>NC_138548.1:212761012-213303512 GCF_964273705.1 Natrix helvetica | reverse complement strand
TTAATTGTTTTAATTTTATTGTTATTTTTTTTAACTTTGTGGCTTTTACTTTCATTTGTATTGTTAATGTTGATGTATTTACCTCCTCCATGCCATATGCTTTTATATTTGACTGTACGTCGCCCCGAGTCCCTTCATGGAGAGGGTGCGACTGATAAGTTGAATTAATTAATTAATTAATTAATTAATTAATATCACAACATTGTTTATGCTTTTTTTAACACACAATACAGTACATAATGTAGGTTCAAGATACAATTCATAATGCATCCCTTATCAAACATAGAACCTTTTATATCAACATCATCTAACTCATCGGGGTTTGCATAATTTCCATCCATAATGATTCACATAACTCACATTCACTCCAGTTTTACGCTTATATACCCGTTTGCGTCCCCTTGCATATTTACTTGAAGGTAAATCAGTCTTGTCAATCACTTCAAAATCCTGCAATGACTTAAACTCACTGTTCATTTCAGCTTGCCCTACTTTTTTATCCTCAGTTGGATATGTAGTCAGCTCATGGTATGCAGCAGGTACCTTATCCACCTTACATGCAACAGATGCCTGATACCTATCAGGTGACCGCGTTACACGGGTTGACCTTCTGGGTAACTCAGGGCTTATAGGTGGACTATCCTGAACATCCTCCTGCTTTATCACTTCATCCTCCAGAGTAGACCCCTTCCCTTCATCACTCGTTTCTGGTTTCCTGATACATTATTTTGATCTACTCGGGTTTCAATTACTACCTCATCATTATTTTCTAGTTTGTTCCAACCAACATGCTCCAGAAACTTCGCATTTGCACTGTGATAGATCTTAATTGTCCCACATTCCCAGAACCTATAAGATCTATGATTTGAATCATAACCAACAAATATTAACTGCCTTGCACGAGTTTGTCCCTTTAACCTAATCTGTGCAGGAATATGTACCCATGCAGGAACTCCAAATGTGTGCAAGTAGCTCAAATCAGATTTCCTACCATGCCAACGAGTAAATGGTACCTCTCCAGTAGAAGCATTTACAACATTGTTCAGTAAATGATTAGCACACATCATGGCTTCACCCCATAATGTTTCAGGCAATCCTGAATCGGCTAACATGGTTCTAGTCATAGCTTGTAACGTTTGCCTTCTCTTTTCCACAAGTGCATTGTGTTGAGGTCTATAAGGAGCAGAACGTTTATGCTCAATACCAGCTGTTTTTAACATAGTTTGGAACTTATAATTTGTAAACTCCGTCCCATTATCAGTAACTACAGTAATAACCTTGGCTTTTATCTTTCTTTCCGCAAATCTCAGCCAATTAAAAAAATGTTGAAATGCCACTGAAGGGGACCCAATCCTTCTGGATTTGAGCGACTTTATCCTGCAGATATTTCCCAAACTCCTCTGCCCTACCCTGTAGAGGGGCCTCCCGCGGCCTCTGAAACAGAAGGGAGCGGGACACCCGAAACAGGGCGGCAGGGCGGTTCTCTGCGGATGCAATGAGAGCGGCACAATATTGACATTTGGCCGTTTTCAATGCCACTAGGTACGTCCTTAAATGGGCTCGTACCTGTGCTCGGTCAAATTCGGATCGGGAGGATCTCCAACGACTCTCTAGGCATCTCTTGCGGCGCTTCATCACCTTTAGCTCCTCGGTAAACCAAGGAGCCAGGGTGGATCGTTGCCGCCGGAGAGGCCGCAAAGGCGCCACCCGGTTCAAGGCCCCGGTAGTCGCATTATTCCACGCGGCCACCAGGTCCTCTACCCGAGGGCGGGTCAGGGCTGCAGGAGGTGGCCCAAGCTCCGTCTGGAACCTGTCTGGTTCCATCAAGCGCCTGGGGCGGAACCATCTAGTGTTTTCCGGTTCCGCCTCCCCGCAGCGAGGGGTAGCACCAGGGAAGTCAAGTCAGAGGAGTGAGTGATCTGACCATGACAGAGGAGTGATGGTTAAATTCACTCCTCCCAGATCACTCAACCACTGGCGAGAGACAAAAACAACGTCCAAGGTGTGACCTCCCTCGTGTGTCGGGCCTTGAATCATTTGAGTCAGGTCCATGGCTATCATGGAAGCCATGAACTCCTGAACCCCCTCTGATGCTTCTCCCACCGACGGCAGGTTAAAATCCCCCATCACTAGAAGTTTGGGGGTCTCAACCGCCACCGATGAGATCAGCTCGAGGAGCTCAGGCAGGGTCGCTGATGTATGGCGGGGAGCCAGGTATACTATCAGCAGGCCCAACTGCCTCCCAGGGCCCCATTTCACAACAAGGGATTCACATCCGGACGTCTGTGGCACAGTGGACTCCCTCGGCTCTAAGTCCTCCCGGATAATCACTGCTACCCCACCGCCCCTTCCCCGGGCCCGGGGCTGGTGAAATGCTTGGTAACCTGGTGGGCACATTTCCACGAGGGGCAACCCTCCCTCGTGGCCCAACCAGGTTTCCGTTATTCCCGCGAGGTCCGGCTCCCCCTCCAAAATTAGATCATGAATGAGGGGGGCCTTATTGACAACGGACCTCGCATTGCATAAAACAGCCTCAGGCCCTGGGCCTGCAGATCCTGACCACCTAGAACGCGGGGGTTGGTACAAGCGACCGGGTGTAACCAGCACCCACGGTCTCCCAACCGACTGCGAGTTGTTATGCCAAGTGAACATACAGTCATGTTTCTTTCCATCAACCCTGGGCGGGTTTTGGATTCTCCCGCAGCGCCCAGAGTACGACCGTTCACGTAAGCCAACGGTCATTCTCCTGTGCGCTGCTTGGAGAGTCCAAGCATGGGACATACCCAAGCTATACTGTCCCAGGGTGGGTTCAGGTAATGTCCAGCATGTCCGGAACCGAAGCCACTTGTTGCAAAACACGCCTTCCAAAGGAGGCTTCGGCTGAGGCAAAGGTGTCAATCTTATAATTTCTGATGAACGCTGTGGGGGAAGCCTACGTAGCAGCCCTGAAAATGTCAATGATGGAAGCCTGGGTTGCCCAGGCTGCTGTAGTGGCGGCACTCCTGCTGGAGTGCGCCGTCACATGACTCGGCACAGCCCTGCCTTGATGCTCATAGGCCATCTTGATGTAGGCCCGTAGCCAGCGTCCAATGGTCAAAGAAGATACTTTGCAACCCAACGACCCCGGTTGGAAGGACACAAAGAAGGACTCTGAACGCCTGAGTTCCTTAGTCCTTTTCATGTAAAGACGAACCGCTCGTCAAACATCCAGTTTGTGCCACATGCGTTCCTTGGAGTGCTGAGGCTTGGGACAAAAGTTCGGAAGTATCACCTCCTGAGATCTGTGAAAATGAGTGTTCACCTTCAGCAAGAAAGTAGGGTCAAGGCGCAAGATTACTCGATCTGGATGGACAATGCACAGTTCCTCTCTCACAGACAACGCCGCAATCTCTGACACCCTTCTAGCAGAAGTGATTGCTACTAGAAAGGCGGTTTTAAGAGTCAAGTGGTGCAGAGAAACCTTTCTCAGCAGTTCGAATGGTGAAGAAGTCAGAGTCCGTAGCACAAACACTAAGTTCCAGGACGGGTATCGATGTACCCTCTGAGGTCGTAGATTGGTAGCCCCCTTCAAGAAACTCTTGATCTGGGGATGATGACTCAAGGACTGATAAGAGTCTCTAGCCAGAATGGTTGACAAGGCGGCCACCTGATGCCTGAGCGTGGTGGGCACCAGGCCCTTGTCCAATCCCTGCTGGAGGAAGTCCAGCAGTTGAGGTATAGACGCCTCAACATCAACAATGTCACGTTGTCTGCACCAATTAGAAAAAGCTGTCCAGGTTGCATTGTAGATGTGAGTCATGGCCGGTCTTCTGGAGGCCTGGATGGTTTGGATGACTTTATCCGAGAGATGCTGCTTCCGTCCCCTCCGCCTGTGTCGAGTGGTAGCGCGAGAAGAATCTCGGGAGTTGCCTGTTGGTTGCGATCGCAAACAGGTCTACTTGCGGGAGTCCAAAACATTTCACAATTTGACGGAACAGGTCCGGATGAAGCCTCTTCTTGGAGTTGTTGATCGTCTGTTGACTCAGCCAATCCGTGCTCACATTGCTGGTGATATGTGATCCCCTCTTATTGAAGCTAGCTGGCGCTCTGACCACCGGCCCAGGGCCTCCGCCTCTGCCATGAGTCATCTGGAGTGGGTGCCCCCCTGCCAGTTCACATGGGCTTTTGTTGCTATGTTGTCTGTAAGCAGAAGAATGTGGCGGCCCACCAGTTGATTTGAAAATCGTCTTAAGGCGAGTCGGACCGCCCTCAGCTCCAGCCAATTGATGTTTTGAGCTGATTCCGCATGTGACCACCTGCACTGTGCTAGCTGACCCTGGCAGTGCGCGCCCCAGCCGTAGAGGCTGGCATCCGATGTCACTATGATTCTGTCGGTTTCCTTGAACAGGCACCCTTTCTCTATCACTTTTGACTGCCACCATCCCAGGGAGCGAGATACCTTCAGCGGAAGCCGAACCCTCCTGGTGGAATTGCTGGTCTTCGCCCTCTGCATCGGCAGCAGGAACCACTGCAGTTCCCTGGCATGGAGTCGGGCCCAAGGAACTACGTTGAGGCAGGATATCATGACACCCAGTAGTTGTGAGAGCTGGACGATCGGTAGGGAGGTGGCTTGGCGACACTGACAAATTCTGCTCCTGAGGTTGCGGAGCCTGTCCAGAGACAGAAACACCTGGCAAGAGACAGAGTCCAATATGATGCCCAGGTGTTGTATGCCCGTTGCAGGGTCTAGGTGGCTTTTCTCCAGGTTCACCAAGAAGCCGTGCTCCTGCAAGGTGTGGATGGTGGTCCGCACGTCCCTCCCCGTCTGTAGACAACTCGTTGAGTGAATGATGATGTCGTCTAGGTAACATTCCAGGCGGATGGGGCGGTTACGCAGATGAGCCACCACAGCAGCAAGCAGCTTGGTAAATGTCCTGGGGACGGACGAGAGTCCGAACGGTAGAGCTATGTATTGATAGTGCCTTCCGTTGTAATACAGCCTCAGGAACTTCCTGTGGGCCTGGTGGATGGGCACATGCAGATACGCTTCTTTGAGATTGATGGACATTAGTAGGTCACCTTGCCTTATGTAGCCTAAGATGGATTGGAGGGACTGCATCTTGAAGCGTTTGTAGGCCAGATGTTGGTTTAGGTGCTTCAGATCTAATATGGCCCTCCACCCCCCTGAGTTTTTGGGGACCAGGAAGAGAATGGAGTAAAATCCTTTCCCCTCCTGGTCTGGGGGAACTGGCTCTATGGCATTTATTTACAGAAGATGGTCTATTTCTGCCTGCATGAGGGACCTTTTTACAGGATTCTTGGCCAGAGGGCAACGAACAAATGTTCGTGGTGGAAATGTTAGGAATTCCAGCGTCAGCCCTGTCCTGATGGTGTTCAGGATCCACGAGTCCATGGTGATCCCCTCTCAGCGGTCTGCATAAAGTTGCAGGCGGCCCCCAATGGGAGGGGAGTTCTGGCGGTCACTTGCCGTGTCTGAATTGACGGTTGTTGGATTCTGCTCGAAAGGGCCTATGAAAGGAACCCTGGTTGTGCTGTCTGCCCCTGTAGCCAAAGCTGTTTCTGTCCTGGTTCCTATCATTAGGTTGGTTGTAAGACCTCTGATAGGGAAAGGATGAGGTGGACCCCTGGGCACTGTCTTGTGTCCGAAAGGTCTGTTTCCTGAAGGAGCCAGCACCCTTCTTTTTATTCTTTTTTTTTAATTGAAAAAGTTTTATACAAACAAATTTTCCCCCTTTTACCCCCCCTCCATATAATGTAAATCACATACAAATACTATGTCCCCTTCCCTCCCCCCAACTTAAAAAAATTTCTCATTCAAATATTGTACCAAATACTGTACCCCCTCCCCTCCCCCCATTTTAAGGTAAATTATTCATTCAGATATTGTACCCCCTCACCACCCAACAATCATAATATAAGTTTCTCTTAGAGTAGCAATAGCCCATTAATACCATCTTCTAAAGTAATTAAACATATATAAATCATGATATAAATTTCTCTTAAAGTAACAATATTTCATTAATCCCATCTTCTAGGTTAATTATGCATATATATTACCCCGCCCTCCACCCTAACCCTCCCCCACCTCCCACTCAAACCCACCCCCCTGACTTCCGCTATACACTACTCTAACAATTCCAAGCATCCCATGTATTATTTACTCTGATCATCTATCAGTCTAAACATTCTTACCTAAAGGCTACATAGTACTTCCTAGTCTGGTATTTATTCTGTATATAATCAATCCATTTTACCCATTCCTGTGTATAGTTCTCCTGCTTCTGACCTTTTAGGAAAGCTGAAATTTTTGCCATTTCGGCAAACCGCGCCACCTTCTGAATCCATTGAACAATAGTCGGTAAAAAATCTTTTTTCCAATGTTGCGCAATCAACAACCTAGCTGCTGTAACCATATACAAAACCAGTTTTGTTTCCCCTTTAGTAAAGTCCTTAGTTATACCCCGTAAAAACATTTGCGGAGTAAATTGTATTCTTTTCTTAAATACATTTTGCATAACCCACCATATTTTTATCCAAAAAGCTTTAACTTTATTGCAAGTCCACCATACATGGAAAAAAGTAGCATCTAGGCACCCGCATCTCCAACATTTTGGTTGAACATTTGGGTGCATACATGATAATTTTTTAGGATCTAAGTACCATCTGTAAAACATTTTATAAAAGTTCTCCCTTAAAGTGACTGTGCAAATTTAACATTCTGAACCCATATTTATTCCCACATGTCCAACATAACCACTTCACCAAAATTCTGAGCCCATTTAATCATACAATCCTTAACCAATTCGCTTTCTGAATCTCTTTCTAACAACACATTATATATTCTTTTAACCTGTTTTGGGCCAGTCTCTTTTATCTGCTTGATCAGTTCCACTTCTTTATCCATAAAACTGACCCTGCGATCTTCTTCCCATCTCTTCTGTAGCTGTATATAATGTAACCAATTTAAAGTAATTCCTTCTTCCAACAGTTGTTCCAAAGTTTTTAACTTCCATTCGTCCCCATCAGCAATAAGCACGTCTTTATATAAACACCCCCCGAGTGACTTAGTATTCGTAATCCACATGGTGTCTGCAAGATCCAACCAAAGTGGTATTTTATAATCCCAATTGGGCTGGTGCTTCTTCCATATTCTCATCAAGTCACTTCGGAGAACATGATTGTTAAACACTTTATCCACCCTATCTTCATAAAAAAATATGCATGCCATCCCAGAACAAGATCATGGCCTTCTATCTTCAACAGTTCCGTTTTTGTTTTCCCAAACCAATCTGCTACATGCGTTAATACCGCAGCTTCATAATACAATCGGAGGTTTGGGAGTCTAAGGCCACCTCTTTCACGAGTATCTTGCATAATCTTCATCTTTACTCTCGGTTTTTTCTCCTTCCAAACAAATTTATTTAATGCTGCTTGCCATATTAATAAAGTTTTATCTGATTTAAGCACTGGTATCATCTGGAATAAAAAGATGAATCTAGGTAGAATGTTCATTTTAATTGCTGAAATCCTTCCAAGCAAAGATAATTGTAACTTTTTCCACACTTGAAGATCTTTCTGTATCTTTTGCTACAACACTTCATAATTATTTAGGAAAAGTTTTGTATTTGATTCGGCAATTAGTATTCCTAAATATTTGACCTTGGAGACTATTTCAAAACCTGCTAAACTTGCAAGTCTCTTTCTTTGAGTCTCTGTCATGTTTTTAACCATCATTTTCATTTTGTTTTGATTTAGTCTAAACCCGGACACCATGCCAAATTCTGCTATGATATTTTTCATCTGGATTATTGAATTCAAAGGATGTGAGAGGGTAAGAACCAGATCATCGGCAAATGCTCTAGTTCTATATTCCTTTTGCCTGATAGCTATGCCATCTAAGGATTTTGAGTCCCGAATTGCATTCAACAAGACTTCCAAGGTTAAAATAAATAACAATGGAGATAATGGGCAACCTTGTCTTGTACCTTTTTGTATCTCGAAAGTTGTTGACAAATTTCCATTAATAATAAGTTGTGCATTTTGTTGCTGATAGATTGCTCCAATCGCCTGCCGAAATCGTGGTCCCATATCCATCTTTTCCAAAGTCTTGGTTAAAAAATTCCAATTCACTCGATCGAAGGCCTTCTCTGCATCCAAGAAGACCAGCACTGCGGAGATCTGCTTATTTTTATCAAGATAGTCAATTAAATCTATGAGTTGCCTTACATTCTCCTTCATGTGTCTGCCTTCAATAAATCCTGCTTGATCATGATGAATAACCTCTTGGATAACCGGCATCAATCTGTTGGCTAGTACCTTAGCAAATATTTTATAATGTTCAGAAGAGATATCGGTCTGTAATCCTCTGGTTTCTTAGGGCCCTCCTTGTCTTTGGGTATCAATGATATAAAAGCCGCTTTCCATGAGGAGGGTATTTTACCTCCTTGTTGTATATTACAAAATAGTTGTGTAAGATATTCAATCATTTCCAGGTTAAAGTTTTATAGTACATTGCAGTCAAGCCATCAGTCCCTGGAGCCTTAGCTAGTTTAAGTTGATTTATAGCTAAAGTAATCTCATCAGCAGTTATCAGACATTCCAAATTTGCCTTTTGAAGCACGGGTATTTTAGTAACCCTTTTTCCTTCCAAAAAATCATCTACTGACTTGTTCTGTATATTATCCTGTACATATAACTTAGCATAATAGTCCACAAATGACTATTCAAATCTTGTTGATATACCATTTTCCCTCCATACTCGATTCTATCAATAATTCTGTCATTCGTATTCTTTCTCAAGGTATAAGCCAACCACCTACCAGGTTTATTAGCATTAGCAAAAGTATTATGTTTAGCAAATTGTAGGTTGGTTGCTGTTTGTTCTGCTATAAGCATTTGAAATTGATCTTTCAACAACTTTATCGCCATCTGGAGCGCCTCATTTTTCGGGGTTGCTATAAGTAACTGTTCTTATTTTTTATTTCATCTTCCAGTTCCATTCTCCTTTTCTGTCTAATTTGTTTATGTTTGAAATTCATATGTATCAGGACCCCACGCATGTAAGCTTTACTTGCATCCCAAAGTGTTTCAATGGGAGTACCCTTATTCATATTAAAACTGAAAAATTCCTTCATGTGTTTTTTAAGTTCATCAACATTTTTTTCATATCTAAATAAATTTTCATTTATTCTCCAAGACCTTCTTGGCCTCTTCCCTAACTCAATTTCTAACCACACCGGGCTATGGTCAGTTAGTGTCCTGGAGAATATCTTCGTTTTCTTAGCTTTAGGAAGTAAATCCGGTGTTAACAAAAAAAAAAATCAATCCTTGAAAAGGATTTATGTCTATCTGAGTAAAAAGAAAAGTCCATCTCATTTGGATGTTGTGTCCTCCAAACATCTTTTAATTTCAAGTCACCTTGTAAGTCAAAAAAAGCCTTTGGCAATTTGGTAGTGGGTTTAGTCGTTGTTTTCTTATCTATCCTTGGAGAAATCACTCCATTCCAGTCTCCCATAATTAAAATATTCTTAAAATTCCAATCTAAGATTTTTAAATGGAGCATCTTATAAAAACTTTCTTGTTGTTGGTTAGGTGCGTAAATTCCTACAACCAAAATAGCACCAAAGTCTGTATCAAGTTCAATTGCTATATATCTACCACTGTCATCTGCCTCTATAAGCTTGATTGGGAATCTTTTGTTTATATATATCACCACTCCATTTTTCTTTACCAAATTAGAGGCAGCATACAATGTTCCCAATTTTGAATTCACTAAGTACTTCTGGTCTTGCAGCCTAATATGAGTCTCTTGAAGACAAACAACATCATTATTAAATTGCTTCAAATAATAAAATATTTTTTTTCCTTTTTTGTGGAGAGTTCAATCCATTCACATTCCAAGATAATAACTTAAACATCTTTGGGTCTGATCTGGAGCGTTGAAAGCATTTGCTGAAGATCTCTCTCCACAAGACTAATCTTTGGCCCTGCTCTTACTCCCATGGCTCCAATTTGCTTCTTAGCTTCTTTCTTAGCACATTGTGTTTGGGGGTCCCCCTGCTTGTGAGATTCTAGCATTTGTCTAGTCGTGGATCTAGTAACACGTTGTTCCACAGGCTTAAGTAGCGGCATTTCAATGAGGGTCTTAGACAGTTCTTCTTCCAAGAAGGAGCTCAACAGAGATCCAGAGGGGTCCACTCGTGATCCACCTACAGCACCCTGAAATTCCTTCTCTTTTTGCATCTGCTTTCTTTGTTCTTCTGACTCTTTTTCAAACAGCCTCTGCTCTAAGACATCCAAATCTGCTGGTGTTGGTGTAGATGTACGTGGGGGCGTTGCACTTTCCTTGAGTATTCCATAATAAAAGTCTCTGGCTTTATCTATTGTGTTCAAACGGTACCTTACCCCTTGATATCTGAATATAACACCAATTGGAACATCCCACCTATATTGTATCTCTCTCTTCTTCAACTCGGCTACCAAAAATCCAAAGTCCCTTCTGAACTTTAACATCGCTGGTGGGAGCTCCTTAAAAACACCGATCATGACTTCCGGTGCCGGCAGCTGACGGCGACGGGCAACTTGTTGCTCGCTCCGGCTCCCCGGTGGGCTTCCCCACTTCTTGGGGGGCACAGGACACCCCGCAGAGGCGTCCTGCCGGAGGGGCGGCATCGCAGGGGATCCCTGCATTGCCGGCGGCCGGCGGGAGGTCCCCCGCGCACCCAAGGCACTGGGGAGCAGATCAGAGGATGCGTGGGCGTCTTCGCTGAGAGGCTGTTCGGAGTGAAAAAAGAAAGCTGAAGGATGCGGTGGCGGAGCGGTGAGGTGTAGACTTCCTTCATTCCTATTACCAACTTTAAAATCTGTCAGCTGTGCAAATTTGAACTTTTGGCTTGATTTGGAGAGGTGCGGCTGGAGGGGAGGGGGATTTCCCCCCCCCTTGGACAAGCGGCTGGAAACAAGTGAGCTCTCAGCCCAAAGGGAAGGAGGAGGGGGAGAGCCAAACCAAAGATGTCACACCCCTACTAAATGGATTTTCAGATTTAAACTTTTAAGTTTTAAGACAATGAGGTCTGGAAGCCTTGGGAACTTTGAACTTTGAAAACTTTATTTGTTGCCTCAATATCTGAAGTTGGCAGGGCAAGATGGCACACTTCCGTTGTCTTCATGAAATGTGAAACTTGACTCCACCTTTTAGCTTCAGGCTTCCGGTCTTTGTCTCCGTGCTACCTGGATAATTCTCTTGTGGATTGTTTGCTTCTGAACCTCCTGGAGTGAAAAACGTCTGCTCTTTTGCCAGGGTGATTAGAAAACTCCCCTATGCCTAGACTCTCTGTCTCCTGGACTCTCTTGGCTGTTCTACCCCTCTGACTGATCCTTCTTTATACTGACTAGACTCTTTACTTTATAAACAATGGCATCTAAAAGACCACCTTCTGGAAAGTCAGGCTTTGCTGCCTCTGCTCCAACATCTGCAACCTCCAGTCCTAGCACACAATTAACGCTAACAGCCTTCAAGCAACCTAAATCTACGGACCTGGAGTTTCATCAAATGTTTCAACAAATTCTACAGGGACAAGAGGAAATAAAGAGACAATTGAAGGAGATGAAAGAAGAAATTAAAGAGAACCAGGATAAAATTAATAAGAACTCACAGAGACTGGAGGGTGTGCAGAGGGGAAACAAAGAACTTGACACCCAACAAATGAAAATAGAATTTGAGAGAATGTCTTTTTATCTTAGATTTCAGAACGTGATGGAGACAGATGATGAAAACATAAGGGAGATCATGACAACCATTTTGGCTGAGTATATTCAGAAGGAAAAACAACAGATGGGGTGGGAAATAGACCTGGCCTATAGAGTGAACTCAGCGTATGCTAGAACACACAACGTCCCCAGGGAGGTACACATTAAATTTCTTAGGAAAAGCACAAGAGATGAAATCCTGAATGCACAAAGGGGGCAAGCCTTGACATACAAAGATAAGGAGATAACCATTCTGAAACAGATCCCCAAGAAAGTGAGGGAGAAAAGAAAATCTTATTCGCAATTGGCGAATAAACTATACCAGAAGGGGGTGTGGTTTCGATGGTTACTGCCTGAAGGTATGCTAATATTCTGGGAGGAGACAAGAGTTAGAATTAATACACCCATAGAGGCGCAGGCCTTTATGGAAAAAAATAAACTACTCCTAGAAAAACCAGAAGACACTTCAGTAGATATACAAGACACGGGAGGGGCCGGAGCACTGCCAACGGGGGGAGATGGGGCAACACTAAGAAAGCTCAGATCACACAAATGAGTAAGAAAATCCACGTGATATAAACTGACCGAAATTACCAATTGAATTTACCACACTGACTATATGCTATTATGTAATATTTGAACTTTATGCAAATGTATACTATGAGTCTGGAGGGGGGTGGTGCACCTACCGCATTTCGCAAAATTTGGCTGCCAAAATTTGTAATCTTTCCCATACCTTTTCCCTTTGTAAAATATTAAAAAACCAATAAAACTTTGTTTAAAAAAAAACAAACACCGATCATATTCCCATCTATTTGAAGGGCAGAGTAAAAGGACTTCTGCAAGATGTCATTTCTAAAATTTCTCTCAGTAAAGTATATCACAACATCTCTTGGTAGTTGCCTTTGTAATGCTATGCGTGAATTTACTCTGTAGGTTTTATCAATCTTAGCTGAAATCTCACGGGGGTCATCCACTTTTAATAATGTAGCCAGGGCATCTGCACAAACTTTTCTTAAGTCCTCTCTAGGATTTTCTCTTAAGCCTCTGAGTCTGATAGCGAACTCCATAGATCTAAATTGTATCATAGTAATCTCATTATCCATCCTTTGCATATCCCCCTCCATTTCCACAAATTTCAAATCCGTTTCTTTCGTTTTGGTTTCCAGATCCACGGCTAATTTCTCCACCTTGCTATCCACCTTGAGAACCACCTCTGACAATCCCGTCGCTATAGCTTGCATATTTTTATCAATCTGGTCAGACCTTTTTATAGTGTCCTGGACCATTTGTTTAACCTCTTTAATTTCTTTGCCTATAAAGTCCTTCAAGTCCTGGAGATTCATTGTAGCGGCTGAGGGAACCACCCCTTGTTCCGTTGCCATATTTAACAGAAAAAAGGAGGACACTTCTTCCCAACTTTCTCACAAAATACTTTTCCAAGTAGGTCAGGTTATATAAACTGACTTAGGAGTTGTTAATAGTTATTTCAGCCGTTCCACCTTTACTGCTTTTACGGCCCTGGCTGTCAGCAAACAATTAGCTTTCGTTTTCTTTAGGTTTTCAACTATAAATTAACGCCATTTTAAATCCTTTGTTCTAAGCCCACGCCTTTCAAATTCAGCAATAGCGTTCTTTTAAAAAACTTTCAAACTTAAAACTTAAAATACTTCCAAATGTTTTCCTTCTTGGGTTGCTCGGTTGTTAAAAGCTGTTCCCGACGTCTTGCTCCACTAAATCAGCGGAGGATCTCAAAAGACCGGAGCGTGCAACAGCTGCAAAGGGGGGCTCTCCTTGCCCGCACCCCAAAGGCTATAAATCCTTCTGGGGGGCTACACAAGTGGCTCTACCCGACAGCTGTATCTCTCCCTCCTAAATTCCTAAGGATTTAGGAGTGTCCAAGGCGTTAACGATCTTAAAAAAACACTTCTACAGTTTATTGATTCGACAAGCTCAGAAAAAGCCTGCCCGCGACGTTCGTGAAACAACCGGAAGTCCTTTTTATTCTTTTTGAAGGTAGAGGGAAGGATCTTATGTTTATCCTTCGTCTCAATGAAGAATTTTTCTAGGGATTCCCCAAAGAGAAGCCCCCCCCCCTTGAATGGGGCTGAAGCCAGCTTCCACTTGGCCTTCACGTCCGCCTGCCAGTGCCAAAGCCACAGCAGGCGTCGTGAAGTCACGTTGGAAGCTAGCACCCTGGAAGCGAACTTCGCTGCATTAAGGGAAGCATTTGCTGCATATTCCATGGCTGTGATGATCTTATTTAGGTCATGCCACCAATGAGACGCTTCCAAAGGAGGCTTGGATCTCAGCTGGTGCAGCCAGAGCAAGGATGCCCTTCTAAAAAATGAGGCGGAGGTGGAGGCCTTAATCGTCCAGGCGGCAGCCTGTTGCGTTTTATGACAGGCCTTTTCAGGCCTTTTGTCCTCTGCCTTAAGGCCTTCTAACAGGTCTGCCGGAAGAGTAGAGGTGGAGGTCAGCGAGACCACTGGGGCATCCACCTCGGGCAACTTCAATACATCCTCCAATTTAGGTTCCAGAGGGTACAAGGTTTTGTGTGCCCCACTGGGGTTGGCCAGGGTCCCTGGCTGCACCCATTGGTGCTGCACCACGTCCATGAACAAGTCAGGTACCGGGATAAGTTCCGGGTCTGGGGTAGTCTCCTACCTTATGGTCCTGGGAAGTGGAGGGAATGGCCTTGTCCTTAGGTTTGGCCCCGAGCTCCGTAGAGGCCCTGGCCTTGTGTAAGATAGCTTTAAACAATGAAGGCTTGAAGAGGCCAATGAATGCCGGCTTATCGGGAGGCATGTCTTCATCCTCTGATAATTCAAACTCATCTGCAGCCTCCTCTTCGACACAGATACCTCTGTGGTAACAGATGTGCCTGGGGATTCAACGTCGTGGTTCCTACTCTCTACCTGGGGACGAGTAGTTCTATGGGCCTTGCCACTTTTACCTTCTTTTTGGCGCATGGCTTTAACCACTCCCTGGGAAATAGCCTGAGCAATAACCTCCCTCATCTCGGCTGAGAGAGCAGGGCCTTTGTCCTCTACAGGCCTAGGCCTAGAAGGGGCTCAGCCTCTATCAGCTCGACTGGGAGCCATGGAGTCCTCCACGTGGGGACAGCCATGAAAAGATTCCAACTCCTCCCTCACTGAAGAACTAGGAGAGTCTGGGTAACCCAGGAGGCTGCAGGGGAGTCAGACAGGGAATCCCTACCACTGATATAGGGTGACTGATCCCCTTGGTTAGAGAGACTCCTCTCTCTCATGTCTGGGCAGTGGGGACCTTGGTCCAGCCTCACAGGCCTGAGGAGGAGGGGCCTGGGCTTTACCAGGCCTTTCCTTAGGGCCCTCCTGCTTCTTGTCTCCCTGGTGTTTAGGGCCTTTGTTCCCAGAGGAACTGTGGGAAGACTTGCTCCCTGCTCCCTTATTACCCTTTCTCCCCTGGCCTGAGGGATCTGGCCTATTGTGCTTTGCAGATGGCCCTGCCAGCTCCTCCCTCTGCTCCAAACCTTCATATGCCATGCTGTGGATGGTTTGTTCAGGTGGAGAATGAATCAGCCGCAGGAGAAGGGCGCTGGAAGCTGGCCAACCGGCTCCAAAGCGTCTGCAGATCTGAATAGTTCTGGAGGCTGGCAAAAGGCACCAGGACACTCCACTGCCACCCCTTCGGGCCGAAGGTTGCTGATAAGGGGGGGGGGGCTCAGGTTCTGCCGGCGCCCCGGACAGTCCTTCGCAACCCCTGGCGGCGATCTGCGCTGAGGCAGAGAGGCGCAGAGAGCTGCTGTTTCTTCCCTGCTGTCTGCTGCCGAAATGGCCCAAAAAGATGGCCGCCGTGACCTTCGCATGCTTTTTGAGCGGCCAGGAATGTAGCTGGCGCCTAATATGCAGCCGTTGGAAAGCGCGCCAAAGTATTGCTTCCAAAATGGCCGCCACGACCTCTGGAGCTCGTAGAGACACTGCTGGGAGAAAACCTCTCCAAAATCTCCCTGAAGAGCAGCCGAGGACGCGCTGAAGCCTCAACTGTCCCCGCACTCGCCGGTATCCGCCGGACCAGTGGCCTCAGCTGTTCCACCTGCCGAGAGCGAACGCAGCAGGTGGGGCTCCTCCGTTACCTCAGAATACAGCCTCAAAGTACAAATCCTCAAAACAAAACTGAAAAACACAGTAAGGAAAATAAGGGGAAAATCCTAATAATTCTATTCTAGATACTATTCTAACAACTTTCTCCTGGAGAACCCAGCCTATCTGTCCAAAGACTGAGAGCTCCCTGAAACAAGTCCTATCGTGCGGACTGAGTTTTTAAAACTGGACTTAGGGAGGCAACGGAGGCATGACCAGGGGAAAAATCAACTCAGTCCTTGGGTAGATAGGCTGTGTTAACCCATGCTTGGACTCTCCAAGCAGCGCACAGGAGAAAAAAACAGCCTTTCCCTAATAGTGTATTGTAGATGCAGATAGAAGAGTCCAGGGTTTGGCAAGATTCTGTCTATAGGTCTGAAATAATAAAGAACTCAGCTGGGAAAAATCACTGCATGTCATTCTTGGTTTTGGGCCTGACAGCAATCTATGAAGTGGGGCAGAGAGGAAAGCATCCGATAATGATTGATTCACACATCAGTAAGAAATAATATGGAAAATTATGACAAAAAAGAGTTTTGCATGAAGAGCAGGTGGGCCTTTATTTTTTGTTCAGTCTTCAAAGACAAAACAATGCAAGCATTTAGTTGAAGAGAAACAAGGAACACCTTAATTAGTTGACTAGTTACAAAGAAAACATTTCAAATTTTTCATCAGCTCCTTTTTAATCGCTGTTAGAGCCAATTTTTGGTGTACATTTTCTTGGACCCATTCTAAAAGGGTTACTCAGAATTGCACATTTATATAATTAACATTGAATTTGAGATCAGGTATTTCCCAATTAACAAATACAGTTTCCTATCATTCTTCTTTGATTTAAGTTAGCATTTTGCTTCAAGCCCCTTTTCATATTAGTTTATATACAGATAGTCCTCAAAGTATGATCACAATTGAACCCAAAATTTCCATTGCTAAGCAAAATAGTTGTTAAGTAAGTTTTGTCCCATTTTATTACCTTTCTTGCCAATGTTAAGTGAATCACTGCAATTGTTAGTAACACTCTTGTTAAGTGAATCTGTCTTCCCCATCGACTTTGCTTGTCAGAGGGTTGCAAAAGGGGATCTAATCACCCCGGTACACTGCAAATACATGCCAGTTGCTATATGTCCAAACTTTAATCCCATGCCATGGGGATGCTGCAATGGTTGTAAGTGTGAAAAATGGTCATGGGTCCCTTTTTTCAGTCTCATTGTAACTTCAAACAGTCACTAAATGAATGGTTGTAAGTTGAGGACTACTTGTACTAAACTCTAATATTTGTCACAGGTACTGAAAATATTCCTTCCTCCATATCTACTAGAACTATATAATAATGTCTTATGTTGTTTTATGTAATAATTAAGCAAAATAGAATTGTAGGATAAACATAGACTTCCTGATCTGCTGGTTAAAAGAGGTTACTATAGTGTGGAAATCTGTTTTAAAAAAGCTACAAAACTGAATAAAAGCATGCCATATAAAATACTTCAGAAACCTGTTAGAGATCTTTTTGGACTGCTTTATCTATTCCAAAGGAAAGAAAATGGGAAGAGTGGGGAAACAAATGCTTGAAATTTCGAGTAGCCATTTAGAAAAAAAAATCTGTACAAAGGGAAGATTTCTGTCTAATCGAAGCAATGAACCGACTTTCTCCATTCGCCCAATGTGAAATCATGCTTTTAAAGTGAAGCTCTTTCTAATTCTCTAGCAGAAGCTGAACACCTGGAGAAAATTAATGCCCACGTCCAATGGAAGAGACACCTGGAGGTAATATTAGATATTACAATAGGTAATAATAAAAGCAGGACGATATTAGCACTAGAGGAACAAATATTATCCCTAAATGCTAAATTATCAAGAGTAATGAAAATGGTCAATTCTATGCAGGGATGGGCTGCTGGGGGGTTTGCAGAAGTTCAGGAGAACCTCTAGCTAAAATTCTGTGTAGTTCAGAGAACCCACAAATCCCACTCCTGGCTGGCCCGTCCACCCCTCATCGCCCCTCTCAGGAGTCCCCATGTGGCCTGTTTTGGATGCAGCTAAGTGCAGGGCACGCGTGGAGGCTCAGGGAAAGTGAAAAACGGGCCTATTGGAAGTTCGGAAAGGCCGGAAACAGCCCCGTTTCTGGCCTCCAGAGGGCCTCCGGAGACTGAGGAGGCCATTTTCACCCTTCTGGTGGATCGAGGAAAGCCTCCAGAGCCCGGGGAGGGCAAAAACAACCCCCCCCCCCAGTAGTGCAGGAGGCTGACTAGGCCATGCCCACCATGGTCACTCCCACCCAGCAACTGGGCAGAGAACCCCTTGCTAAAATTTTTGAAGCTCACCCTTGATTCTATTAAGGTGACCAACTTTTTTACAATGAAAGGAGGACAAAACACGTTCTATTGTCCAAAATGGCTGGCTCCACAATCCCATGGTCTCTATCCTTGTCATAGAGAATTAGGTCCTGTATGTTTATTAGGCTTTCTGGGCAAGGTTGCTTCTGTAACAGATCAAAGAAGGGAAGCACCCAGACAATGAGTAAGAACACACAGTTATAGCTAATTAGTTGAGAAGAGCTGGCTACTGCATGAGGCAATCAAAGTTGTGATTAGTTGCTGTGTGCTCTCTGCAATTTACCTCATGATGTTCCTTCTATGAATATATTTAGTTATATAAAACTGAAAGTTCAGTGTTAGAATCTCTGACTCCATTTGGACATCATCTGTACAATTCCCTGACAGTGTCCATCACCTAAATGTATTCTAGGAATCTATGACAGGCCTGGGCATCATTAAATTCCCTCTGTTTTGTTGGTAGGTAATGAAGGCGAAGGTACTAGAAGAGATACACAATCAGCTGAGTGATCTCTTAGACAAGACCTTGGAAGAAGCAGCTCATTCCAGACCGCAGCAATTGAGTGTTGTCCCAGTAAAGCAGGAAAGCAGGTGGAAGTGGTTCCTTGTAATTAATTTTGGAACAGGGATGGGGAAAATAGAGTCATCAGGCAGTGCTGGCTCAATGGCCTTGAAACAGAGATGAGCACCACCTCCAAGAGTCATCACTGACTGTGGAGTAAAATCCTCAGGGACTCTTACCTTTACCCCACTTCTCAGTGGTGAGAAGGGTTTTGAGAGATATATTAAATATTACCTGATTTGAAATCTTATCTTGCAGAGAGAAGGGTCAGCTACTGAAGAAGAAAGTCTTTGTCCCTCAACGGTCCTTGTTTGAGTAAGTATGCCTGGCTATGGTGTGAACAAGACTTAGTCAGAGGGAGAATGTGCAAAGTAGCCGGCTCTCTAAGGCCTCAGGTTCTAAACGTGGCCTTGGGCAAATAAAGCTGATATTCCACTGTTGATGAAGAAGAGTATAAAAAAGTAGATACTGCAGATGGCAAACAAAAGAAAGTATTTTTGAAAGGATTAGGTTGATAAGCACGATAGTACAAAGGGATATTACTAGCATATTAGAATAAGGCTGTTTGTAGTCTCAGCAGGAGTGAGATTCCTGCTTGGTCCAAGGGCTCAATTGTGGTCATATGTTGAGGACTACCTGAGAGACTACATCTCTAAATGTAGAGATGGAACATCCTCCCCTCCTCCTGCCATTTAAATGTTATTTCTTTTGTACAAGTGAAACTACAAGAAGAGCAAATGAAAATCTTTGATTTCCAGGTTTTGTCCAATGATCTCCAGGTACTCATCTCTCTCAACTTCTATTACTTACATGCTGGCAACTTGTCTCTCTTTTACAGCACGTTACTGGAGGTGGAACATTTCCGCACAATCCATCACATATTTGTGGCCATGCTCTGTATCTTTGTCCTCAAACAAATCACTATGGATTTCATTGATGAAGAACGGTATGATTCAGAAAAGGGGGCAAGATAGAAAGGCTGTCCTCTGATATATGCTAATTCTAGGGAAAGAGTGGGGATATGATGCTATTTGTTTTGTGCTAAGAACCACAGTCGTAATCCTAAAAGCACATTTACCTAATCTTTAAACTTAGACTTAAACTTTCCATCCAAAGTTTAACATCCTTGGGGGCCTGCAGGCATCTTGACCCTGCTACATCTCCTCCCACTTGTCACTGTTCATCTACTAGCTGAAAAGAAAATGGAATTTGTTCTTCTCCTTGTCTTTGTGCTCCTGTTAAACAGTAACACTTGGGACCTTCCTATGCCCACCTAAAGATTAAGCCTAAGTGAGGAATGCCTCCATTGGTGCCACCTTTGCTACACATCCAAACACTCTCCTCTATGCTAGTCACCTAGTTACACAGATACACTTTTTGTACCCTCCTTCTGAATGAATCTTGTTACCTTTTGGATCTTTCTGTGGACATGTTCATGGCTGAGCATATGTGTTGTGTCACATTGTATGCATCTGCCATTTGTTGTCATGATTTGTATTTGTACTATATTCCATTCCATTTGACCAGTGATCAAAACAATAAATAAATTGATTAACAGACTGACTGACTTTAAAGAAAATCAGGCTAAATTTACTATTAAAGAGGAATGAGAAAATATAGAAAATAGGAATAGTGTAAGTATTAAATGAAGGAAACTAATCCTTTCAGGGAGGATGGGTTATGAAAAAAAATCAAACATTCATTCTTGTGAGAGAGACGTTCCCTGAGGATGAGCTCCAGTACGAGTCTGAAACTTGGAAGATCAAACCTCCAGTCCCGGCAATTGACCCTGATTGACTCCCCCAACATTATCCTGGGAGACATATTTTTGCCTTCATTCATGGGAAGTCTCCATCTGCCTATGAAAAATCTGGTTCTGGCATTATTCCAGCCTTTTGCCCATTCTGCTCATTCTAATGTTTGTTTGTTTTTAATGTTGTATGCTGCCATGGGCTATTTTTTAATTGAGAAGCCTACTAATGAAATAATTCATCAAAGGAAAAGAAGGAGAAGGAAATGTCCATGATAGGCAAATCCTTGAAATCATCAGCAGTTCTGTAGAAGCTGAAGCATTGTTAGAGGTCCTGTTTTATTCTATAGAAATGGTAGATGGTTATTATAGAGCCATACAGATTGGTAGCAGAGGATGGTTATGTAGCCATACAGATCAAATAAAGTGTACAATGTACAGTCACTATGGGCCTTGCTGCTAATTGGTTTCAACTGTCACAACTGTTGCAGGAAACAACAGAACATAAAGGAATCATAGATTATAACCATAGATGCTAACTAAACACTGCCATCTACTGACTAATTAATTTTGTTATGAAACAAAGACTATGAAACAAAATGAGGGTGACTGATCGTAATTTTTCAGTTGGAGGTGGGTTGTCCTTCATTCTAACTCTGTTCTGACTATTTTGAAGAGTTCCTGGGAACTTTCATGAGTTTCCTTCCTCAAAATAGCAGGACCAAATCCCCTTCACTTTTCATCAGTCATGCCACTGAATATTGGGGATAACGCAGAGAAACTGCTTATTTCATTTGAAACATCCTCATCTTTTGGGGCAGCATCCTTAGAATACTTTTTCTTCTTTGTCTTCCACAGTCTTGTTTTGGATTTGGAGCTCCTTATCATTGGCTTTCGACAGCTGCCCACAGCACTCTTGGCCTGGCTCTGCATGTTCCTCTACACCTTATTTGTGCCCTATCAGGCCCTGCAAATGTGGTCAGGCTGCTTGAAGATGACCAGGTTCCCCAACCTCTTGACGGTCACCTTGGTGTTTCTTGTGCTGCTCTGCCATGCTGCAGTGCTGGGATTCTTCCCCGTCTATATTGCTGTCTACTGTAATTTGGGAATTGCCTCTCGTTTCATTGTCCTCTTTGAGCAGGTATGGCCCTGGGGCAGCACAAAGAAAGTGGGTACAGGGGAAAGGAGTTCTTAAACAGAAATGGGAGAAGCTAAGGTTGATGTTTGAAGTGAGGTTGGACTTAGGAAGGAATTCTGGTTGCTCCAGACATCTCAGTGTGGAAAGCATAGATAATAGCAAGCGCTAGAATGGCCCCCTGTAGCATAAATGTATACTTCCATACACAGGCCATATATTTGCCATTGTACAGAGAAGACATGCCAACCTCACTCCAGTTTTAAGATAGCTTTCTCCTGTCTGACACCCAGTGGTGGGATTCAGCCAGTTCGAACCACTTTGGGAGAATAGTTGTTAACTTTCTGAGCAGTTTGGTGAACTGGTTGTTGGAAGAAATCATTAGGGTGGAGAACCGGTTTTTAAATTATTTGAATCCCACCCCTGCTGGTATCCTCTGAATGGCCTGGACAAACCCCAAATAGAGTCATTAATGGTAGGCCAGGTTAAAGATATATACTTCACTATACATTGCCCTGAAAAAGATATACAGTACATTTTTAAAAAGTCTTGTGGCAGAAGTTATGGTCCTTAGCAGACATCGTCATTTATATGTCATGTTTAAATGGCTACAGTAGCACTTCCCATGGCCTCAAATATATATTCTTCTTGCTAGCTGGAAGATAAGCAGATTTCATTCAAGCAAGATGTTGAGCAGAAGATAGTATAACTGACAGTTAGCCAAGTGAGTAAGCAGGGGCTATTTCTGTCTGAAAAGTCTAGACAGACAAGAGTCTGGAGCACCATTGGATCCATAAGATCCACCATGGGAACATGGGAATAACATAACTCAACTTCACGCTGTTTCCTTGCTCATTTCCCTCTGTGCCATAGATCCGGTTCCTGATGAAAAGCTACTCATTTCTACGAGAATCTATGCCTCCTCTTCTCCATGCCAGGAACCAAATTGGTGAGTTTGACTTGGAGGCTTTTAGTGCTGATTATGATAACTAAAAGTCACCCTCATAGTCCCCAAACTGATTTTCCACCAATTGCAGCATCTGAGTTGTAGCATAAGATAATCATGTAACTTTTAGCCTCCACATGCTAATTGTTATCACAGACTTACTCAACCTATGGAACTATTGGATTACACTTTCCATTTGCCTGGCAGTGACTGGGTATAGTAGATGTTGTAAGTAGATTTTAAGTGTTGCAAAATTCTAAGAAAAGTAATATGGATGCAAAGCAAAGGAAACCACTTGCCTGGGTCAGTACATTTCTCCAAATTCCTCACAAATCACAATTTCTCCTATTTGCCAGCTTTTATTTTGCAGGAAGAACTGCAGTACATAGGTGATCAATCCTTGTGAACACATGGAATTCCTTGTTTGTTGCTTTTGTATACCAATGGAGGCAGATTTTCAGAAAACTGAATTCTGCATTCTGTATCACACTTTAACTACTTTTTGTACACAAGATGTATCATAAGCTACTTTTTGTATATAAGAAATATCCTAATAAGAAGAGCTGTGGTGGCACAGTGTTTAAAATGCAGCATTGCAGACAGATTGTGCCGACTGCTAGACATTTGATTCTCACAGCTCAAGGTTGATCTTCCACCCTTCCACGGCTAGTAAAATGAGGACCCAGATTGTTGGGGACAATATGCTGACTCTGTAAACCATTTGTAGAGGGCTGTAAAGCTTTATGAAGCTGTATATACTGTAAGACTAACTGCTATTGCTATTGCTATCGTCAGTGACGTGCGGTGAGATTTATGGCTGGTGAGGCACCAATGTCATCACAATCAGATTTATGAGGGGGGGGGATTTCCAACAAAACGCAGCAACCGGAGAAAAGCAGCGAGGGGCGAAGAAGCTCGTCGGGGAGAGGCACGTGCTGTTTTTGCCTTAGATTCCTCTCCTCTGCGCACGCACCTTTCCTCCTGGGCTCTCTCCCAGCAACCTCACCAGCTGCTTCTTTTGCCATGATGTTTCCCAGCATGGCAAAATACTTTTTTTCCCTTCGCCTTCCAGCCAACCAAGAAAGCTTCTGAAGGCGTGCAAGAAAGCCCCCCCCCCATTGCCCGAACGTGTGTGACAGGCTCCCAACAGTGGCTGCTCGGATTTGCCATTTGAGAGAGAGAGAGAGAGAGAGAGAGAGAGAGTATGTGTGTGTGTCCCTCCTTCCTTCAGCCCAGTTGGGCTGAAGGAAGGAGGGATTCACTCTCTCTCTCTCTCTCTCTCTCTCTCTCTCTCTCTCTCTCTCTCACACACACACACACACACACACACACACGAACACAAATGGCAAATCCAAGCAGCTGCTGTTGGTAGCCCATCACATACATTCGGGCAATGGGGGGGGGGGCTTTCTTGCATGCCTTCAGAAGCTTTCTGAAGGCGTGCAAGAAAGCCCCCCCCCATTGGCCAAATGTGTGTGATGGGCTCCCAGCAGCGGCTGCTCGGATTTGCCATTTGAGAGAGAGAGGTTGTGTGTGTGTGTATTCCTCCTTCCTTCAGCCCAACACTCTCTCTCTCTCTCTCTCTCTCTCTCTCTCTCTCTCTCTCTCTCACACACACACACACACACACACACACACACACACACACACACAAATGGCAAATCCGAGCAGCCACTGTTGGGAGCCCGCCTGCTGATTCTGCTTAACTGTTTAAAAAGCCTCACAGTACCAGGCGCTTTTTTGAGGCTTTTTTTAACAGTTAAGCAGAGTCATCAGCAGCTAGCTCAGTCTCGCCTCAGCTGTCGCCTGAGAGGCTGAGCGCGCTAAAACCTCACAGCAAGCTCTCCTATGTTTTTTTTTTCTTTTCATGATGAGAGGTGCGGCTGTGCCTCACTTGCCTCACCTGACTGCACGTCACTGGCTATCGTCATGTACACATAAAGCTTTGCATTCTTCCTGCTAAAATGCTATGCAGAGAGGAGATGCCTGCCCTTGAGCAACAGGGAAGCTCCAGGGCAACTATTTCTTCAGCGTACAAACTGCTGTTTCTCTATGTACTTTCAACCATTCCTTTGCTTCTTCCCCCCCCCCCCCCACTCCAGGGAAGATAAGCTGTCCTGAATTCTCAACCTACTTATATTTTCTCTTCTGCCCTACTTTGATCTACCGAAAGAGCTATCCAAGGTAACTCCTTGCATATCGTGTTTTTGGGCTCCCTGGTTTCTCAGCTCTATGAGAAAAAGAATGGGCAAAATGGGCTTCAGGAGATACAGCCCGTGCCCCCAGAGCAACCTTGTAACCATTGTATTTTCCAAGAAAAGGGAACTACTCTGTTATATCTCAACTCAATCCCTGTTCCTTTCCTTATAGAGATCCATACATCCGCTGGAGTTACGTCATCCAAAAACTGGTTGAGGTGAGAGAGGCACATTAAGTTTCCATTGACTGGATGGTTTTATCTGGCCTCCCTGTGGATTAGAAATGTGCTTGGGGACTATTGGATGTTCCCACAAGACTTAGCTAGACTGGTAACCTTAAAGTGTCTGAGCTGGCCAAGGGAGTAAATAGCAATAATGCTATTTTAAAAAGCCCTGGATGACAAAAGGCCACCATTTAAATTTCTCACATTTCTCTAGCCTTGACTGAATGATTTATAACACTTCTCCTGCGACATACTTGATGCAAATCAGTTCACTTTCCTAAGAGATGTTCAATTTAAAACTTTAGACACAATGTACATATTTTCAAATATCTCCCATAGGAAAAGAAAAGGAAAAATGGGTTTGGAAGAGAGCAGAGTTGGTGGAATTTAGAACCACTCAGGAAGAGTGTAGTGCATAAATCTATGCCAGATAGACTAAAATTAAACAGAAGAGGGGCTGGTGTACAGGAGAACAGCATTTGAGCATTTTAGGATATTAAAATGGCATCCAAATCCAGCTTCTGAAATCATAGACCATAAGAAGGTTTCTCTTAGTCATAGTTGAGAGCTGACAACCTGTATTCTTTGCCAGAACAACATTGAGATGCCAGTAGGTCACTAAGGTAGAGTTTTTTTCTCTCTGTTCCACAGTTCTTGGCTGGTATATATTTTGTGAATTTCATTCTGAAATACTATTTCATCCCTAACTTCGGCAACATGCATAAGCAGCCCTTCACCATCAAAATCCTGCTGCTCTCCATCTTTGATTCAGTTATACCCGGTATGTGGAAACAATTGTGATTTCATTTGTTTAATGGGATTAAGCAGTAATGCTATGGAAGTGGGATTTGACCTCATCCTGTAGAAGAAACAGGAGAGCCTCAAACACAATCAGGCTGATTTCATTTCATTTCATTTATTCGATTTATAAACCGCCCCCTCTCCCCAAGGGGACTCAGGGCGGTGTACAGACAGGAATAAAGTGCACTATAAACAACGGAAGTACAAAATCACAGAGAGACAAATTAAACAAAGTCTGTACAATGAACATGTAATTAGCTAGTAATTAAAACCAATTAAAATACCCCAGAATTTAAAATTTAAAATATAAAATTTATCACACTTGAGAGAAAGTGAAGAGAGACATACTACAGGTAGTTCTCAACATACAACCATTTGTTTAGTGACCTTCGACAGAACTGAAAAAAGTGACCTATAAAAGTTTTTCACATGTACGATCATTGCAGCATCCCCATGGTCACATGATCAAAATTCATGCCATAAATACTGGTGGGAAAAGTTGTAAAATGGCGGTGGGGTGAATACACAGCCATCCAGAATTGTTTTAGATAACAAGATGCGCAGCATATATATTTAATAGATAAATAGTTACTTCATACAACAACCCAAAATATTTATGATTTTGGCCTTTATGTAACTGCTAAAGAAAATGATGATGTAGGTCTGGCAGGCTGCTGGTTTTATTCATGATAAAGGATGTGAAATAGATCAAAAGTCAAGCAAAGAAGTCTTTATGAATTCATTGTTGAATGATTCTGTTTCCTCTAAAAGCGCTTTCGCAACCCATAGATATTTACTCTTTTCTTCTGCTTTTGCCTTAATTATTCTCCAAGTGTCATCTATGGTGGGATGCAAAAATGTTTACTAGCAGTTCTGTGGGTGTGGCTTGGTGGGTGTGGCTTAGTGGGTGTGGCAGGGGAAGGTTACTGTAAAATCTCCTTTTGAACATTGCCCAAATCCATCATCCTTCCTTGGAGTTCAACTTGAACACCATCCACGTTGACAAAACCACTGTCAGTCAATTGCAAAAGCCAGCTTTGCATGGAGCAACTTATATCCTACAACAAAACCTTTAGCACCCTCAAATGCTAACATCTGCCTATCCCTTGGACTCAACAAAAGGGTCATAAAAACAGTCAAAAATCTGTTGTTGTGACCACCACCACCAATAATAATGGTGGACTCACACATCAATTTGCAGGTGTCTAAATCTTAGACAATGTAGGCTGCAGCCTTATTTAAAAACAGGTATATCACACTAAAAGTGATCTTCTCAAGTCTTACAGTGCCATGCTACTTTAATCCTTGTTGAGTGACCACAGTTGGAACCAGCAACTTGAAAGTAAAGTGGTTGCTAAGTAATACCATAACTGTGTGTGAGATTACTTCAGCTTTCTTTAGTTTTACAAACCTTTGAAGGTTATAAATGTAGGGTTGGTTGCAAAAGTAGATCACCATCATGACTGCAAATGACACTAAACAAGGTAATTCCTAACAATGGGAACTAAACAATAACATAGTCAAGCCATTCTGCTTTTCTTCCACTTGGATATCCCCAAAGTACTTTTAAAAAGACAGTTGGACTTTCCTGGGGGGTTTTCTGTGAAAGCTTTATTTCTCATTCAAGAAGCTTCTTAGTTCATTTTCAGAACTGAAGAAGCTTCTTCAATGAGAAGTGAAACATTTTCAAGGAAAAAAACCCAGAAAGTCAAGTTGCCTTTTGTAAAGACCTTTGGGACAATGATGACCTGGATGATTAAGAATCTCTATAGACATTCCATTAGGATATTAGCCTAAAAGTCTAACCTGATTTGCAATTGTCTGTCCTAAATCTGTAACAATAATTGAGTTTTTAACCTCTTCCCTCTCCCGAAAGTGGGAAGAATTAATGCATTTCTTTGCCTCTCTCATTCAGGGATATCATTTCTATTCGTGGTCTTCTATTTCTTCCAGGACTGCTGGCAAAACATATTTGCTGAGATCCTGCGCTTTGCGGACCGTTCTTTCTACAAGGTGATGACATGAGGGAGCGGGGGGGGGGGGGGGATGACAAGAAAGATATGGGAAGTCTGGATTTCATTCCTCATGGATATACTATTTTTAACAGTTTATTTATACATTTTCATTTAACATACAAAAGAGCTTTGTGAACAGTGTATTGACTGGGTCAATTTGCATACATAATAATACTTTTCCAGCTCCTAATTTCTACGTCTGTTATCCAATCTTTTATAAAACATTTCCCATGTTCAAAAATACTCTTTATCTTCTTCTTCTTTTATCTTTAATGTCAGTCTGTCCATTTCTGCATCTCATGGATATACGTACTTGAATGGTCCATTGGCCATGAAGAACAGTTTGAAAAAAATTGGAAAGAGTTCTGAGAGGTTATGGCTCTGAAAGAAAAGCAAATTTCAACTTGCCTAAACAACTGTACTGAAGAAACTGACACTGAACTATCCGATTGCTTGTAATCAAAGTAATCAATACAGGTGGTCCCTCATTTAGCAACTGGGTGTACTTACAACTATGATGATAAAGTTATGATCAATCCTCATATTTACAATCTCTGCAGGTCTGTAAAGTGAAGGAAAGTAGAACTAAGATTGCAAGCATGTATTTTCCGTACTAATTGTTTCAATGGGCTTGTAAAATATTTTAATTTTTGCTTTTATCGTATGGCACCGCAGTCACTTTAGGTGAGATAGGCAGCTCTGTAAATTCAACAATAAATTAGGCAAATAAATAACACAACTTTGTTACTGCTCCCAATTGTGGTCACTAAATGAAGACCACCTATAGAAACATGTATGTTTAGGGACTATAAGAGGCCTGGTTGTTAGTTGCAAATTCCCACTGGTTTCCCCACTGATTTAGTGATGGAAATTCTAATCCCGACTGCCCTTGTAACTCAAGGACTACCTGTACACAGTCAATCTAGAGTGGATTGTCTCTTTCCTTGCCAAAGTACAGTGGTGTTCCAGTTTCAAGCCTAGCATTTCTGTGTTTTTCATGCTCTTTATTTCATTCTCCCTGTCTAGGACTGGTGGAATTCCACATCATTCTCGGCATATTTTAGGTCATGGAATGGGATTGTACACGATTGGCTGTACTGCTATATTTATCAAGATTTTCTGTGGGTAGGTAAGGGCGTAATGGGCTGTGAGAATAGTCTTTGGGGGCAGGAGGAAGAACTTAAATCAGGGCAATGGTCAAATGGAGATGTCTCAGCTCAGAGCAGGACTGGGGGTAAAATGACATCTCAGGAGGGATTCTGCCTTGTGGTTCAGAAAATAAAAGTCAGGAATGGGGGAAGCGCTTTCAGCCTTGCAAGATTCTATTTCTGTAACTTTGCAATAAAAGTACTATTATTGGTTTACTGTCTGGACTACCTGAAAGGGCTGACAAGCTTACCAAACCCACCCTATAGTGCTCCATAAAGTACACCTTCTCTGTGTAATTTCTCTATTCGTATTTTCATTGCTTATTGGTGAACACCAAGATGAGGTCTATAATTCACTTGTGCTCCTTCTCTTCCAGCTGATTGGAGGGAGAGCCCGAGCTGGAGCTATGCTCATGGTCTTCCTTGTGTCAGCGGTTATCCATGAATACCTCTTCACTTTGGCTTTTGGCTTCTTCTTTCCGGTCCTGTTTGTGCTTTTTGCCATGACTGGAGGTTAGTACTGCCTCAGGAAATGGACTAATAAACCATCCCTCAGAGGATTCAAGCAAGGCCCATTAAAAAATAATGTGACATGGATTGCTCCTGTTGAATTCTGAGCGGCTGAAGGTTGACTCAGCCTTCCATCCCTCCGAGGTCGGTAAAATAAGGACCCAGATTGCTGGGGGAAATAGACTGACTGTAAACTGCTTAGAGAGGGTTGTAAAGCACTATGAAGCGGTATATAAGTCTAAGTGCTATTGCTAATCTATTCGGCCCTTTCGCTGGTTTGCGGTTCTCACACTTCCCAATTGGCATGCATTCATGTCCTTTTGGATACATTTTTTTTACCACTTGTAGGTGGAGTTGCTCCAAATTTATTCAAAATATATTAAGGAACAAGGGTCAACTTGGGATAAAGGCACAAGTGGACACTGAATGGCCTTTCCTATACGGAATCAATAGGGGCAAAATGGGAGTTTGTTTGCAAGATTCAATTAGTTTGTTTATTATTGTGAAGATTTACTTATCTGAGTTGTGCCTCACAGAAACTCCTTGGCAATATTTCATTGTACAGCCTTGCGCTTGGAAGCTATCGGCCTGGCAATTGTCCAAGGACTGATAAGGTCTGTTGTTGCAATTAAACTTCGAAAGGCTTAATCCGGGACTTTGCTGGATGTGAATGCGAGGAATTCACATTAGCCAAATAAATGTGGGGGGGGGGAGGTGTTCGGAACAAGGAGTCTGTTTCGTGATTCTGTTAAGCTTAGGTCAGAACATTTCTCAATCTTGGTGACTTTGACTTCAGCTTCCAGAATTCCCCAGATGATGTGCTGTATGGTTTGGACAGAGGCTGCTTTTTCATGCTTGAGAAATTTATTTTGATGTAGTATTTTTTTTTCAAATCTTGCTGGTCATTGACTGAGTAAACAGTGGTTCTTCTATGAGAAAATTAAGATTCTTCATTCCAGCAGGAGGGAAAATATAATCTCAAACATGAACAGCTTTACAAATTAAAAAGCAAGAGCAAAAACAAAATTAATAACTGGAAAACAAAATTTTGTTATTTCAGAAGTCCAATCACATTTCCAAAACAGATATTTTAATCATGGTCAGGACCCAGATAAAAGAGCAACATGAAAATAGCCTAGGTTCTAGGAGCAGAGAGTTTCACCTGCAACGGCATTGCTTTGAGAATTCTAGTTCCCAAATTATTTTACCTCCATGGAAGTAGGGATGGGCATATTGTCTTGTAATTTACATGGAAATTGCTATTATGTTAGATTTCTTAATGAGCAATGTTCCTATTATAGATAACAGTTATTAGAAATCAATAAGTGACAGATCTCCTTGGCTCAGTGTGGCTGGAATATACAAAATTAACCCTTTTTCTGTTTGTCCTGTTTAGTGTTTTTTAATTTTGTTCTCAATGATAAGAGAAAAGGCCCTTTCTGGAACACCATCATATGGATATTCCTGGGTTTGGGCATGGCAATCCTTTTCTCCTTATACTGCCAAGAGTTGTTTGCACAGGTCCACTGTCCACTCAAGGAGGTGAGTAGACAGTTTATGTTGTGGAGTTGGAATTAGTATTGGGTTCCCTCTTCATACCATTTTGCATTATTGTAAATATCTCTTCTTCCAAGAGGGTCAAGCCTATAAAATGGCATATATTCCATCTGCTAAAATTAAGATAAAGAAGGTGGTGAATTCAGAAATACCAGGAACTTGCAGATAAAATTGTTATAAAGCTAAGAACTGGTTCTAATTCTGTTGGTATTGGCAATGGCTAATAGCAGCTCAGGGGATATAGTCTGTACCAGTGACGTGCGGTGAGATTTATGGCTGGTGAGGCACCAATGTCATCACAATCAGATTTATGAGGGGGGGGATTTCCAACAAAACGCAGCAACCGGAGAAAACCAGCGAGGGGCGAAGAAGCTCGTTGGGGAGAGGCACGTGCTGTTTTTGCCTTAGATTCCTCTCCTCTGCGCACGCGCCTTTCCTCCTGGGCTCTCTCCCAGCAACCTCACCAGCTGCTTCTTTTGCCATGACGTTTCCCAGCATGGCAAAATACTTTTTTTCCCTTCGCCTTCCAGCCAACCAAGAAAGCTTCTGAAGGCGTGTAAGAAAGACCCCCCCCCATTGCCCGAACGTGTGTGACGGGCTCCCAACAGCGGCTGCTCGGATTTGCCATTTGAGAGAGAGAGAGAGAGAGAGAGAGAGAGAGAGAGAGGGAGAGAGGGAGAGAGAGAGAGAGTATCCCTCCTTCCTTCAGCCCAGTTGGGCTGAAGGAAGGAGGGATTCACTCTCTCTCTCTCCCTCTCCCTCTCTCTCTCTCTCTCTCTCTCTCTCTCTCTCTCACACACACACACACACACACACACACACACACACACACAAATGGCAAATCCGAGCAGCCGCTGTTGGGAGCCCATCACATACATTTGGGCAATGGGGGGGGGGGCTTTCTTGCATGCCTTCAGAAGCTTTCTGAAGGTGTGCAAGAAAGCCCCCCCCCCATTGTCCGAACGTGTGTGATGGGCTCCCAGCAGCGGCTGCTCGGATTTGCCATTTGAGAGAGAGAGAGTGTGCCTGTGCATCCCTCCTTCCTCCAGCCCAACACTCGCTGGCATCCTGGCCAGACGAGAGGGACTGCAGAGAGGGTCTCCTCGAGTCTAGGACAGCGAGTCATTCGGTGGGAAAGTTGCCTCTTGGAAGGAATAACCCGGCTTGGCTCCCGCTTTCGATCTGCCGCCCAACAACTGAACGGAGAAGCGAAAAGGCAGGAGAGATGAGGCAGGAGAGATGAAGCGGGAGCCAAGCCGGGTCATTCCTTCCAAGAGGCAACTTTCCCATCAAATGACTCACTGCTCTAGACTCCAGAGACCCTCTCTGCAGTCCCTCTCGTCTGGCCAGACCAGAGGGACTGCAGAGAGGGTCGCCTCGAGTCTAGGGCAGTGAGTCATTCGATGGGAAAGTTCCCTCTTCCTCCGCCCAGCCCTCCTTTGCTTAGGCTTCTTTGTCAAGAAGCGGCTTTTGGGGCTAATGGGAGAGGAGACTGAAAAGAAAAAAAAAACATACGAGAGCTTGCTGTGAGGCTTTAGCGAGCTCATCCTCTGAGGCGAGGCTGAGCTAGCTGCTGCTGATTCTGCTTAACTGTTTAAAAAGCCTCAAAAAGTCCTGCCTCACAGTACCGGGCGCTTTTTTGAGGCTTTTTTTAACAGTTAAGCAGAGTCATCAGCAGCTAGCTCAGTCTCGCCTCAGCTGTCGCCTGAGAGGCTGAGCGCGCTAAAACCTCACAGCAAGCTCTCGTATTTTTATTTTTTTTTCATGATGAGAGGTGCGGCTGTGCCTCACTTGCCTCACCTGACTGCATGTCACTGGTCTGTACACATATATGTACTTACTAATTAACTTGACAGACTGACCAACCAACTGACCAGTTAATTTGTGCCATTAAGTTGGTTCTAATTTCTAGTGACAGCATAAATAGATCTTCTCCATGTTGATCTATGCCTACTTGTTCTTTCAAGTCTCCCAATGATTCAGTCATAGCCAGTATAACTGACTCCATCCACTTTGCTACTGGTCATCCTTCTCTTTCCTTCCTTCCTTCCTTTTCCAACATTCTCTATTCCTAGCCTTAGTTATGTATTTGGTTTTGGCTCTAAAACATTAAATAATTCAATCCAATCAATAAAAAAATAAAGAGAAAATATTTCACGTTAGCTGTATTTGGGGGCATTCAATATGTGAAAAAAGCAACTGACTGTTATTGATATATGAATGTTGCAAAGTTCTTATTGTTTTATTTTCACTTCATTTCTCTTCATTTTATGGAGCCCTAAACGGGAAAAAGACCAAATAAAAGGTCCATTGAGAGCAGCAGATATGCCCAGCGTGTTGCCAACCATGTATATTGGCTCTGATTGGGAATCCAGCATATTCTGGGGACACCAGGTTCTGTAATTTCTTTCATAGCAAGATTCTGTTTTACAGCATAGCTGGAGATGCTCACCTGCAGGGAGTTAAAGCATATCTTTCTTCCTTCTCCTCATATCAGTAGCTGCAAAAGGTGCTCTGTGACATAGAAAATTCTGGGTCTAAGAGCCTTTGATAAGCAACATCTTTCAAGTCTGGGCTACCTTGGGTTGCCTCCACGAGTTGAGGGGCCTGAGGAGCAAAACTGTCAGAGTCAGATTCTCCATCCCAGAATAGGCTAAGCCTGCAGTTCAAAGTCTCTCCAGTGCTGCCTTTAACATTGCTGAAACTCTGGGAATGTTATTGTGCTGATGGGCTTCTGATTATGTTGGAACACTTATATGGCTGATCTTGCTGATCCAGATCTAACCACGTGATTAGCTGCAATTCTTGTATTATTTTGTCTCATGACAATTCTTTCCCTTCCAGCTGTTATTTTTCTCTTCACATAGTCATCGTTTTCTTTTTTCAGAAGACCTTCTGGGGGCAAGTGACTCCACATTCCTGGTCATGCCACGCATAAGCAACTATTTCCGGCCTACTCTAGCCTTCTACTTTGCTTCCAAAATGAGGTCTCACAAGGGTAGCACATTACCCTGCTGTTGTGACAACAAGGACTCCCAGTACATCATGCATCTCCTCCGCTCCCTCCATGGAAAGCTGCATTTGGAAATTCCTTACCTGATAGTGTTAAAATTTGGTTTGTAGGTTCGAAGTCTTTCATCTAGTGGAGACAGAATATCTACAAAGATCCCTGCTGTGTGAAGTTTGTTGTCTTCTTGGTGCTCAAAATCCAGGCAAAAGGGGCTAAGGAAAATTTATAAATGACAATCTTTAGTTGTCTCCAAGATTTACAAAACTAACTTTCTTTCTTAAACTACTTTAAAAAACCATGAGAGCTTTGTCCTAAAATGTAGGTTCCTGCTTTAATCCAAACTCTGTTGCTTTTATATCAGCAGTCAGCTTTCTAGATACAAGTGAAATCCAGCTCCCAGCAGGTCCCTTGATGAGGACTGGTGGAAGTTAGAATTCAACAATATCAGAAGTTCTGCTTATAGTTTCTACCTTTAGACTCTCATTTAACATTTTATCTCCAGCAGTAAAGGAAGGGAATCTGAATTACCACCAGCAGTATCCATTCTATGCCTACTGTATTGTGTGAATGATTTTTGAAATTATATTTGGAAATAAAATCAGATGCCAAACCAATCTTATTTTATTCTTTGACAAAGTGAATAACTTAGCAGACCAGAAAAAGTCTGTGGACATAGTATATGTAGACTTCAGCAAGGCCTTTGACAAAGTAGACCATGATCTACTTCTTGGTAAACTAGAAAAATGTGGGGTAGACAGCATCTCACCAGTTGATTTTGGAACTGGCTGACAAACATTTGGCTTCATTGCTTCTGGTTGACATCCTGGTTGAAACTTTTGTGATCTGTTTGTCTGCTCGTCATGCCATGTTTCTCATCCAAGAAGAAACAAGTTGCTCCTACAGTACAGTATTTTAAAAAATCAAAACTTTTGGTCACAATCTTCAATTGTTTGTTTCTCTTAATGTAACATGAAAATGACATATTTCACTTCACTGCAGAGACTGAAGCATTGTCTGCAGACAGTATTTGACTGTGTACACGGCATTCCATCATTTCTATTTTTTATTATAATTAACAACCATGGACCTGACCCAAATAATTCAGGGCTCCTCACACGAAGGTGGGCACACACTGGACCTTGTTTTTGTCTCTGGACAGTGGACGAGTGATCTGGGAATAGGGGATCTGGTTATTACACCCCTGTCATGGTCAGATCACTCATCTCTCCGGCTCGACTGCCCCGGCGCTACCCCCCACCGCGGGGAGGCGGAACCAGACTGTCCCAGATGGTTCCGCCCCAGGTGACTGATGGAACCGGATAGGTTCCAGACGGAGCTTGGGCCACTTCCTGTAGCCCTGACCCGCTCCCGGACAGAGGACCTAGTAGCCGCTTGGAATAGGGCGGCTGCTGGGGCCTTGGACCGGGTAGCGCCTTTGCGGCCTCTCCTACGGCAACGAACCACCCTGGCTCCTTGGTTTACCAAGGAGCTGAGGGTGATGAAACGCCACAAGAGACGCCTAGAAAGCAGGTGGAGGTCCTCACGCTCCGAATCTGACCGAACACAGGTAAGAGCCTATTTACGGACCTACCTTGTGGCACTGAGAGCGGCCAAACGTAGACACTGTGCCGCTCTTATTGCGTCCGCAGATAACCGCCCTGCTGCCCTGTTTCGGGTGACCCGCTCCCTCCTATCGCAGAGGCCGCGGGAAGCCCCTTTGCAGGGTAGAGCAGAGGAGTTTGGGGAATATCTGCAGGACAAAATCGCTCAGATCCGGAGTGAATGGGCCCCCTTCAGTGGACCAGGGGAGACGTCAGAAGCGAATCTTGAGGGACCACGCTGGGAGGAGTTTGACTCTGTTGCCCCCGAGGATTTAGACAGGTTACGTGGGCGGCTGCGAGCCACTACATGTTTATTGGACCCGTGTCCCTCCTGGCTTGTACTGGCATCCTGGGAGGTTACACGAGGCTGGCTCCTGGGTATTGTGAACTCTTCATTGGAGGAGGGGACCTTACCGGCCGCCTTGAAAGAGGCGGTGGTGAGGCCCCTACTCAAGAAGCCTTCCCTGGACCCGGTGGAGCTAGCTAATTATCGTCCCGTCTCCAACCTTCCCTTTTTAGCGAAGGTTGTAGAGAGTGTGGTGGCACAACAGCTCCCACGTCACCTGGAGGAAACCGACTATCTAGACCCGCGCCAGTCCGGCTTCCGGCCCGGTCAAAGCACGGAGACGGCCTTGGTCGCGTTGGTGGATGATCTCTGGAGGGCCAGAGATAGGGGCTGTTCCTCTATCCTGGTCCTATTAGACCTATCAGCGGCCTTCGATACCATCGACCATGGTATCTTATTGCGCTGGCTGGAGGGGGTGGGAGTAGGGGGCACCGTTTTGCGGTGGTTCTGCTCCTACCTTTCTGACCGGATGCAATGTGTGTTGGCAGGGGAGCAGAGGTCGACCCTGAGGCCGCTCACTTGTGGGGTGCCGCAGGGGTCGGTCCTCTCGCCCCTCCTGTTCAACACATACGTGAAGCCGCTGGGTGAGATCATCCGTGGTTTTGGGGTTGGATACCATCTGTACGCTGATGACACACAGCTGTACATTTCCACCCCAAACCACCCCAATGAGGCCGTCGAAATGATGTCCCGGTGCTTGGAAGCCATTCGGGTCTGGATGGGGGACAACAGACTCAGACTCAACCCTTCCAAGACGGAGTGGATGTGGCTACTGGCGCCCCGGTTCAACCAGTGGACTCCATCGCTGGCCATAGGGGGCGAACAACTGCCCCCCGTGGAACGGGCGCGCAATTTGGGTGTCCTCCTTGATGCCCGGCTGTCGATGGATGACCATGTGGCAGCCATGGCGAGGGGGGCGTTCCACCAGGTTCGCCTGGTGCACCAATTGCGCCCCCTATTGGACCGGGACGCCTTATGCACAGTCACTCATGCGCTGGTGACGTCTCGCCTGGACTACTGCAACGCTCTCTACATGGGGCTCCCCTTGAGATGCACCCAAAGACTACAGCTAGTTCAGAATGCGGCCGTGCGGGCTATCATGGGGAGGACCAGATACTCCCATATAACACCACTCCTGCGCGAGCTGCACTGGCTGCCTGTGGTTTTTCGGGTGCGTTTCAAGGTGTTGGTTACTATCTTCAAAGCACTCCATGGCACGGGACCTAGTTACCTGCGGGATCGCATCTCACCACATACATCCCTGCGACCAATCCGCTCCCACAGGGAGGGACTCCTCCGGGTACCGTCCACTAAGCAGTGTCAACGGGCGGCGCCCAGGAGTAGAGCCTTCTCTGTGATGGGCCCAACCCTCTGGAATGACCTCCCCCCCCGATATTAGAACTATTACCGACCTCCGCTCCTTCTGACAGAAACTTAAGACTACTGTTCCAATTAGCTGGCTTAGCTGATTTATAGTCCCACTTTCAACCTCCTGGCAAACATCTTATTTTGGGTAGTTTTTAAGGGTAATTTTTAATTTTTATTCGAATTTTAATGTATTATTGTACAGTCCATATCCTACCTCCTCCGTCTATCTATGTATCTATGTACATCTATATTTTTGTATCCACATTGTTTTTAATATGACTGTACACCGCCCTGAGTCCTGTTTAGGAAAGGGTGTGGTCTATAAATTAAAGTATTATTATTATTATTATTATTATTATTATTATTATTGTTATTATTATTATTATTCCAATCATGAATCACCTGATGGCTGCCATCACCACTGACCATTGCTTATTTTAGCTGGAAATGACAGAACAATATCTGAACACCTAATATTAAGAATAACTGGAATAAAATGCCTATAGTGCGAGATTCCTTCTTAACTGTTTGTAGCAGGGACGTGCGGTCAGGGGAGGCAGGGGAGGCAGAGCCTCACCTCTCTTCATGAAATAATAGTATATAATATAATATTATATATATATATATATATATATATATATATATATATATATATATATATATATATATATATATATATATATATATATATATATATATATATACATACATACATACATACATACATACATACATACATACATACATACATATATATATATATATACACAATATTATAATATTATACACATCCGTCCGGTAGTCAGAATGGCGCCGAGGCAGTCCGGGCGCGGCCGGACGGATGTAGCCACAGCGACATCCGGGCGGATGAAAGAGCGAGCGAGGCAGCCTGATCCTCGGTCGCTCGCTCGCCGGACTGACTCGGTGCCATTCTGGCTACCTCCGTCCGGGCGCGCCCGGGAGCTGCAGAGGCAGAAATGTTGTCGGCACTCCCGGATGACGAAGGCACGAAAGCGACTGGGGAACGACGAGAACCTTCCTGCCTCTGCTGGACTTTGCATGCTCCTCGCGACTGCATATTGCAGTCGCGAGGAGCATGCAAAGTCCAGCAGAGGCAGGAAGGTTCTCATCGTTCCCCAGTCGCTTTCGAGGACTGCGGAATGCGAGCCGGCGGAGCACGCTCAGGAAGGTGGGGAATGGGATCACGTGTGCTGGAGGCAGAGGCAGCCTGAGCCTCCAGCACACGTGCTCCCATTCCCCGCCTTCCTGATGACGTCACCAGCCTCACCAACCATAAACCTCACCGCACGTCACTGGTTTGTAGTAGCCAGGGATGAAGTTCCCTCTTTCCAGGTCACAATCTCTCTCTTTATCTGGAGCATGGAAATCAACACAAACAGAACTAAGTTAACTTTTAACATAATGAACACAATCTATAAAGAGCAAAAGAAAAACTGAGCACTGCCGCTTTCACTCCTGCATTTGGTGGAGGAGATGGGAGATAGTAGCAGTCCTGGACAGCCTTATCTGAACTGGGAAGCTAAGCTGAATCAGACCAGGTTAGTATGTGGAGACATCCAGGGAATTGCAAATCTGTAGAGTCGACTGGGAAGTTGAAAAATCCTTCAGAACAAATCCATGGCAATCTACTTCTACATTAAAGCCAAGGAAATGATATGCACAAGACCCCATAGGAAATGATATGTGGTTGGATCCTGAGCTGTGAATGCTTCTTTGGGAAATGAGAGCATTCTGCCTGCTTTGAAAGAAGTAGTGGTCCTCTTTCCTTAAGAGACAGTTACTCAATTCCACAGAACTTGAAAATTCCTCTCTGACCTCAAACCTTTTGTTCTGGGGTGGGTGGGGGGAGAATGTTGAGTTGTACCTAGGCTCACAGCTTCAAAAATCCCCAGAACTTACCTAGATCTTTTCAGTAAGATTTCAGGCCAGGTTCCATTACTGAGACTCGAGTGTGATTGCATTTCTTGAGGATTCTCTGGCAGATTGTCTTCCGGGATCACTTGGTGGCTTTGAATAGCAGTGATCATTATTTCTTTATGCTGCAATGTTGCTTAAAGCTTTCCTGTTTTCATGTGTTATATAGTGATCTTCCAGAGTCACAAGAATTGAGCTGGGCAGCTATCTACATTAGATAGATGGTGGATGGATGCTTAGCTTTTAAACCTTATTTGCAAGGGCTAAAATTACAGATGAACTGTATCAGCTGAACTGCAATCAGGTGGTTAATATTGTCAAGGGGGGAAAATATTCAAACTGCATTCACACATGGCACAGATGACTTAGGCACAGAAGTCCTGCCATAATAAATAAATTGACTGAGAATGACTATTCAAGTGTTATAAAAGAAGAAAATGGACCACATAGGTTTCAGTCAGGAAATCCCACCAGAAACAATGAAGACATTGTTAAATATGCTAATTAGGAATGAAGCCTGGGACATAGGCTTCACTCAGGTCTGTCTTTCCAGGCAGGGAAACAGTTATTTAAAATTTAAAATCATTGGTTCACACTACAAGCGGCAAAATGGAACAACCTCATTGGTTAGGCGGTCTGACTGCTCACTTTAAGAGAGGGAGCTGTCAGAAAGCTAACAGACAGAGTATACTGAAATTGTTAAAAAAGTTGTAGTCACTATACAAAGTCCAGCTTCTTCATTCGACCCACATATAACACTTGCGACAAGGATGGGATGCGAAGAGAACAAAGGACACAGGAGCTGAACTGAGCCGGGTATCCATGCGGCACAAGGCATCATCGCAGCAAAATCGATAATCTGTATCAGCTGCTCAAGATGACCATGCACACTCCACCAGCTCCATTCAACCCAGCTATGGAAAATTGGAAATTGTACGTGTATGTTACAATTCAATTGGTTCATGGAAACAAATGATTTATCAGGTCTATCGGACAATAGGAAGAGAGTGCGTTTCCTAAGCTACTGCAGACCAGAAGTCTTCAATTTGGCCGAACCAGCCAACGTGCAGACGGTACTACGGACAACAGTCCAGGAAACACTCTGAGCATACTCTGCACCCATACCATCAACGAAGGTGAAAAGGTACAAATTTCACCGCAATTGCCAAGAGGAAGGTGAGATGATTAATCAATACATTGCCACACTATGAAAAGCCACAGCTCATTGCGAGTTCAGAAACATAAATGAAGCGATGCAAGATAGTCTTGTTTTGATACTGAGGGACCTCAATCTGCAGAGAAGATTACTAGCAAAGCCTAATCTCAATAGAATACATATGTATTCTATTTTGATATGTATATGGTTTTTAATAATGACTGTACACCGCCCCGAGTCCTGCTTAGGAAAGGGCGCAGTTTATAAATAAAAGTTTGATTGATTGATTTAAGGCAGTGCTAGAGGAAGTAAGAGCAACCAAAGCCTCAGATGAATCCGCAGTGATAATCCAGAAAGCATGGGACACACATCCCCCGTAAAGAGTGACCACCGTGATTAAGAGAGCAGGGCGCAAGAAGAATCAATAGATGAGAAAGATGAAATCCATTGCCTGCATGCCGAGAGAAAGAAGGGAAACCCGAAGATAGAAGAAAGACTGCCTTTTTGTGCCAGATGTGGGGGAAATCACGCCAGAGCAGCTTGCAGATTCAAGGATGATGGACATAAGCTTCTCGCTACCTCCTTGAACACTGCCGGCTGCCCCCCGACATGTCATCTCGTTCCATCTCCCCATGATGTCATCCCGTTTGGTTGATGCCACACTCTCCTCTATGTTATACTGCGACAGAACTTTACTCCCTCCGGGAACTCCCCCTTTCCCGGGGATGGCCTTCTGGCCTATCAAGACGCTTCCTTAATGACGGATCTTGGGATCCCGAGAGGTGGCATGTGAAGAAGAGATTTCTTAGAGGTTTTTTACAGGGGGTTTTAAACCAAATTTTAAAGGGGGAGGGGTTTTTGATTCGGATGGCTCAGACAGGCTTGGGGGGGAGTCTGCCAGGGCACAGGCCAGAGCTAACTAATGGGCGTGGGTCGGGAGTGCTGGGAAGGGTTGGGATTCCGGGGGAGACATTAAGCCATTCCATTGGGGGGTTCACCATCTCAACTGTTTGTGAGAGAGGCAGATATGGTGGGGGCCGAGGGCCAAATTATGTTCGGAGGATGCGGGTTTGCTGTTTAAGAGCGATCACGCATTCCGACGCTCATCGCCCTTCTCGCACCCCTGGGTGCTCAGGATTACAGGACCCTGGTCTCCGGCTGGTGTCGCTTAACGCCAGGTCCGTGGTACATAAGGCTCCCCTCATTTACGACCTCATACAAGAGGGTAGAGCGGACCTGGCGTGCATTACAGAGACCTGGTTGGGCCATGAGGGGTGTGTTCCCCTTAGCCAACTATGACCACCAGGGTTCTGGGCGTTTCACCAGCCAAGAGCCCAGGGCAGGGGCAGGGGGGTGGCAGTGGTTATTGGGGAAAGTCTCAGACCTCAGGAGGTCACTGTGCCTCAGATAGGCGGGTGTGAGTCCCTTTTTGTGAAGTGGGGCCTTGGAGCTCAGGTGGGCCTTTTTGTTACGTACCTGTCTCCCTGCTATGTTTCATCGGCCCTGCCAGAGCTGCTGAATGTGTTAGGTGGATTGGCGGTTGATTTCCCCAGGTTTATGGTCCTGGGGGATTTCAATCTGCCTTCCATTGGCGAGACATCCGAGTCAGCTCGGGAGTTCATGGCTTCCATGACGGCTATGGACCTAACTCAGTTAATTCAAGACCCTACCCATAATGGGAGACACACGCTCTACCTGATTTTTGTCTCTGGGCAGTGGATGAATGATCTAGATTTAGGGGATATTTCTATTCAATCCTTGTCATGGTCTGATCATTTCCTCATCAGGCTTGACTTCCATACTGCTACCCCTCAGCGCAGGGAGGCGGAACTGACTAGATGGTTCTGCCCCAGGCACCTGATGGACCCCAAAAGGTTCCTGATGGAGCTTGGGATTTTTCCTGAATCCATTCCTCACAACTCGATCGAAGCCCTAGTGGAAGCCTAGGATAGGGCGGCCAGTGGGACCTTGGATCACGTTGTCCCTTTGCGGCCTCTGACCCGGTGTCGATCCTGGGTGGCTCCCTGGTTTACCAAGGAGCTCCGGGAGGTGAAACACCAGAAAAGACACCTAGAGAGTGGCTGGAGGGCCATCCGGTCCGAATCTGATCAAACACTAGTAAGAATTCATATTAAATCCTACTTAGTGGCGATAAAAGCGGCAAAACAGCAACATTTTTCCGCTCTTATCCCATCCGCAGATAACTGCCCAGCCGCCCTGTTTAGATTGACCTGCTACTTACTTAACCAAGGAACTGGGCAAGACCCCTTGCAGGGTAGGGCTGAAGAATTTGTTCAGTATCTGCAGGATAAAATCGCTCATATCCGGACAGGCTTGGACTCAGACTGGGTAGATTCGGGCGAGCCGACGGGGATGAATCTTGTGGAGACAATCTGGGATGAGTTTGACCCTGTGACCCCCGAGGGCATGGACAGGATTATGGGGAGACTCAGTGCTGCCACTTGTGTGCTGGACCCGTGTTCCTCTTGGTTAGTTTCAGCTTCCCGGGAGGTGACACGAGGCTGGCTCCAGGTGATTACCAACACTTCATTGAGAGAGGGGTTCTTTCCCACCGCCTTGAAGGAGGCGGTGGGGAGGCCCCACCTTAAGAAGCCTTCCCCTGGACCCAGCTTCTTTAGTCAACTATCGTCTGGTCTCCAACCTTCACTTTGTAGCAAAGGTTGTCGAGAGTGTGGTAGCACATCAGCTTCCCCAGTACCTGGATGAAGCTGTCTACCTGGATCTGTTTCAGTCGGGTTTCAGGCCCAGGTACAGCATAGAGATGGCATTGGTCACATTGGTCGATGATCTCTGGCGGGCCCGGGACAGCGGCTGCTCCTCTGTCCTGGTCCTATTAGACCTCTCGGCGGCTTTCGATACCATCGACCATGGTATCCTACTGTGACGACTCGGGGGGTTGGGAGTGGGGGGGCACCATTTTATGGTGGTTCTCCTACCTGTCGGGTCGGTCGCAGTTCGTGTTGGCTGGAGGGCAGGGATCGACCCCCAGGCGCGTCACTTGTGGGGTGCCCCAGGGGTCGGTTCTCTCACCCCTCCTGTTCAACATTTATATAAAACCACTGGGCGAGATCATCCGTGGTTTTGGGGTACGGTATCATCAATATGCTGATGATACCCAACTTTTCATCTCTACCCCAAACCACCCAAACGATTGCCCTCGACATGATGTCCCGATGCCTGGAGGCTGTGCGGATCTGGATGGGGAGGAACAGGCTCAAGCTAAATCCCTCCAAGACTGAGTGGCTGTGATTTCCGTCATCCCAATTTGTGCATCTTGTTCCATCTTTGATGATAGGGGGATAAATTTTAGCCCCCTCAGAGAAGGCTCACAATCTGGGAGTCCTCCTGGATACGCGGCTTAGTTTAGAAGAACACCTGAAGGCCCTGTCCAGGGGGGCCTTTTACCAGGTTCGCCTGGTACGTCAGTTGTGCCCCTTCCTGGATCGGGATGCTCTGTGCACAATCACTCATGCCCTCGTCCTTTCTTGCCTGGACTACTGCAATGCTCTCTACATGGGGCTGCCCTTGAAGAGCACCCGGAGGCTTCAGCTGGTCCAGAATGCGGCCGCGCAGGTTGTCATGGGGGTACCTAGGTGCTCCCATATTACACCCCTTTTAGGCGGCCTGCACTGGTTGCCAGTTGTTTTCCGGGTGCGATTCAAGGTATCAATTATGACCTTTAAAGCGCTCCATGGCTTAGGCCCAGGGTACCTGCGAGACCACCTACTGCCACCAGTAGCCTCCCACCGTCCAGTACGATCCCACAGAATTGGCCTCCTCAGGGTGCCGTCGGCCAGACAGTGTCGGCTGGTGACCCCCAGGGGGAGAGCCTTCTCTGTGGGAGCGCCTTCCCTCTGGAATGAGCTGCCCCCGGAGCTTCGCATAATCCCTGACCTCCGGTCCTTGCGACGCGCCCTAAAAAGTTGGCTTTTCCAGCAAGCCGGCCTGGCCTGTTAATTTTATCTCATTTTTAAAATGTTATTGTCATATTAATTCGGTTTGTTTTTTGGGGATATTTATCTAATTTCCTTTTAACTTTTGTGATAGGTGTTTTTTAATGTTGTACGCCGCCCTGAGTCCTTTGGGAGAAGGGCAGCATATAAATCCAATAAAACAAAACAAACAAAACAAACAAACAAGGATGGCCTTTGGCAAAGATGCGAGCAGAAGGAGCACATAGCAAGGGTTTGACACGCCAAACAATCTTCCATATACCCCCATTGGCAGCTGGCAGCCATGATAGGATTTCGAAGAACACCAAAGCATAAGAGAAATGAAAACCGAGCCGCAGAACCAAGAGAAACACACCATACAATCATAGAGCACTCCAACGCCCACTGTTTAAAGAAAATCCATGTCACGGTCTAAATCAAGGGGTCTCTGTGCGACATGGAGGTGGACACGGGGTCCTACATGACCATTGTGTCCTGGAAAACTATAAAAAAGGCAGTTCCGGAGCTAACAAAGAAACAATTGAAGTCTCAGAAGGTACTTTTAAAGGACTTTCAAGGGAACCACATCCCTATGATAAGGAGCAGATCCTTCCAAGTCAAATTCCAAGATTTTGTTGAGCCCTTGTTGCTGACCCTGGTGAACGATGACCTGCCAAGCCTGCTTCGGCTGGAATGGTTCAAATCCATGGGTCTAGAAGTGACTGGCATCTGTGATAGGAAGGAATTTGCTGATGTTTTTAATAGGAGTCTGGGCAAGTACATGGAGAAACCCATCTCTTTCAACCTAGACTTCAAAATTGTCCCCATTTGAATGAAGCATCGGAGGGTGCTTTTTACTCTCTGGCCTAAAATAAATAATCAATTAAACAAACTAATTGCCCACAGGATTTTAGAGCCATTTGATCACACAAAATGGGAAAGCCCAATTTTTACATTGATTAAACCAGACAGCTCCCTCCACATCTGCATGGACTATAAATGTACAAACAATAAGGCATTACAATAATGTGCCTACCCTGTGTCAGTCATACAGCATTTATTGCATTCCTTAGGCAAGGGCAAACTTTTGTAAAACTCGATTTAGCTCAAGCATATCAGCAACTACTGATGGACGATGCCACTGCAGAGGCACAAACTATTGTAACACACAGAGGGACATTTAGATGCCGCTGCCTGCAATTTGCAGTAAGCATGGCCCCAGGACTTTTTCAAAGCATGATGGAATGCCTCCAACAGGGGATTCTGGTGGTGGTGCCTTACTTTGACAATGTCCTTGTGTCCACGGGCAACAAAGAAGAGCACATCCAATGATTAAACAGAGTCATGAGCCAGTTCCAAGAAGCCGCACTTAATGTTTAAAAAGATAAATGATGTGACACAAGTCGAGTTTCTGTGATATTTAATTGATGGCTCGGGAATAAACTCAACCAAAAGCAAAGCCCCCACACCAAAGAATCAGACAGAACTGCAGGCATTTCTAGCCCTGTTAAACTTTTATAGTCTTTTTTTGCCACAGAAGGCAACAGTAACTGAGCCACTACACCAGTTGCTAGACAGGAAGGCAAGTTGGACTTGGGGACAGAAGGAAGCCTCTGCTTTCTCAGAAGTTAAGAAACTGTTGTGATCCTTGAGCGTCCTTGTACAATATAATGAGACTCTGCCCCACATCTTAACTTGTGACGCCTCCCCATTTGGCGTCAGGTGTGTTCTCAGCCACTGGATGCCAAATGGGACCCAGGCCCCAATTGCATTCTACTCAAAAACACTATTGACAGCAGAACAAAACTATAGTCAACTGGACAAGGAGGCACTGGCTGCAGTGGCAGGGGTCAAGCATTTTCACAAATACTTATACAGGAGAGACTATGAACTAATTACGGACCACAAACCGCTCCTAGGCATTCTTGCAGAGGAGCATCCCACCCCAAATATTTTAGCCCCGTGAGTGACGAGATGGACCATTTTTATGGCAGCATATAATTATAGACTAATACAACGGCAGATCCAAGCCATAGGTCACGTCAACATCCTCCGCCAGTGCCCACTCCCGGATTTTGTAGAGGATTCTGCCCCCGTTACACCCGTACTACTAATTGAGGACTTTGCATCCAGCCCTGTCACATTGGCTGCAACTAGCGGGACATTCAGCAAAAGACAAAGTCCTAAACTGAGTGTGGAGAGGGTGGCCTGAGGGACCTGTGGGGGGTGATTTAAAACCATTTCTGGTGCAACATGAATTGTCAGCCCAAAGGAATGTCTATTGTGCTGGGATCAAGTGGTTGTACCCTATAAACTAAGGAAACAAGTGCTAGAGGCAAGGCACGTGGGGCACCCTGGCATTGTCCAAATGAAGGCACTGATCAGGAGCTATGTGTGGTGGCCAAATATGGATAGGGACATAACTGAATGGGTCGTGACATGTACACCTTACCAGGAATCCAGACCAGCACCACCTATGGTACCCCTAGAGAATAAGAGACCCCCATAGAACCCTTGTCATGAAAGCCTCTTAATTCCCCCCCCCCCCACATAACAGACATCCCAGTCAAATGCCTGTCATATGTTGCTCATGTAGCATTAAAACCCAGAGATGGGAAAGAAAAGCCAAAAGAGGCTGCAACTGCTGCCCTGATCCCCAGCCCAGTTAGAGCAGAGCCAGAGCCTGAGCCCCAGTAGCTCCAGTGCCAGCCCTTTGGAGAGCCAAGGCTGGAGTCACAGCAGCAGTGCCAGCTCTGCAGACAGATAGGATGACAAGAAGAAACAGGGGGGGAAACGATAAGAAACAGATTTGTAGAACTAAGATCCTAAATGGGAGTACTATAATGAATACTGGTTGAGTGGGGGTGTTGGAATTCATTATTGGAATGTGTATTTCTATGCAACATTCAACTATGTGAGCAGCTTAGGAGAGACGTTCGGCTAGGATGCCTTTATTGCTTCTGGTGGACATCCTGATTGAAATCTTTTGTGGCCTGTTTCTTCTTTTACACCATTTGGATAGTCTGCATTAATTTCTATTTCTGTTTCATTTTGTTTCTTATGTTCATGTGACACTGATGTGGAATTTCCCTCAGTTTGAAGCATTTGTCTTACTTCATGAACATACTGAGGTTTCATCAATAATTACACTTCTACTGATGGGTACCTTGTTTGTGTCTTGGTGTAGAATTCTGTATCCCTTTTGAGATTCATTGTACCCCACAAGTACACTTTCCTTTGCACAATTTTCCTTTGTAGTCGATTTTGGAGATAGCATGCGGTCATATTTGCCTACCCACGTATGTGGTTGGCATATCTGCATCAAAGAGCATAGTTCTTCCACTGTCACAAAGTGCGATTCTTTTTTTCTGAAACCCTGTTTTGTTCTGGGTTGAATGGTACAGTATTTTGAAATATTGTGCCATGCTTTCTGAGAATCGCTTGTGTGTTGTCACCTGTTTATTCAGTTCCATTATCTGTGTGCAAGACACTTGGTATTTTGCCAAATTTGTTGCTTATTTTCTCTGGTACTTCACTTTTGTTGTATAACAGATATTGTGTAATATACCTGGAGTAATCATCTATAAAAAGTGAGAAAATACCTCTTCTTTCCTGGTCAATGTTTTCATTGAACCACAAATATCTGAATGAATTAAGTCCAGAGGTTTTTGAGCTCTGCTGTTACTCTGCTTTGGAAAGGCTTTTCTTATTATCTTTCCTTCTTTTCTTTTATATAGCAGTTGCATTTCATTATTTGATCATATGGACTAATTTTTTTAATAAAAGTTTTTTTATTTTACATTTTCAAAACAAACACAACATAAAGAATCCTCCTTCTTTACATACTGTAGAAAGTGTATCAGTTGGTTACAAAAAGCTTTCGTGTGTCTCTTTCACTTTCGCCACAAAATTCGTATTAACTCAAGTATTTTAAATCAGATATTTTCATACATATTACCATCATCATACCTCCATTTTCATTTGACTATAATTGTTTAAACATCCTTCATAAAATGTACCAAGATTTAAAACCTGACCACATACTGGCATTTCATTTGTTATTTCTAATATCCTCCAATAACACTATATCCTTATGGCCTATTCTGAGTAAACATCAATAATATTTAGTAACAAAAATTTCTAATCCTCCTTTCCAAATCACTGTTTACAATTTACATCCAATTTCCTTATGTTGTACCCATACATATATATTCATTGTTATTATTATCCCTCCTTCATTTAACTCTATCCATTATCATAGCGTTTTCCCCCCTAATAATCAAAACTTAGTTAAATTCAACTTAGTTATTTTTTATTAACCTTTATATATAACCAAATAATTTCTTTTCTTTTTCTTTTTGCTTTTAAAGTTTTATTGATTTGTGGCCACCACAAGGTGTTCTCAACAGAATACAAAACTTAGCAAGTAAGCACACACTTTATGAGAAGGATCACATCAGCTTCCTCAGACTGTTTAGGAACAAACAATGGTTTATTTATGAAAAGAACAAGTTTGTCCTTCACTACAAGAAAAACTTGCTGCTTTGGGAATTATACAGATAGAGCAAACTGAGCAAAGTGAGAGTTTCCCCCCCTCCCCCTTATTCAGGACCTTGTTTTCTACCCCCTTATCTGTTTCATAATGGTTTTTAGTAAACTTTGTTCTGATAGTGCTCTGATTACATTTGCTAATATTTGCTGATTTGAGTACCCTGTATGGCTTAATATAGCTACTGTCTTTAAGGGATTTTCTTTCATCAGGACTAATTCTGCTAATATTTGACTTTGGAATGAACAGAATTTTGGAATCTTTTGAAGGCTGAAAAAGATACAGATAAAAGAATTTCCTCCCCCAAGCTTTACCTTGGGACTTCAGTCTCCAAGAATCTGACAAAACTGAATGGAAGGGAGGAGAGGAACCCTTTTCCCCCTAAGTTTTGATTTTTGTTTTAAGTAAACTTCATAATATCATGTGCATTTCATATTGACAATTATTTTTATGGAAACAAAGACTGGGATACAAACAGGCTCTGGCAGGGTATTTAAATGTACCCAACCAACATTGTTAAAAGCAAAACAAAAAAGCATCCCCCCCCCCCCATATCTTGACATCTTTTAACTACACTATTCTTAGTTGCAAGTAGTTCGGATCACTTTCAAGTACCAGTATGTAAATGATTTTTGATAAACCCCAAACCTTGCATTTTAGATAGTACAGAAATATTAAGTAACTTAGCAGCTAATGCTGTCTCAAAAACATTGAAGCAGATCTTAGAGAGTAAGAAATGATCTCCTAAAGCTTTCATTTCAGAGGGAAATCCTCAAGCAATTCTTCAAAGGAGTTTTTAGAAGGGTAAACCCGCTTCCTGCAAAAACTCACTCTTCCAGATTTTTAATTTACCAGTCTGAGAAGGACCCACCAAAACAATCATTTCCCCCCCACAAAAGCTTGATCTTGTAGCCAAACATGCTCCTAAGGCCCACACAAATCAGTCTTTTTTAACTGGTTTAAAATCCGCCGGCTGTATGGGAGGGTAAATAGCAAACTTGCTGGAATAAAGAGCAAGGGCCCACTTAGGGAAAGTGATAAAGGGGGGAATGAACCAGAAAAGGAAAGACAGCTTGGGCATCAATTCGGTAAGGATTTCCGGAACCAAAATATAATTATAGACGTCTCGCCCATCCACGTCCTTAAACCGATAGGAGCGAGCAAGATCTGGACTGAGGACCACTTTGCCGCTGTGCCTCATGACGTGCGGATCCGATGCCAAGGCCACCACGCATTTCCCACTCACTTCGGGAGACTCTGCTTTGTTGGCCAGCCGCCCCGGCAGGTCCTTGAATAGTTTCTCGACATTCTCCGCTTGTTCCATGACCAGTTCAGTGTGAACGAGCCCAGGCCAAAGGGACACGCAGGCCACACCGAAAGGGCGCAGCTCGATGCCACAGTCAGCCGCCAGGCGGTCGCAGGCAGCTTTGCCCACCCCGTACGGGACGTCGAACATGTACCACAGCCCACCGGGCGAGACGATGATGACAATGAGACTGCGCCCGGCGGGCACCATGAGCCGGGCAGCATGAACCATGCAGAAATAGTTGCCTCTCAGGCCGGCGTTGTTGACTGTGTCCCAGAGTGACGGCTCAGTTTCCCAGAGTGGCACACCGATCTCTTTGGAGAGGGTGGTCACCGCGGAGAAAGCACTGTTGACCAAAACATCCAGGTGGCTGGCTTGCTCCTGTCGGACACCCTGGAACAACGCAGCCACATCTTCCTCTCGAGTAGGGTCGCACACCACCGCGGTGGCGCCCGCTTCTGACAGCTGCAGCGCAATGCCTTTCCCGATGCCCCACGAGGCGCCGGTCACCACGCAGACGTGTCCTAGCAGAGGCCTAGTCCCCGAGGCCATGGCAGCGGCAGCAGTAATAGCAGCAGCAGCGGAAGAGAAAGGTACCATTTGCTCAGCGGCTGGCGAAAACAGGAGAACCGCGGCGACGACAAGGGCTTTTGTGGCACTTGCTCAACCCTGTGCCATCTGCCGCGATTTCTAATCCTCATTTCCAAATCACTGTTTACAATTTACATCCAATTTCCTTATGTTGTACCCATACATATATATACATTGTTATTATTATCCCTCCTTCATTTAACTTTATCCATTATCATAGCGTTTCCCCCCCTAATAATCAAAACTTAGTTAAATTCATAAAAAAAAAAAACTTAGTTAAATTCAACTTAGTTATTTTTTATTAACCTTTATATATAACCAAATAATTTCTAATCTTCCTTTCATAGGTACCATTCAATATTCATATCCAATTACTACTTGTCATACCAATACATATGTATACATTATTAACATTATCAGTTGTTTTTTTAACCATGTATATTGTCACTAAATTTCACTAAATTTAACTAGTTTTAGATTATACACTTCCATCTATCAACCTGCATCTTTCCAGTAGCAAAACAATCTCATGTCTTTTGCCATTTGTGGTATCAGTCCTCTAATCATCTCCTTAATCAAAGGGGGAGGAGCCAATGTCGCTATGAGATGGACATGCGATCTCAATACTCTGAGATCACTGCCAAAATTTTTATCACTGGGTGGTCCAATTGGACCTAAAGTGTCCCACAGAGACGGAGAATGGGAAGAATACGTCCTGCTGATCTCAGGGACACGAGGAGAAGTTCTTCTAGCTGGCGATAAAATCACAGCCCTTAGGCTGGTGAAGTTGGGACAGCTCCAAAGAGAAGGAAATGGAAAGAGGAAGTTTTTACAGCTGATGAGGAATTTTTACCATTTTAAAAGAGACTGCCTACAAAAAACTTAAAATTAATTTAAATCTGAGAACAGAAGAAATAAGTGGTGGAATTAAACTTTGAATGGTTTTGGTCAGTGTGTTATCTTGCTCTTAAATGCTATTTTTATGGATGGAATTTATGCAAGCCTTTTAAAATGAATGGATTAAGTTTTCTTCTTCTATCTTTTTATTATTATTATTTTTGCAACCTATGGACTAAAATTCTCCTTCCTCATTACTATGTGTGTTTTTCTCTTTTTCTGCTCTATTTTACTCAAGAATTTGATTTTGATTTTTTTTTTATTTGGAATATAAAAAGAAAAGAAAGAAGGAAACAAAGAGAATTCTAACAACAGAGGGAAAGTTAGTGCTGCTGTTCGGAGGCTGGAGGCGTGTGTATTGGGAACGAAGCACTTTCACTTTCCTCACTGAACAGTCTGGCTTGGCAATTCAAAGTCTCACAGTTTGTTTATAGAGAGTCATAAGAACCAAAGGACGAATTGTTTACGCAGATGTCCATTTGAACTGTATCTCTAACCAGAGAAAGTGAAAAGAAGATTCTACTGTGAATTTATGTTTAACCTTGTAAAAATCCTTCAAGCCAGAGCAGCAATATTTGTCAGCTGGAAATTATGGCACAACTACAACAACAGAAAGAAGCTTTAAGTTTGCAAAAGATAATGTTTGAAATTCAGAAATTATCAAAGACATTTGAGAGGACGGAGAAGAAGTTGGAAAATCGAGAGCATCTAACAGTAAAATATTATGAAGAAGTTGGAGATGTTTATCAAGTGGAAAAAGTGGAGGTTAGAGTCCTAAAAACTAAAGACAAAAATGACCATAAAGAAATCAAATCCGCTGATATCTATGGTGATTGATTTGTGTCTGGAAATGGAGAGTGGAATACGGAAAGAGGAATTAAATGGAGGGGAACTCTACCCCAGATGGCAAGATACAGAAGAAGAAAAAAGAAAAGAATTTATGGATTTAAAGAGAGAAATTTTATTAGCAACATCATTGGTAACACCACTGACAATTAAAGATAAGCTGATCAAGGAAACAGAAGAAGGGCATCAAAATTACATGAGAGACTCAATAAGCAATGATTTGCAAAAAGGAGTCCATGCAAATTTGATTAAGGAGATCATATGGACTAATTTTTATTCCACTTGCATAGTCGTTCTCAATTAATTTCTTTATTATGTCAGGACTTCTGTGCCCAAGTCATCTGTGCCATGTGTGAATGCAGTTTGAAAGTTTTTCCTCCTTGGCAGTATTAAACATCTGATTGCAGTTCAGCTAATACAGTTCATTTGTAATTTTGGCATTTGCAAGTAAGATATACTCTCTTTTTGATGGCACAACTATCCCCTTGGAAGGTCTCTACTTTATCTTGTTTTGTGAGCTTCTTCACCAACAAAAGATAAATTTCAAAAAAAGGGACATACAGGACATTTTTCACATGTATCTTTTTGGTGACACTGGGAAACAGGACAGTAAAAAAAAAAACCATATCTCATTCATTCTGATTCCATTTTTTGCCCTTTAGTTGTGGTGATTTTTTTTCCATTTTACTCTGTTCAAGGTGAATAAAGAATTTTTTTTGTATCCAGCTCGATTCAAAGCTTTGAAATTCTAGCTCAGAGAGTTTTTAGTAAAGTTTATATTGTTTTAGTTGTTTTAAATGTTCTCACCAATGCTGCCATGCTGCTATCTTCTCTCCCTCATATGCGGCTGTCATGACTCAGAATCGCCCATGGATGCCGATTTCTTCTCTGGTGATTTCAAGGGGTTTCTCTCATCTGATAGGGAGGTTGCTTGCCTCCTCTCCGTCACCCGAGTGCCCCCTCTCTCCTGTTGATCCCTCCAGGTTCAACTTCATCCTTTTTCAGGAACTTCACCTTAGAAAGTCGAGTAAAGCTAGTGGAGCTACCACTCCTTCGCCCGCTTCGAAGTGCTGTTACTGCATGAAGTCGGTGCTGTTCATAAAATTCTATTTGCTAAAAATGTTATCTTTCTTTACTTGTGAAAAGCAATTTTGTAGTCCTGGCTGAATTGCAGGGCAATTGGCAATGGATGGATGAAACAATAGGAGGCAGTTTAGCTGTTGCTAAAACACATGACCCATTATTAGATGGTACAGCTCAACAATTCTGTATAGGACTTTCTCTTTCAAGTTTATAAGAATACATAATGCAAATCGGTTGGAAAAAGGAAAGAATAAAATTCTGCATTTTCATAATATACAGTATATAACGATTGTGTGAATATATCTGTTACATACTGACAGCCAGTATGGTAATTTCCACCAAGGTCCTCTCATCCGGTGGGAACAATACTCAAATGTGATTGGTCAAGAGGTCTGACAGCTCCCTATAAAAGGGCTGCTGCCAGACAGAGTCTTTGCTGGATTATGGATAGTTGTCACTTAATAAAGAGCTGTTGTTGCTGAAGCTTGAGTCTTGCCTTTTCCATTCACCCTATCTAACACTGGCAATAAAGGTGGGATTGGAGGGCAACTAGGCACCAAAAAGAGCAAACATAATCCAGCAAGTCAATCCAGCCCAGAGTTAAGTGCGGCTTTGAGGACCCATCTTTAATTGGCAAATTCGAATCTGCCTTGATTGAACAAGGTGACTACGCACACCCCACCAGCTCCATACAACCCAGCCACCAAGCACTGGGACTTGTATATAATGAGATTCCAATGCTTCCTTGAAGCCAACAACCTCCTGGGCCTGTCCAAAGGCTAAAAGAAAGCCATTTTCCTGAGCTAATGTGGGCCAGAGGTATTCGACACTGCGAAAGACCTATCCGAGCTAATGCCGGTACAGTCAGTCGCTTGGTTGGTGCTACAACAGACGTTGCAAACACACTATGCTCCCAAACCATCTAAATATGTGTGGAGGCACGAATTCAACCTCAGTAACCAGAAAGATGAAACGATCAACCAGTATGTTTCCGCAATTTGGAAGGCTGCTGCCTACTGCAAATTTAGAGACTTAGATGAACTCTTGGTGGACAGAATCATTTGTGGTGTTCGGGACATTAATTTACAGAGGAAGTTGCTCGCCAAGACAAACTTCACTCTACAAATTGCCCTGTACGAAGCCAGGGCTACCGAGTCTTCAACCAAGACAACAGAGACGCTGCAAAGGCAGAACAGCCCAAAAAGTGTGCACAAGACAGCTGAAATCCATCACGACATTGCTGACTGAGAACTCTCTGACAGCAAGGAAGAGGTCTACCACATACACAGAGAGAAGAAGAAAGAATCGGCACATAAATTCGAAACCCATTTCCTGCCTTGCGCTGGCTGTGGGGGCAACCATCAGCAATCTGCCTCCCGTTTCTGAGATACCTTTTGCCAATGCTGCGTCTGAAAGGGGCACATTGCAAGGGTCTGCCAAAGCAAATTTCCCACAGCACCAAAGTAGCCAGCTGTCCAGGCTGCATGCCGAAGACCACTAAGGCGAGAATCAGGGAACCTGCGGCAGAAGCAAACATAGGCAGACAACACTACATTCCAGACAACGATCAGGCAGGCAAGCACCCAGGGGAACAAAAAGCTGAGGATATCCATCCTCCTTGAGGGATCTCTCTGCTCTATGGAGATCGACACCAGCTCATCACCGACCATCATGTCCTGGGCCACACTGAAGAAGGCTGCCCCCAACTTGAGAAGGCACACTTAGGGAGACCCCGAAGTGATCCCGATCAAGCCTGACAGGTCTGTCCGCATCTGCGTGGACTATAAATGCACCATCAATAAAGCCCTACAACAAAGCCCATTGTCCAGCATTTACTTCATTCCCTTGGACCAGGAAAAGTTTTTGCAAAATTAAATATGGTGCAGGAATACCAACAGTTGCAGAGGCCCAAACCATTGTGATGCATAGGGATGCATTAAATGGAACCGGCTGCAATTCAGAGTTAGTATTGCCCCTAGCGCAGCGATGGCGAACCTTTTTGGGCTCCCGTGCCAAAAGCGGGGGGAGCGCGGGGGGATCGTACGCAGGCGTGCCATACCCATAATGCTATGTGCGCAACCCCCCGTTGCGCATGCGCACAAACAAGCGTGGGCAAGGGTTTCCCCCCCTCCCCACAAGAGCGGGCTGCTTGCACGGCTCTAGCCCGCGGCTCTAATAAAGATCTGCAGTCCGCAGCGCTGCTACTTCCAGCCGGGATATATTCTGCCAGATCCTTGGCGGCGTCTTTATGCAGGTAGCTCGCCTTCCTGCCAGCAGCTCATCCAGTGTCCCAGCTGGAAGCAGCAGCACAACAGTCGCCATTACCAGGGGCGAAGGGGTGGCAGTGGAGAGAATGGGCGACCACCGCCCCTTCATCCTCTCCCCAACAGCGGCTGTTGCGCTTCTGCTTCCAGCCGGGATGCTGGCAGAGAGGAGAGCTACCCACATAAAGACACCACCGAGGGTCTGGCAGAATATATCCCGGCTGGAAGAAGCAGCACAACAGCAAAGGAGTAGCGATGGCAAGGACGGTCTCAGGCGTCCCTCCCTCCCCTCCCCCCCGCCTGAGCAGACTTCTTCAGAGCTCCAGCCTGCAGCTCTGATGAGGATCCACGGTCTGGAGCGCTGCCGCTTCCAGCCGGGATATATTCTGCCAAACCCTCGGCGGCATCTTTATGCAGGTAGCTCGCCTCCCCGCCAGCAGCTCCTCCGCCAACATCCCGGCTGGAAGCGGAAGCACAACAGCCGCTGTTGGGGAAGAGACAAAGGGGCGGCGGTCGCCCGTTCTCGCCACCGCCACCCCTTCGCCCCTGGTAACGGAGACTGTTGTGCTGCTGCTTCCAGCCGGTGGCTGCCCGGTTGCTTCTATGCAAGTAGCCCATTCAGGTGGGGGAGGGAAGGAAGCCCCGACCACAGCTCTACTAAGAAGCGATGGCCAGGAACCCCTCTCTGTGTCTTTGGGCACGCGCGGCCGTTGCTCTTCCTGTTGCTGGTTTTTGGTGTGCATGCGTGCCAGGAACCAGATCACCAAATGGCCGACACGCATGTGCACCCTGGAAGCAAAAAGATCACGTTCCTAGCATGCGCATGCGCACCGGGCGGCTCCACTTCTGCTTTCTGGCACACCAATGCGTGTCAAGACCAGCTGGCTGCTGCACCCGAACCCGGAAGAGGAACTGGAGATGGCTCCGCGTGCCAGGAGAAATGGCTCTGCGTGCCACTTCCGGCATGCATGCCATAGGTTCGCCATCACGGCCCTAGCGTCATGGAATGGCTTTTGCAGGGGATACCAGGAGTCATCCCCTATTTCGATGACATCTTAGTATCGGTTGCAAATAAGGAGCAACTTTTCAAAAGATTACAAACTGTTTTGACCAGAATTAGTGAGAAAGGCCTCCGCCTCAAAAAAGAAAAAATGCCAAATTAATGTACCATGGTTGAATTTCTGGAGTACCTGATTCACCCAACAAATAAAAAAATCAACGCAATCCTGAACGCCCCCACACCTTGAATTCAGATTGAGCTGCAGGCGTTCCTCGGAGTCCTTAACTTCTACAGTGTCTTTCTTAAACAGAAAGCTACTGTCACTGAGCCTTTGCATCAGCTCCTCAGCAAGAAGGCGAAGTGGACCTGGGGCAGAGCTGAAGCCACTGCATTTGCTGTGGTGAAAAGACTGCTGTCAGCGGACACGTTCCTGGTCCAGTACAACCAGACTCTGCCACTTGTGCTGACTTGTGATGCCTCTCCGTCGGGACGGTCTTCAGCCACCGCATGCCCAATGGAATCGAGGCCCCCATTGCCTACTACTCGAGGACCCTGTCAGCTGCTGAGCGGAACTACAGCCAACTGGACTGTGAGGCTCTGGCTGCTTTAGCTGGCATAAAAAGGTTCCACAAGTACCTGTATGGCTTTGACTTTGAAATCATCACAGACCATAAACTGCTTTTGGGACTCCTGGCAGGGTACCGGCCTACTCCAGCATCGCTGTCGCCGCAAATGACTCGTTGGACAATTTTCCTCAAGGCCTACAGCTACCGCCTTGTTCACGGGCTGGGCACAACTTTGGGGCATGCCGATGCCCTCAGCAGGTGCCCTCTATCTGAACTGCTAGCAGATTTGATCCCTGAGACTCTGGTCTAAACAAGGCAGTTGCTAACAACAGGAAGTAAAAATATGTTAAAATATTTAAAATTTAGCAGATGGAGTAGTGAAGCATTGGACAATGAGTAAGAACTCTGAGTTGTAATCGGTTGTTGTGAGAGTAAAGCGGGAGTTTCCTTGTTTCCCGCCCTTTTCCTCTGTGTGCTGTGTATGCTGTCTGCGATTTACCTCATGATGTTTCTGCTGAATTGATTTACCTGACAATGATCCTGATTGCTTATCTTATTTACTGTAAATACATTTATTTATATAAAACTGGTACATATCAGCGTCTCTGACTCCATTTGGACACCGGCTGCAGAATTCCCTGACAAAATAACATAGGCAAAGCCATTCTGCTCTTCGTCCACTTGGAAATCCCAAAAGTACTTTTCAAAAGACAACTGGATTTTCTTGGGGGGTTTTCTCCTTGAAAACTAATTTCTCATCCAAGAAACTTCTTCAGTCATTTTCAGACCCGATGAAGCTACTGGGATGAGAAGTGAAGTTTTGTGACAACCATGACCTGAATGATTGAGAATCTCTATAGACATTCCATTAGGATACTAGCTTAAAAGTGTAACTTGATTTGCAATTGTCTTTCTTAAATCTGTAAAAATAACTAAAAGTTTAATCTCTTCTCTCTCCAGAAAGTGGGAAGAATTAATGTATTTCTTTGCCTCTCTCATTCAGGGATATCATTTCTATTAATGATCAACTATTTCCACTTGCACTGCTGGCCAAACGCATTTGCTGAGATTCTGCGCTTTGCAGACCGTTCCTTCTATAAGGTGATAACAAAGTGACGGGGAGGTTGCAAGAAAGATATGGGGAGTATGGATTTCATTCCTCATGGATATACGTGAATGGTCCACTGGCCAAGAAGAACACTTTGAAAAACTTTGCAAAGAGTTCTGAGAGGTTATGGCTCTGAAAGAAAAGCAAATTTGAACTTGCTAAAATACATGTACTGGAGAAGCTGACACTAAAGAATCTGATTGCTTGTAATCAAAGTAATAAATACAGGTGGTCCCTCATTTAGCTACTGCTTGCAGTTACAACTATGATGATAAAGTATAGTGATAATCAAAGCTCACATTTACCACCTTTGCAGGTCTGTAAAGCGAAGGAAAGTTGAAGTAAAATTGCAAGCATGTTCTATCCATACTAATTATTTTAATCGGCTTGCAAAACATTTTAATTTTTGCTTTTATCATATGGCACCAGAGTCACTTGAGGTGAGATAGGCAGCTATGTAAATTTGGCAATAAATAAATCTGGCAACTAAATAACATAACTGTTTAACCTAATGACCACTTAACAACTTTGTTGCTGCTCCCAATTATGGTCACTAAATGAAAACTACCTATGCAAACATGTATGTGTAGGGACTATATAAGAGAGATCAAATAACATGTTCCAAAATTGGCAGTTGCAATTTCCCACTGGTTTCCCCACTGACTTAGTGATGGAAATTCTAATCCTGATTGCCCTTGTAACTCAAAAACTACCTGTACACAGACAAACTAGAGTGGATTGTTTCTTTCTTTGCCAAAATACAGTGATGTTCCAGTTTCAAGCCTGGCATTTGTGTTTTTCATGCTCTTTATTTCAATCTCCCTGCCTAGGACTGGTGGAATTCCACATCATTCTCGACATTCTATCGGTCATGGAATTGGATTGTATACGATTGGCTGTACTGTTATATTTATCAAGATTTTATCCGGGTAGGTAAGGCTGTAATGGGTTGTGATAATAATCTTTGGGGGCAGGAGGAAGAACTGCAGCCAGGGCAATGTTCAAGAGAAGTCTCAGCGCACAGCAGGAATGGGGGTAGAATAACATCTCAGAAGAGACTCTCCCTTGTTGTTCAGAAAATAAAGACCAGGAAGGGGGGAAGTGCTTTCAGACTTGCAAGATTCTATTACTGTAACCTTGCAATAAAAGTACTATTATTCAGTGGTGGGATTCAGCCAGTTCACACCACTTTGGGAGAACCAGTTGTTAAGTTTCTGAGCAGTTTTGTGAACTGGTTGTTGGAAGAAATCATTAGGGCAGAGAACCAGTTGTTAAATTATTTAAACCCCACCACTGCTATTATTGGTTTACTGTTTGGACTACCTGAAAGGGCTGACATGCTTACCAACCCACTCTATATTACCCCATAAAGTACACCTGCTCTGTCTAATTTCTATATTCGTATCTTCATTGTTTATTGGTGAACACCAAGATGAGGTCTATAATTCACTTGTGCTCCTTCTCTTCCAGCTGATGGGAAAGAGAGCCCGAGCTGGAGCTATGCTCATGGTCTTCCTTTTGTCAGCGGTTACCCATGAATACATAACCACCTTGGCTTTTGGCTTCTTCTTTCCTGTCCTGTTTGTGCTTTTTGCCATGATTGGAGGTTAGTATTGCCTCAGAAAATGGACTGAACCTTTCCTCAGAAGATTCAAGCAAATCCCATAAAAAAAGAATGTAGCATGGATTGCTCTTGGTGAACCTTCTTTCATTCTGTTCTACCCTCCTTTGGTTTGGTGTTTCCACACTTCCCAATTGACACACATTCATTTTTTACCACTGGTAAGTGGAGTTGCTCCAAATTTATTCAAAATATATTAAGCCAGTGGTCAGGATCTTGTGATGGGTCTTGTGATCTCTCTAACCCTAAACCCTAACCCATCACAAGAGTCTCAACGTATGTGACCCACTCCTAACCCATCACAAGACCCATCACAAGAACCTGACCTGATGTGACCCTCACCTGTCATGACCTCTCCATCATGATGCCTACTAACATCACAGAGACCTTATAAGCAGAAGAACACTGACATTGACATCCCCAAAATTCCACTAAAGATGTTACCTAGCCTGGTAAGGAAACATTTGGAAACCAACCAACAAGCTTGGAGAATGAATCTCCACACCCACCTCATTTACTCTAGATTTACTATTATAATAATTTCCAGTATTCTCAACCTAGATCTATGTGGCCTACAGTCTGACCTAATTGTAATACACAAAATTATGTGCTACAACATCCTACCTATAATGACTACTTCAGCTTCAACCGCAATAATACACAAGCAAACAATAGATACAAACTGAAGGTAAACCGCACAAAACTCGATTGCAGAAAATTTGACTTCAGCAACAGTGATCAATGCCTGGAATACACTATTTGACTCTGTTGTTACATCCTCAAACCCCCATAACTTTAACCTTAAACTGTCTACTGTTGACCTCACCCTATTCCTAAGAGGTCAGTAGGGGCGTGCATAAGCACACTAGCGTGCCTAATGTCCCTGTCCTACTGTCTCCATTATTTGTACCCATTTCCTGTCTTCTTTTTCATGTTTATTCTTATTCCTGTTATTTTATACATGGGTGACAAACTAAATAAAATAAATAAATAAATAAATAAATAAAAGCCTTCATACGCTGCAGAATCCTGGGAATTATGCCAAAAGTGTTTTTTTCGAGAGGCAACTTGACTTTCTGGTTTTTCTTTGAAAATATTTGCTTCTCATCTAAGAAGCTTCTTCAACTTTGACTGGATGGTTGAGAATGGAAGGTCAACATCCATGGGAATGGACGGCCACCATCCAGTCAGAGCTGAAGAAATTTCTTGGAAGAAAAAGGAGAAAGTCCAGTTGCCTCTTGAAAAATCTCCTTTGGGACAACCTTGGACTGGATGACTGAGAATCTCCATAGACAATCCTGAGAATTGCTTGCCTAACTGAGTGGAGCTTCCCAAATTGAGAAAGACTAGATAGGAAAAGATTCAAGGCATTATCCTGCCCCCCTCCCCCGATTAGTGTTTCTCAATCTTTTTTTTAAAAGAATTTTATCGGTTTTTAAACATTTATAGGGAAGGGTAGGTGGATATACAAAAATGTTTGGCAGCTACATCGTGCTGAAAGTAGAAATCTCTCCAAATCTCATAACTTTTACAGAAAGGAAAACAAAAGATAAAAGATAAGCAAAAACAGCATCTTGTTATACATTGTATCAATCATATGTTCAATCATCTCTTTTACCACTTTCTAATATATCAACAATTACAATAATATTTCAAATACATTTATTTTTGTGACCTGAGTCTTTTTGGCATTGCTCCCTACCCCCTGTCCCCTGGCGGAGCCGTGGCCCCTCCCTCCCTCATATCTTGTGTATTATCACCTTTTTCACTACCTCTTATAGTTTCGTCCTCTAGGAGGGAACTGTGTTTTTTCATGAAGGCTACTGCCTCCACAACTGAATTGATTCTAATTCTATTTCCCTCCCAGAAGACCAACATTCCTTCTGGCAATAACCATCTAAACCAAATTCCTTTATTATATAGTTTCTTTGATAAGGAGGAATACTTCCTCCTCTTTTCTCTTATTTTTTTCGGAATTTGTTTAAGAATGGCAATTTCTTTATCTTTATATTTTAATGGTCCCCCCCTTTGGGCTCCCAAAACCTCATCCCTTGTGGTCTTCCTAAGAAATTTAACGTGGACTTCCCTTGGAACATTATGTGTTCTAGCATATTCTGAATTAATTCTATAAACCAGGTCCATATCCCACCATAACTGTTCTTTATCTCTCTTAATGTATTCTGCTAAGATTGTGCACATAATATTCTTAAGGTCTTCATCTTCTGTCTCGGGTAGGTTCTGGAATCTGAGAAAAGGGGACATTCTTTCAAGTTCCATCTTTACCATGAAATTTTCCAATTCTCTATTCCCCTTCTGAGTTGCCTTCACCTCCTCCCTAGCCCAACCACGTCCTCCTCCAGTACACCAACCCTCTGTTTATTTTCTGTTGTTTGCTGCTGTGCATCTCTGAGCTGCTCTTTAAAATCTGTCATTTCTTTTTTCAGTTCTTCCTGTCCCTTCATAATAGCCTGAAACATTTTGGTAACTGATAAGTCCTTTGTACTCTCTCCAGCTGCTTCTTGTTGTAGGAATGATAAAGTTTTTGTCTGTTGGGATGGATGCAGAAGAAGTGGGGGCCGAAGCTGCCTTCCCCGGCGGTGGTTTTCTGGGCCCCATTTGTTAAGCTCAGGGATAAGTATAAGTCCTTAATACAAAGGAAATGGCATCTGTGGAATGCGCAGTTGGGTGATGCCGAGGAGGCAGACAAGCCCAGAAGTGAATGTTAAGCCTCAGTCACAGTTCCAAGCCAGAAGAAGAAAGTCAAATAATCCAAACCGAGAAAGACCATAGAACAGGAGGGGCTCCAGGAGTCCTTTGGGAGGTAATAGTAATATAAAGCCAGAAATACCTTCAAAGGTAGTTTCAAAAGGCTAGTTTCATTTATAAGAGCGAAGAAGAAGACGGAAGTGGGCCATCTTGGCTCCCCCTTTCACAGGGAACCAGAGAGCAAAGCATTCAAAGTTTCCATAAGGCTTTTAAAAGAGCTCAGGAATCACTTCTTGCATTTGTGATGTAAATCTTTCTCATAGTTAGTACAAGTGGGTGATTCAACTTTTACTCTCTCACTCCATTCCGAGATTGAGAGATAGTCCAAATGCCACTTTAACTGAAGGAGGTAAAAAAAAAAACCCTCCAATCTTGCAACTTCAAATAGATTGAATCCACAACTTGCAAAAAGCTGTTGCCCATCAGTTAAATGGTGTTAAAAAACATTAGAGCAAACTTCTCACCTCCAGCACTTCACTGCAACTTCTAATTGATTATTTCCTTCCGGAATCCATTCAGCGAAGGTGCAGGCAGCCGACAGCTATGCCATGCGCCCCCCTTTGCTCTCCGGCTCCTGGGGCGAGACTGGAGACCCCCCGATGGCTGCCGCCACTTCTGGGGGCTCCAGCAAGCCGCCCTATGGCAGGTGGTCCCTCCAAGACCCCCTGTGCTCCCAAAAGGAGTCCACCGGAGAGACGAGCAGCAGACAGCAACAACCGTCGCCTCCGGGGACCGGAAGTGATCTCCCAGTGTTTTGAGAAAGACTAGATAGGAAAAGATTCAAGGCATTATCCTGCCCCCCTCCCCCAATAAGTGTTTCTCAATCTTACTGACTTTAAAGTGTGCGGACTTCAGCTCCCAGAATTCCCCAGGCAACCATGTGCATTGTATTATTGCCTCAGATGATGCATTACGTTTTTAGGATGGAGGCTGCTTTTTCATACTTGAGAAAGTTATTTTGGTGTTGTATTTTTTTCAAATCTTGCTGGTCATTGACTGAGTAAACAGTAGCTGTTCCCTGAGAAAACTAAGTTTCTTCATTCCAATCGGAGAGAAAATATAATCTCAAACATGAACAATTTTATAAGTTAAAAAGCAAGTGCAGAAATAAAATCAATAACTGGAAAATAAAAATAAAATTTTGCTAATTCAGAAGTCCAATTAACATGGGAATTGCTGTTATTTTATATTAGGTCATGAGGAACTTTTCTATTGTAGATAACAATTATTAGAAATCAATGAATGAGAGATCTCCTTGGCTCAGTGTGGCTGGAATATACACCATTAACCCTTTTTCTGTTTGTCCTCAGTGTCCTTTAATTTTGTTTTCGATGATAAGAGAAAAGGCCCTGTCTGGAACATCATCATATGGATATGCCTCGGTTTGGGCGTAACAATATTTTTCTCGTTATACAGCCAAGAGTTTTTTGCACAGCTCCACTGTCCTCTCAAGGAAGTGAGTAGACAGTTTATGTTGTGAAGTTAGAATAAGTCTTGGGTTCCCTCTTCATACCATGTTTCATTAATGAAAATATATCTTCTTCCAAGAGGGTCAAGCCTTCTAACTAGCATATATTCCATCTGATAAAATTAAGGTAAAGAAGGCGGGGAATTCAGAAACACCAGGAACTGCAAATAAAATTGTTATGAAACTAAAGCTTATTCTAATTCTGCTGGTATTGGCTAATAGCAGCTCAGAGGATATAGTCTGTACCCATACATGTACTTACTAATTAACTTGACAGACTGACCAACCGACCAACCAGTTGATTTGTGCCATTAAGTTGGTTCTGATTCCTAGTGATAGCATAAATAGATCTTCTTGGTGTTGTCTATACCTACTTGTTCTTTCAAGTCTCTCAATGATTCAGTCATAGCCAGTATAACTGACTTCATCCACTTTGCTTCTGGTCATCCTTTTCTTTCCTTCCCTCTTTTTTTTCAGTAAGGCATTTGATGAAGTGGACCCATGATAGCGAACCTATGGGACATGTGCCACAGGTGGCACATGGAGCCATTTGTCAGGGCACATGAGGCATTGCCCTGTCAGCTGGCCAGCGTGCATGTGCACACTGGCCAGCTGATTTTGGCCTTTTGAGATCATTTTTCACCCTCCGGAGGCTTCGGTTGTTCATAGGGCCGGTTTTAGCTCTCCGGAGCCTTCAGGAGGCTTCCGGTATCGCCCGGCGCCTGAAATGTTATTTATGCTCCCTGATTGCAAAAATGGGGCTTGAATCCCTCCTGGCCAGATCCATCTCAAGGCCAGAAGCAGAAGCTGACAACTGGGTTGTCTGGAGAAGCAGAAGTTTGAGCAGCGAGCCACCTGCGCAATGCCCGATTCACCTCTCCTTCTCCAGATGACAAAGGTGGCTACATTCGGAGTATAAGATTTTCACCCTCTTTTTTTGCGGGAAAAGGGGCATCTTATACTCTGAAAAATATGGTAGTCCTCAATGGAACTGCATCTACATGGAGGGAAGTATGTAGTGGAGTACCCCAAGGCTCTGTTTTAGGCCCAGTATTCTTCAACATCTTCATCAATGATTTGGATGACGGGATACAATAATACAATAGTAGAGTTGGAAGGGACCTTGGAGGTCTTCTAGTCCAACCCCCTGCCTAGGCAGGAAACCCTATACCAGTGATGGCGAACCTTTTTTGGTTCGCGTGCCACAAGTGGGGGGAGCGCAGGGGGGTCGAGTGCGGGCGTGCCGCACCCATAATGCAACACGTGACCCCGCCAGTTCGCATATGCGCACAACGCGTGACACCCTCCCTCATTTTTACATTTTTTTTGCCCTTCCCAGGCTCCAGGGGCTTTATAGGAGCCTGGGGTGGGTGAAAAGAGCCTCCCCCGACCCCCCGGAGGCCCTCTGGAGGCTTCAGGGACTGTCCGGAGGCTTCCCTGAAGCCTTCGGAGCGCTTAAAACCACCCTCAGAGCAAACCGGAAGTGACTTCCGGGTTGCTCGGAGGGTGGTTTTAAGCGCTCTGAAGGCATCAGGGAAGCCTCGGACGGTTCCTGAAGCCTTCGGAACGCTTAAAACCACCCTCCGAGCAAACCGGACACCTGGGTTGCTTGGAGGGTGGTTTTAAGTGCTCCGAAGGCATCAGGGAAGCCTTGGATGGTCCCTGAAGCCTTTGGAACGCTTAAAACGACCCTCCCAGCAAACCGGAAGTCACTTCCAGTTTGCTCGGAGGGTGGTTTTAAGCGTTCCAAAGGCTTCAGGGATGGTCCCTGAAGCCTCCAGGGGGGCGGGGGAGGCTCTTTTCGCCCTCCCCAGGCTCCTATAAAGCCTCTGGAGCCTGGGGAAGGCGAAAAATAGCTTTTAAAAAGGTGAACTCAGCTGGCCAGCGCGCACATGGGCGCTGGCCAGCTGTCAGGGCAGCGCCTCGCGTGCCCTGACAAATGGCTCCGCGTGCCACTTGTGGCACGGGTGCCATAGGTTCGCCATCACGGCCCTATACCGTTCCAGACAAATGGCTATCCAACATCTTCTTAAAGACTTCCAATATTGGGGCATTCACAACTTCTGGAGGCAAGCTGTTCCACTGATTAATTGTTCTAACTGTCAGGAAGTTTCTCCTCAGTTCTAAGTTGCTTCTCTCCTTGATTAGTTTCCACCCATTGCTTCTTAAATGGGGAACTCATCAAATTTGCAGATGATTCCAAGCTGGTAGGAATAGCCAACACTCTAGAAGACAGGCTTAAGATACAGAAGGATCTTGACAAACTTGAACGTTGGGCACTATCTAATAAAATGAAATTCAATGGTGAAAAGAGTAAGGTTCTACATTTAGAAAAGAAAAACGAAATGCACAGGTACAGTATAGGTGGTACCTTGCTCAACAGTAGTAACTGTGAGAGGGATCTTGGAATTCTAGCGGACAACCATTTAAATATGAGCCAGCAGTGTGCAGCAGCTGCCAAAAAAGCCAACACACTTCTAGGCTGCATAAACAGAGGGATAGAATCAAGATCACATGAAGTGTTAATACCACTTTATAATGCCTTAGTAAGGCCACACTTGGAATACTGCATTCAGTTTTGGTCGCCATTATGTAAAAAAAGATGTGGAGACTCTAGAAAGAGTGCAGAGAAGAGCAACAAAGATGATTAAGTGACTGGAGGCTAAAACATATGAAGAACGGTTGCAGGAACTGGGTATGTCTAGCTTAAGAGAAAGAAGGACTAGGGGAGACATGATACCAGTGTTCCAATATTTCAGGGGTTGCCACAAAGAAGAGGGAGTCAAGCTATTCTCCAAAGCACCTGAGGGCAGGACAAGAAGCAATGGGTGGAAACTAATCAAGGAGAGAAGCAACTTAGAACTGAGGAGAAATTTCCTGACAGTTAGAACAATTAATCAGTGGAACAGCTTGCCTCCAGAAGTTGTGAATGCCCCAACACTAGAAGTTTTAAAGAAGATGTTGGATAACCATTTGTCTGAAATGGTATAGGGCAGTGATGGCTAACCTTTTGTGCTCCCGTGTCAAAAGCAGAGGGAGCGCAAGGGGGTTGTGCGCAGTTCTGCCACACCCACAATGTTATGCACACAAGTGCATGTGCATGCATGCACGACCAGCAACACACACACACACATGGTTTGGGCAATTTTTTTCACCCTCCCCAGTCTCCAGAGGCTTTCTAGGAGCCTGGGGAGGGCAAAAACAGCCCCCCCAGACCGCCGAGAGGCCCTCCGGAAGCTTCAGGAGTTTTCCTGAAGCATCTGGAGGGCGAAAAACAGACCTATGGGGAATCTGGAAGGTCAGGAATGGTGACTTCCGGTTTGCTCGTAGGGCCGGTTTTTGCCCCCTGAAGCCTCCAAAGGGCAAAAAATGGCCTCAAAAGAAGCTGGAGCTGACGGGGCAACGCCTTGCGTGCCCTAACAAATGGTTCCGAATGCCACTTGTGGCATGTGTGACATAGGTTCGCTATCATGGGTATAGGGTTTCCTGTCTGAGCAGAGGGTTGGACTAGAAGACCTCCAAGGTCCCTTCCAACCTTGTTATTCTATTCTATTCTATTTTCAACAGTTTCTATTCCTAGCCTTATTTACCTATATCCATGCTAGCTCGAAATAAATATTTGTTTGATTTTTATCCTTTTATTTCTGGTCAACTCAAAGTGCTATAGATATCTAATGCTCCTGCTTCTTATTTTCCCAACAATAAACATGTGAGGTGGGCTGGGCTGAAAGAGAGTGATTGGCCCCAAGTCACTCAGCTTACTTTCATCCCTAAGGGAGGCCTAGAACTCACAGCCTCCTGGTTTCTAAGCCAGTACCTGAACCAGCACACCAAACCGGCTCTTAAGTTAAATATGCTCTTTCTCATCACTTTTGGGGAAAACAGAGGCCCGGAATACATATTTGCATGAATGTGGAAACTACAGTAGGTATTGTTAAAAATGAGAGCACAATGGTTTCTACTTTTGTTGCTTTCAGATATAAAGAGTGTCATAAAATAGGAGAAAAAAATCCTCTCTAATCTGGCTGAAACCATTTAATTAAAGATTGCTTCATTATTCCTTATATCACTTTATTAAAATTGAGTCACCTTTTGCTCTAAAATATTAAAATGCTCCAATCAATAAAAATTAAAGAAAAATATATTTCACAATAGCTGTATTTTGGGGCATTTCAATATGTGAAAAAATACCTGACTGTTATTGATATGTAAATGTTACAAAGTTTTTATTGTTTTATTTTCACTTCACTTCTCTTCATTTTATGGAGCCCAAAGCAGGAAAAAAGACCAAATAAAAGGTCCATTGAGAGCAGCAGATATGCCCAGCGTGTTGCCAACCATGTATATTGGCTCTGATTGGGAATCCAGCATATTCTGGGGACACCAGATTCTGTAATTTTTTCATAGCAACATTCTGTTTTACAGCATAGCTGGAGATGCTCACCTGCAGGGAGTGAAAGCAAATCTTTCTTCCTTCTCCTCATATCAGTAGCTGCAAAAGGTGCTCTGTGACATAGAAAATTCTGGGTCTAAGAGCCTTTGACAAGCAACATCCTTCACGTCTGGGCTACCTTGGGTTGCCTCCACGAGTTGAGGGGCCTGAGGAGCAAAACTGTCAGAGTCAGATTCTCCATCCCAGAATAGGCTAAGCCTGCAGTTCAAAGTCTCTCCAGTGCTGCCTTTAACATTGCTGAAACTCTGGGAATGTTATTGTGCTGATGGGCTCCTTATGTTGGAACATATACATGGTAGATCTAAGCACGTGATTAGCTGGAATTCTTTTATCATTTAGTCTCATGGCAGTTCTTTCTCTTCTAGCTGTTCTTTTTCTCTTTACAAAGTCATTGTTTTATTTTTTCAGAAGACCTTCTGGGGGCAAGTGACTCCACGTTCCTGGTCTTGCCACGCATAAGCAACTATTTTCAGCCTACCATAGCTTTCACAAGGATAGCACATTACCCTGCTGCTGCGGCAACAAGGACTCCCAGTACATCATGTATCTCCTCCGTTCCCTCCATGGAAAGCTGCATTTGGAAATTCCTTACCTGAGTGTGTTAAAATTTGGTTTGTAGGTTCGAAGTCTTTCATCTAGTGGAGACAGAATATCTACAAAGATCCCTGCTGTGTCAAGTTCATGGCTCTTCTTGGTGCTCAAAATCCAGGCAAAAGGGGCTAAGGAAAATTTACAAATGACAATCTTTAGTTGCCTCCAAGACTTACAAAATTATCTCCCTTTCTTAACCTACTTAAAAAAAAAACACGAGCTCCAACTTGAAATGTAGGTTATCCCACATCCCAGCTTTAATCCAAGCACTATTGCTTTTATATCAGCAGTCAGCTTTCCAGATACAGGTGAAATCCAGCTCCCAGCAGGTCCCTTGATGAGGAATGATGGGAGTTAGAATTCAACAATATCAGAAGTACTGCTTATATTTTCTACCTTTAGATTTTCATTCAACATTTTATCTCCAGCAGTGAAGGAAGGGAATCTGAATTACCACCAGCAGTATCCATTCAATGCTTACCATATTGTGTGAATGATTTTTGAAACTATATTTGGAAATTAAAACAGAATATGCCAAACCAATCTTATTTCATTTTTTTGACAAAGTGACTAAATAAGTAGACCAGCAAAATTCGGTGAACATAGTATACCTAGACTTCCACAAGGCCACACTTTCTATTATTCTACTATGCCATATCTATTGTGGGAAAATGGGAGGGGGGATGGTACGGAGTTAAATGCTATGTAACAAAAAAAAAATCCTTTCTAGAAAGCCAAGGTCATCCTTTGTCTTTGCATCTCTGCAACTGAGCGGAACTGGATGGTTGGAACTTCCAGCATGCCAGTGGAAGATTGGAGCATGTGTTTGTTTGTTTGTTTTATTGGATTTATATGCCGCCCTTCTCCCAAAGGACTCAGAGCGGCGTACAACATTAAAAAACACACATCCTGAAAGTTAAAAAGAAATTAAATACATATCCAAAAAAATAAACCCAATTTATAGGACAATACATTTAAAAAATGAGATAAAATTAACAGGCCAGGCCGGCTTGCTGGAAAAGCCAACTTTTTAGGGCGCGTCGGAAGGACCGGAGGTCAGGGATTATGCGAAGCTCCGGGGGCAGCTCATTCCAGAGGGAAGGCGCTCCCACAGAGAAGGCTCTCCCCCTGGGGGTCACCAACTGACACTGTCTGGCTGATGGCCCCCTGAGAAGGCCAACTCTGTGGGATCGTACTGGACGGTGGGAGGCTACTGGTGGCAGTAGGTGGTTTCGCAGGTACCCTGGGCCTAAGCCATGGAGCGCTTTAAAGGTAATAATTAATACCTTGAATCGCATCCGGCAACCAGTGCAGGCTGCCTAAAAGGGGTGTAACATGGGAGCACTTAGGTACCCCCATGACAACCTGCGCGGCCGCATTCTGGACCAGCTGTGAAGCCTCCGGGTGCTCTTCAAGGGCAGCCCCATGTAGAGAGCATTGCAGTAGTCCAGGCGAGAGAAGACGAGGGCATGAGTGACTGTGCACAGAGCATCCCGATCCAGGAAGGGGCGCAACTGACATACCAGGCGAACCTGGTAAAAGGCCCCCCTGGTCACGGCCGTCAGGTGTTCTTCTAAACTAAGCCGCGTATACAGGAGGACTCCCAGATTGTGAGACTTCTCTGAGGGGCTAAAATTTCTCCCCCTATCATCAAAGATGGAACAAGGTGCACAAATCAGGATGACGGAAACCACAGCCACTTAGTCTTGGAGGGATTGAGCTTGAGCCTTTTCCTCCCCATCCAGATCCGCAAAGCCTCCAGGCATCGGGACATCACGTCAAGGGCATTGTTTGGGTGGTTTGGGGTAGAGATGAAAAGTTGGGTATCATCAGCATATTGATGATACCGTACCCCAAAACCACGGATGATGTCGCCCAACAGTTTCATACATATGTTGAACAGGAGGGATGAGAGGACCGACCCCTGGGGCACCCCACAAGTGACGCGCCTGGGGCTCGATCTCTGCCCTCTAATCAACACAAACTGCGACCGATCTGACAGGTAGGAGGAGAACCACCATAAACGGTGCCCCCCACTCCCAACCCCCCGAGTCGTCGCAGTAGGATACCATGGTCGATGGCATCGAAAGCTGCCAAGAGGTCTAATGGGACCAGGACAGAGGAGCAGCCCCTGTCCCGGGCCCGCCAGAGATCATCGACCAACGCGACCAATGCCGTCTCCATGCTGTACCCGGGCCTGAAACTCGACAGAAACAGATCCAGGTAAACAGCTTCATCCAGGTACTGGGGAAGCTGACGTGCTACCACACTCTCGACAACCTTGCTACAAAGCGAAGGTTGGAGACCGGACAATAGTTGGCTAAAGAAGTTGGGTCCAGGGAAGGCTTCTTAAGGAGGGGCCTCACCACCGCCTCTTTCAAGGTGGTGGAAAAGAACCCCTCTCTCAATGAAGCGTTGGTAATCGCCTGGAGCCAGCCTCGTGTCACCTCCTGGGAAGCCGAAACTAACCAAGAGGGACACGGGTCCAGCACACAAGTGGCAGCACTGAGTCTCCCCATAATCCTGTCCATGCCTTCGGAGGTCACAGGGTCAAACTCATCCCAGATTGTCTCCTCAAGATTCATCCCCGTCGGCTTCCCCGAATCTACCCAGTCAGAGTCCAAGCCTGTCTGGATCTGAGTGATTTTATCCTGCAGATACTGAACAAATTCTTCAGCCCTACCCTGCAAGGGGTCTTCCCCAGTTCCTTGGTTAAGTAAGGAGCGGGTCACCCTAAACAGGGCGGCTGGGCGGTTTTCTGCAGATGCGATAAGAGCGGAAAAATGTTGCCATTTTGCCGCTTCTATCGCCACTAAGTAGAATTTAATATGAATTCTCACTAGTGTTCGATCAGATTCGGACTGGCTGGCCCTCCAGCCACTCTCTAGGCATCTTTTCCGGCGTTTCATCTCCCGGAGCTCCTCAGTAAACCAGGGAGCCACCCGGGATCGACACTGGGTCAGAGGCCGCAAAGGCACAACGCGATCCAAGGCCCCAGCGGCCGCCCTATCCCAGGGTTCCACTATGGCTTCGGTCGAGTTGTGAGCAAGGGATTCAGGAAAAGTCCCAAGCTCCATCAGGAACCTTTCGGGGTCCATCAGGTACCTGGGGCGGAACCATCTAGTTGGTTCCGCCTCCCTGCGGCGAGGGGTAGCAGTATGGAAGTCAAGCCTGATGAGGAAATGATCAGACCATGACAAGGGTTGAATAGAAATATCCCCTAAATCTAGATCGTTCATCCACTGCCCAGAGACAAAAATCAGGTCGAGCGTGTGCCCCCCATTATGGGTGGGGTCTTGAATTAACTGAGTTAGGTCCATAGCTGTCATGGAAGCCATGAACTCCCGAGCTGACTTGGATGTCTCGCCAATGGAAGGCAGATTGAAATCCCCCAGGACCATAAGCCTGGGGAAATCAACCGCCAATCCAGCTAACACATCCACTAGCTCCGGCAGGGCCGATGAAACATAGCAGGGAGACAAGTACGTAACAAAAAGGGCCACCTGAGCTCCAAGGCCCCACTTCACAAAGAGGGACTCACACCCGCCTATCTGAGGCACAGTGACCTCCTGAGGTCTGAGACTTTCCCTAATAACCACCGCCACCACCCCCGCCCCTGCCCTGGGCTCTTGGCTGGTGAAACGCCCGGAAGCCTGGTGGGCATAGTTCGCTAAGAGGCACCCCCCCCCTCATGGCCCAACCAGGTCTCCATAATGCATGCCAGGTCCGCTCTACCCTCTTCCATGAGGTCGTAAATGAGGGGAGCCTTATGTACGACGGACCTGGTGTTAAGCGACACCAGCCGGAGACCAGGGTCCTGTAATCTCGGGCACCCAGGGGTGCGAGAAGGGCGATGAGGGTCGGAACGCACAATCGCTCTTAAACAGCAAATCCACATCCTCCGAACTTCATTTGGCCCTCGCCCCCCCCACCATATCTGCCTCTCCCACAAACAGTAGAGATGGTGAACCCCCCAATGGAATGTCTTAATGTCTCCCCCGGAATCCCAACCCTTCCTAGCCCTCCCAACCCGCGCCCATTAGTTAGCTCTGGCCTGTGCCCTGGCAGACTCCCCCTCAAGCCTGTCTGAGCCATCCGAATCAACCCCCTCCCCCCCTTAAAAAGCTTTCAGATTTGGGTTTTCCCAGATGTACCAACATGGCTCTCTTAATAAATTGGAACTTTGAGCAATACTTTGCCTTGCATACTTAATTTTGGATGCTATTTGGAATCCTGACAGAGTAGTCCTTAATGGCACTACCTCTACATGGAGGGAAGTAAGCAGTGGGGTACCATAAAGTTCCATCTTAAGCCCAGAATTTTTCAATATCTTTATAAATGGCTTTGGAAAAAGTGGAAAAAAGAGTAACTGAGATGGTTAGGGGCCTGGAACCAAAAACATGAAGAATGGTTGTAGGAATCGGGAATTGCCAGTTTAGAGAAAAGAAGGACTGGGGTGACATGATAGCAGTATTGAAGTATTTGAGGGGCTACCATTAAGAAGGGGGAGTCCAGCTATTCTCCAAAGTACCAGAAGGCAAGAGAAACAATGGGTGGAAACTAATCAAGGAGAGAAGCAACTTGGAGTTATGGAGAAACTTCCTAACAGTAAGGACAATTAACCAGTGGAACATCTTGCCTTCAGAGGTTGTAGGTGCTTCATCACAGGAGGTTTTTAAGAAAAGACTGGACAACCACCTATCTGAAATGGTATAGGGTCTCCTGCTTGAGGTTGGACTGGAAGACCTCCAGGGTTCCTTTCAGCTCTATTCTGATTGATTGAAATAAGGGATGCCTCATCCACAATACAATAGACTGCAGTATGAGACAAGGGTAAAGCCATGCCACGTTTCTCATCCAAGGAGAAACAAGTTGCTCCTGCAATACAGTATTTTAAAATAACAAATATTTAGTCACAAACTTTATGGTGCTTCAATTATTTCTCTCAATATAACAAAGTGACATATTTTATTTCACTGCAGAGGCTGAAGCATTGTCTGAAGAGTATTCAGCCATGTGAATTTTATTAAAAATGATGCTTAATAGGCAATCAAGAGAACATACTTATTGATAGCACAGCATTTGTTTAGCTGTTTCTACATTTATGCTTTTAATATTGGCGGAGGAGGCAGGCACTTTGAATAAATACATTCATAGTGCAACTTGTGTAAACTTTTACAATACAATACAATAGTAGAGTTGGAAGGGACCTTGGAGGTCTTCTAGTCCAACCCCATGCCTAGGCAGGAAACCCTACACTGTTTCAGACAAATGGCTATCCAACATCTTCTTAAAGACTTCCAGTGTTGGGGCAATCACAACTTCTGGAGGCAAAACGTTCCACTGATTAATTGTTCTAACTGTCAGGAAATTTCTCCTCAGTTCTAAGTTGCTTCTCTCCTTGATTAGTTTCCACCCATTGCTTCTTGTTCTACCCTCAGGTGCCTTGGAGAATAGTTTGACTCCCTCTTCTTTGTGGCAACCCCTGAGATATTGGAACACTGCTATCATGTCTCCCCTAGTCCTTCTTTCTATTAAACTAAACATACCCAGTTCCTGCAACCGTTCTTCATATGTTTTAGTCTCCAGTCCCCTTTTAAGACAGATACTCTTCTATGTCAGTGTTATAGATCTCTCTGATTTTCTGTCACCTTGCTACCTGGTTCACAAATTATATTAAGTCAGTTTTGGCTTAAGCAAGGCTTAATGAATCAAATGGAATTGATAGCATTTAGAAAATCCACTGAAAGTCAGTTTGTAGCAGTGATTAAGGCATTGGCTAGAACTGGAGAGACCATGAATTCTAGTTCCACTTTAGGATTGAAGCTAGTTAGGTGACCTGGGACCAGTCACTCTCTCAGCCCTAGGAAGGATTTAATGGCAAACCATTTCTGAAAAATCTTGCCAACAAAATTGCAGTGACTTCTCCGGGCAGTCTCCAGGAATTGGACACGATTGAAAAAATAAAAATTCGCCAGGGCATAAACTATGGTTCACAAATTATTCCGACTGCAATCACGTAAAATGAAACCACACTGTAGCCATATTCATGTTTCTCAGAAACAACTCTAACCAGAATGGTGAAAAACCATGAGAGAACAGTGGTGGGAGGGAACCCGAGTCAAGCATAAAATAGCAGAAAAGTCTAAAAATTAGTATCTCATTCACTTTCTAGTCCATCTCAAATGATTATTGTGAATCAAGAGAAGGAAAATCAGCTACACTGTCTGTCAATATGCAGTTGCAGCTGCATAGAAGAAACATGGCGGCCTCCAATCATGAATCACCGGATGGCTGTCATCACCACTGGCCATTTCTCATTCTGGCTGGAAATAACAATATCTGGACACCTAATATTGAGAATAATTGGAATAAAATGCCTATAACATGAGCGTTAGTAGCCAGGGATGATGAAGTTCCCTCTTCCCAGGTCACCATTATCTGTAGCATGAAAATCAACACAAAAGAACAAAGTTAACTTTTGACATAATGAACACAAACCTGTAGCCTCTATAAACAAAGAGCAAAAGAACAACTGAGCACTGCCGTTCTCACTCCTGCAATTGGTGAAGGAGATGGGAGATGGTGACAGTCCTGGACAGCCTTGTCTGAACTGGGAAGCTAAGCTGGATCAGACCAGGTTAGTATGTGGAGACATCGGGAGAATGGTAAATCTGTAGAGTAGTCTGGGAAGTTGAAAAATCCTTCAGGAACAAATCCGTGGAAATCTACTTCTATATTAAAGCCAAGGAAATGACGTGCACAAGACCCCATAGGAAATGATATGTGGTTGGATCCTGAGCTGTGAATGCTTCTTTGGGAGAAGAGATGATTCTGCCTGCTTTGAAAGAAGTAGTGGTCCTCTTTCCTTAAGAAACAGTTACTCGATTCTACAGACTTTTCGAATTCCTCTCTGACCTCAAACCTTTTGTTCTGGGAGGAGAATGTTGAGTTGTACCTAGGCCCACAGCTTCAAAAATCCCCAGACCTTACCTAGATCTTTTCAGTCAGATTTCAGGCCAGGTTACAATGCTGAGACTCGAGTGTGATTGCATTTCTTGAGGATCCTCTGGCAGATGGTCCTCCGGGATCTCTTGGTGGCTTTGCATAGCATTCATTATGGTATCCCTTTGGATTAATTCTAGGAGTGGAAGGAGCTATTTTATCGTGTTTCTTCTCCTTCCTCCAGGGTCCATTTCAGTCAATTTTGCCAAGCCCTCTCATTGATGAGTTCCCCATCTTGATTCTCTTCTCATTCCTATTTAGCATCTATGTGAAACCACTGAGTGAGGTCCTCTATCAGTACAGTTTTAAGTACAATCTACACATTGATGATACTTAGTTATAAACCTATGCCCCAGGCCACATGAATGATAGCTGGAGGCTGTAGAAGTCTGGATGGAAAAGAGCAAGCTGTAGCTATATGTCTAGGTTGTTGTAGGTTTTAAGACTTCCTGCCTCCAGATATTTTTCATCATTAACTCTTTTTTTTAATCAAAAGCTTTTTTAAAACTTTTTAATACAAATTTACACGTATTATAGTGTTGACCCAATCTTTCCTTTCACAGCCTCTCATAACTTGGTTTTCACTTTCAGCCAAATTATTTTCTTCCATTATTTTCCGTTCTTATATTTCTTTTTTCTTAATACATAAACAGTATTTTCAATTGCCCCTTCAAAAATTACACCAAATTATCATTTCATATTTCTCTATTAGTCTATTTTACTATAAACAATATATATCCACTAATTAAATGTTAACATAGAGCATTTCTTTCAGTTTTTTTCTACAATTAACAATATACTATAATGTCTTTATTTCTTAATTAGTTACATAACAAGTTGCTTCTCTCCTTGATTAGTTTCCACCCATTGCTTCTTGTTCTACCCTCAGGTGCCTTGGAGAATAGTTTGACTCCCTCTTCTTTGTGGCAACCCCTGAGATATTGGAACACTGCTATCATGTCTCCCCTAGTCCTTCTTTCTCTTAAGCTAAACATACCCAGTTCCTGCAACCGTTCTTCATATGTTTTAGTCTCCAGTCCCCTTTTAAGACAGATACTCTTCTATGTTAGTGTTATAGATCTGTCTGATTTTCTGTCACCTTGCTACCTGGTTCACAAATTACATTAAGTCAGTTTTGGCTTAAGCAAGGCTTAATGAATCAAATGGAATTGATAGCATTTAGAAAATCCACTGAAAGTCAGTTTGTAGCAGTGATTAAGGCATTGGCTAGAACTGGAGAGACCATGAATTCTAGTTCCACTTTAGGATTGAAGCCAGTTAGGTGACCTGGGACCAGTCACTCTCTCAGCCCTAGGAAGGATTTAATGGCAAACCATTTCTGAAAAATCTTGCCAACAAAATCGCAGTGACTTCTCCGGGCAGTCTCCAGGAATTGGACACGATTGAAAAAATAAAAATTCGCCAGGGCATAAACTATGGTTCACAAATTATTCCGACTGCAATCACGTAAAATGAAACCACACTGTAGCCATATTCATGTTTCTCAGAAACAACTCTAACCAGAATGGTGAAAAACCATGAGAGAACAGACCCACCTATTCCAAGCAGCTGGCCTGGCTCAACTTTGATCTAACCATATCGCTCCTGACGGGTTTTTAACCGGGTATTTTAATTATATTTAATTTTTAGGGGTTTTATATTTTGTATTTTAATTGTTTTTATCAATCGACCTCCTCCTTGTGTATGTCTCAGTGTATGTTTTTGCTTTATGTTTGTTTTGTGTACATATTTATTTCGTATGTTTTGTTGTACGCCGCCCCGAGTCCTTCGGGAGAGGGTGCGGCTAAGAAATAAATATATTATTATTATTATTATTATTAACAGTGGTGGGAGGGAACCCGAGTGAAGCATAAAATAGCAAAAAAAGTCTAAAAATTAGTATCTCATTCACTTTCTAGTCCATCTCAAATGATTATTGTAAATCAAGAGAAGGAAAATCAGCTACACTGTCTGTCAATATGCAGTTGCAGCTGCATAGAAGAAACATGGTGGCCTCCAATCATGAATCACCGGATGGCTGTCATCACCACTGGCCATTTCTCATTCTGGCTGGAAATAACAATATCTGGACACCTAATATTGAGAATAATTGGAATAAAATGCCTATAACATGAGCGTTAGTAGCCAGGGATGATGAAGTTCCCTCTTCCCAGGTCACCATTATCTGTAGCATGAAAATCAACACAAAAGAACAAAGTTAACTTTTGACATAATGAACACAAACCTGTAGCCTCTATAAACAAAAAGCAAAAGAACAACTGAGCACTGCCGTTCTCACTCCTGCAATTGGTGGAGGAGATGGGGGATGATGACAGTCCTGGACAGCCTTGTCTGAACTGGGAAGCTAAGCTGGATCAGACCAGGTTAGTATGTGGAGACATCGGAAGAATGGGAAATCTGTAGAGTAGTCTGGGAAGTTGAAAAATCCTTCAGGAACAAATCCGTGGAAATCTACTTCTATATTAAAGCCAAGGAAATGACGTGCACAAGACCCCATAGGAAATGATATGTGGTTGGATCCTGAGCTGTGAATGCTTCTTTGGGAGAAGAGATGATTCTGCCTGCTTTGAAAGAAGTAGTGGTCCTCTTTCCTTAAGAAACAGTTACTCGATTCTACAGACTTTTTGAATTCCTCTCTGACCTCAAACCTTTTGTTCTGGGAGGAGAATGTTGAGTTGTACCTAGGCCCACAGCTTCAAAAATCCCCAGACCTTACCTACATCTTTTCAGTCGGATTTCAGGCCAGGTTACAATACTGAGACTCGAGTGTGATTGCATTTCTTGAGGATCCTCTGGCAGATGGTCCTCCGGGATCTCTTGGTGGCTTTGCATAGCATTCATTATGGTTTCCCTTTGGATTAATTCTAGGAGTGGAAGGAGCTATTTTATGGTGTTTCTTCTCCTTCCTCCAGGGTCCATTTCAGTCAATTTTGCCAAGCCCTCTCATTGATGAGTTCCCCATCTTGATTCTCTTCTCATTCCTATTTAGCATCTATGTGAAACCACTGAGTGAGGTCCTCTATCAGTACAGTTTTAAGTACAATCTACACATTGATGATACTTAGTTATAAACCTATGCCCCAGGCCACATGAATGATAGCTGGAGGCTGTAGAAATCTGGATGGAAAAGAGCAAGCTGTAGCTATATGTCTAGGTGGTTGTAGGTTTTAAGACTTCCTGCCTCCAGATATTTTTCATCATTAACTCTTTTTTTTAATCGAAAGATTTTTTTAAACTTTTTAATACAAATTTACACGTATTAAAGTGTTGACCCGATCTTTCCTTTCACAGCCTCTCATAACTTGGTTTTCACTTTCAGCCAAATTATTTTCTTCCATTATTTTCCGTTCTTATATTTCTTTTTTCTTAATACATAAACAGTATTTTCAATTGCCCCTTCAAAAAATACACCAAGTTATCATTTCATATTTCTCTATTAGTCTATTTTACTATAAACAATATATATCCTCTAATTAAATGTTAACATAGAGCATTTCTTTCAGTTTTTTTCTACAATTAACAATATACTATAATGTCTTTATTTCTTAATTAGTTACATAACAATACCAATCATACTACTATTCCCTTTAATCTAATAATACAACTCTTTTTCCCTTTCTTCCTCTTTTATGCATTTTCTCTTGGGCTCTCACGAATTCCTCTTTTAATCTTTTTTTGTTCTCCCCCTTTCTCCTAACTTTTTTTTGTTTTTCTGTTTTTATGGTTATAGTATCTTTTCTTCAGAGTATTCATTTTTATTATTCCGGTATCTTTCCTTGGGGTTTTCCCTGTTCTCCTCCCTTCCTTACTATCATGGTTTCTTTTGGGGGGAATCTCCCCCTTTGTCTGCTTTTTCTTGTAACTGTAACTCACTTCGGGAGCCTTTTTAAGATTAAGATCAGTTTTTTTTTTCTTTTTCCTGTGAGTTGATCAATCACTCACCCAGTTTCAACACTCCGTTCCAACACCGCTCCAGCACAATAACTTAGTCCAGATGCCCCAGCTTTGGAGCGGTCATTCAATTATGGCCACACACACACACACACACACGCTGCTGGTTTGAAAGGCTATTCTCCAACCTCCTGAGGAATTGCTGGTTCCTCTAGGTTGTCCGAGACGTCCCTTCTTCTTCCCCGTCCCTCCAGGACAGGTTCTAGTCTGAAGACCTCCTGACAGCGGTTTGTCTGGCTGGATTTCCGCGAGGCTCAGCAGAGCCTACCTTTTCCCAGCTGGTCTCACCGCAACACTTCTGTCTTCTCTTTCACCATTTTTAAGTTTTAAGGGTCTTGGCTTTATACTGTAATGTTGTTTAATGATTTCCTGTTTTTATGTGTAGTATAATGAACTGCACAGAGTCACAACAATTGAGGTGGGTAGCTATCTACATTAGATACAGGATGGATGGATGGATGGACGGATGGACGGACGGACGGACGGACGGACAGACGGACAGACGGACAGACGGACAGACGGACAGACGGACAGACGGACAGACGGACAGACGGACAGACGGACAGACGGACAGACGGACAGACAGACAGACAAACTGACTTCACCTAGAGCAAGTGAGCCATTTTAGGACAGGACTTGAACACAGAAGGGATATGGAGTTATTTTTAACACAACTTCATAAAGATATAACCAGAGTTTGCTATATTTAACAATTCTCACGGTTTCAAAGTATCTTTTCCTGTAGCCAGGGTCACACTTCACAGCTGCAGTCTCACTTTTATTTTTTATTTTCTTTCACTAGCCGGTGTAGTATTTTCTGCTCGCCTGTAGATGGCACTCTCCAAACCGCAATACAGTTCAACAGGTGACTATCAATAGGTGTCAAAAGTGCTTTTAATCCACAAAAAATAAAATTAGGAGAAAAAGGACTTCCCCTGGGTATCTTAGCCCAGCCATGCACAGCATTTGCTGACTGTGGTAGCTACCTTATTTTGCCTGATATTTCAACTGTTGGGGTTCTACATCTGTCCCAATATTATTACTAGAGAACTTTCTGGCCTTGTGACTAAACAGCTACTTGATACTAGTTACCTCATCGGTGCATTAAGGAATTGCAAAGTTCTAACAATAGAGGCTTTATTTCTCCCCATCCTCCAGTTACCTGTCTGCTGGACTGGAGTGTGAAATTAACCTAAGAAACTCTACTTTCAGAACCATTATGGACCCAAGGAAAATGAGCAATGGACCCATGAGGCAAAGAAGCTCTCAGGAGCAGACCAGGGGAGAAGAGGAAACACAGTTACTCAATGGTAAGGGGGCATTTAAGGAGGATGGATGATATATTTTGTTGCACAAATTGGGGGATATCCCTGCTGTGGATAAATTATCTGGGGATTTTCAATTAGGTCTTGGAATTAAGTATTACTATGCAGAAATTAGCATTTTGGGAGCCGCAAAACCCTAATATTACTTTACTAGAGAGTTATATAGTGTCACCCAAATGCTTTGGAGTCCAGACCCAAGAATTTCCTGCCATTCTAAACGCCTGCTGAAAGACTGCAGAACTTATAGTTAAAGGAATAGAATAACTTGTAGTTAAAGGAATAGTGTTTGTTGTATGTATGCTTCATAATACAGATATTCATAAAGTAAATTTAGGGGTGGAAGTGATTCAGGAACAGAAGATAATCAAAGAGGGAAGTTGTATCAATGTGATTCTACAGAACGGATGGCATGATGCAAACTTTGCTGGATTCCCAGGAGGGAAGGAGTGCTTTCACAAAGGGGTAAGGAGACAGTTCAGCCCAGACATTATGTTTGAGAGAAAGAGGCTGAAGACAGTCCTTCCCTAATAATGTATTGTAGATGCAGATAGAAGAGTCCAGAATTTGGCAAGATTCTGTTTACAGGTCTGAAATAATAAAGGAATCATTGCATGTCATTCTTGATTTTGGGCCTGACAGCAACCTATGAAGTGGGGCAGAGAGGAAAGCATCCGATAATGATTGATTCACACATCAGTAAGAAATACTATGGAAAATTATGACAAAAAAGAAGATCAAGAGTTATGCATGAAGACCTCCGGTTCCGGCGGCTGACGGCGACGGGCAAGCTTTGCTCGCCCCGCGCTTTCCCGGTGGGCTCCCCACTCCTTGGGGGGCACAGGACGCCCCGTAGAGGCTCCTGCCAGAGGAGCGGCACCACGGGGGATCCCCTAGATCGGCGGCAGCCGGGGGGCCCCCGCCTCGCTCCAGGCACTGGGGAGCATGATGGGGAGGCGCTCCGGTGCCTTCGCTGCGAGGCTGTTGGATGAGAAAACAAACAGAAGGACGCGGCTGCGGTGCGGTGAGGTGAAAACTCCCTTCCATTCCCTTTACCAAGCTGGAGAATTTGCCAGCAGTTTAAATCTCTTTTTTCGGCTTGATTTGGAGAGGCGCGGCTGGAGGGAGGGGGATTCCCCCCCCCTCGGACAGGTGGCTTGAAACAATTTTGCTCTCAGCCCCAGGAGAAGGAGGAGGGGGAGAGCCAACTAATGATGTCACGCCCTTACTAAAAGTGATTTTTTTCTGGACTTAACTTCATAATGTAATGATGATCTGGAAACTTTGGAAACTTTGAAAACTTTGTTATGCCTCTAAACCCGAAGCTGGCAGGGCAAGATGGCACACTTCCGTTGTCTTTATGAACTGTGAAATTTGACTCCACCTTTAAATCTTCAGGCTTCCGGTTTTTGTCTCTGTGCTACTCAGACAAATCTCTTGTTGATTGCTACCTTTTGGACTCCCTGGAGTGAAAAACTTTACTCTATTGCCAGGGTGAGTAGAAAAATTCTCTTCTGCCTGGACCGTCTGTCTCCTGGACTCTCCTGGCTGTTCTGCCTCTCTGACTGATCACTCCCTGTACTGACTGAACTTTTTATCCCATAAACAATGTCTCCTAAAATACCACCTCCTGGAAAACCTGGCTTTGCTGCCTCTGCCCCGACATCTGCAACATCCAGTCCTAGTACACAATCAACGATAACAGCTTTGATGAAACCTAAAACTACAGAGACTGAGTTTCAACAAATGTTTCAGCAACTTTTACAGGGACAAGAGGAAATAAAAAGACAACTAAAAGAGATGAAAGAAGAAATTAAAGAGAACCAGGCACAAATTAATAAAAACTCACAGAGACTGGATCTTTTGGAGGGTGGGACGGCTGAGATGAGGGAGGGGATGGAAGGGGTGCAGAAGGGAAACAAAGAACTTGACACCCAACAGATGAAAATAGAATGTGAGAGAATGTCCTTTTACCTTAGATTTCAAAATGTGCTGGAAACAGATGATGAAGATATAAAGGACATTATGACAAGTATTTTGGCTGAATACATTCAGAAAGAGAAACAACAGATGGGGTGGGAAATAGATTTGGTTTATAGAGTGAACTCAGCTTATGCCAGAACACACAATGTACCCAGGGAGGTACATATTAAATTTGTCAGAAAAAGTACAAGAGATAAAATTCTGAGTGCACAAAGGGGGCAAGCTTTGACATACCAAGATAGGGAAATAACCATTCTGAAACAGATCCCCAAGAAAGTGAGGGAAAAAAGAAAAAGCTTTTCGCAATTAGCGAAGAAACTATACCAGAAGGGGGTGTGGTTCAGATGGCTGATGCCTGAAGGTATGCTAATATTCTGGGAGGAGACAAGAGTTAGAATTAATACACCTATAGATGCGCAGGCCTTTATGGAAAAAAATAAAGCACTCCTAGAAAAACCAGATGATCCTACAACAGACACACAGGACACGGGAGGGGCCGGAGCTCTGCTGGCGGGGGGAGATGGGGCAATATCGAGAAAGCTCAGATCACAAAAATGAACAAGAAAATCTGCTTGACATAAACTGATCGAAATTATTAACTGAACTCATATGCTGACTATATATTACTATTTACTAATGAATTTTGTGTAAATGTATATTATGAGTATGGAGGGAGGGGGCATCTACTGCACATCGCAACTGCCAAAATTTGTAACCTTTCCATGACCCTCTTCCTTGTAAATTAAAAAAAAAAAACCAATAAAACTTTGTTTAAAAAAAAGAGTTATGCATGAAGAGCAGGTGTGCCTTTAATATTTGTCTGGAAATATTACAGACAGAACAATACAAACATTTAGTTGAAGGAAACAAGGAACATCTTAGTTAACTAGTTACAAAGAAAACATTTGGGAATTATAATCACAAGACCATAACACTGTTGTTAAGTGAATCTGTCTTTCCCATTGACTTTCATTGACAGAGGGTCGCAAAAGAGGATCTAATGACCTTGGTACACTGCAAATACATGCCAGTTGCTATAGGTCCAAATTTTAATCCCATGCCCATGGGGATGCTGCAATGGTTGTAAGTGTGGAAAATAGGTCACTTTTTTCAGTCCCATTGTAACTTCAAACAGTCACTAAATGAATGGTTATAAGTTGAAGACTACTAGTTCTACATTCTAATATTTGTCAGGGGTTTTGGCAATATTACCTCCTCCTGATCTACTAAAATGATATAAGGTTTTATGCTGCTTTACTTGATAATTAAGCAAAGTAGAATAATAGGATAAATCCAGACTTCCCGATCTGCTGATTAAAAGAGGTTGCTATTATGTGGAAATCTGTTTTTTAAAAAGGCTACAAAACTAAATAAAAACCATATACCATATAAAATAATTCAGAAGCCTGGTAGAGATAGTTTTGGACCTGTTTTATCCATCCCAAAGGAAAGAGAATGTAAAGAGTAAGGAAACGAAGGCTTGAAATTTGGAATAGTAATTTAGAAGAAAAAACTCTGTACAATGGGAAGATTTCTGTCTAATCCAAGCAATGAACAGACGTCCTCCATTCGCCTAATGTGAAATCATGCTTTTAAAATGAAGCTCTTTCTAATTCTATAGCAGAAGCTGAACACCTGGAGAAAATTAATACCCACATCCAATGGAAGAGACACCTGGAGGTAATATTAGATATTATAATAGGTAATACTAAAAGCAAGTGGAAGATAGTGTCAGGGAAAAAAAAAACACCCTGTTGGAGATCGATGGACCGTGGCTGATTCCCTTCCGCATATCTTTTGAGATATTGAGAAAAAAAATAAGTCTTTTAAAAATATTCTAATTAATAAACAAACTTTAATAATAAAATAATAAAAGTAAATGATACAGAAATAACTAAAGGTTACATTTTGATAATGAAAGCTCCTCAGCCAAAAGTTGGCTGCCGAACAAAGAAGAGAGGAATTTGGAATGTGTAACGCGTGCGCAATAAATCACTTTCAGATAAGAACCCTTTTTTGTTTTATGACCTGCGCAATAAAGCTTTCTTAGTTTAACTCTTGAGTGTCAATTCAGGCAGTTCAGGCCTAGCAAACTTTTTAACATCGTGACACCCCTTCTTTTGCTAGTCTGGGCTGACGTCATCAAATCATCAATTAAGGCACATCTTCTTTCGCAGATACTCGTGTTGATTTGCGGCGAGTGGTTTGTTAAGCATGTCTGCGATCTGATCATGTGTAGAAACATATTGCAATTTAACAAAACCTTGCTTAACTAATTGCTTTGTGTTTTGATAACGAATGTCAATGTGTCTGGACCTAGAACCTGTGAAATGTGACTCAGAAATATAGACAACAGATACATTATCTTCCATCACGGTGATTGGTCGAATCGGACGTGTCCAGATATCTGTGATCAAAGCATCAAACCACGTTAGAGAATTACAAGCATCTGAAACACAAGCATATTCAGCTTCAGTAGATGAACATGAAACAAAACTCTGTTTTCTCACTTGCCAGTAAACAGGACAACCATTTAGGAACATCATGTAACCAGAAGTGCTTTTGCGTGACTTCTTGTCGCTCGCCCAGTCGGCGTCGGCAAAACAAATCAGCTTTGGTTGATCAGTGTGTGTTGGTTCTAGCAATAACTTCATGTGCTTAGTGTGTTTTAGGTATTTCAACAACTTCTTAATGCATGACCAATGAAATTGTGTTGCCTTACCTACGTGTCGTGATAAAAGATTAACACTAAGTGCGATGTCAGGTCTGGTCCAACTACTAATGTATAATAGTGAACCAATGACTGAACGATAGAGTGTTTGATCCTCGAACTCAGGACTTGGTTCATGTGTTAAGTTGTGAAAATCTGTTTGCATGGGTGTCTTTGTTGTGCTAGCATCTTTCATGTTGCAATGATGTAGAATGTGGTCAATTTTCTCCTCTTGTGAAAGACTAAACCCCTTCTGTGTCTTTTCAATTTGAACACCTAAATAAGTGCTAATGTGTCCTAAAGATTTTAGTGTGAAGTATCTCTGCAAACTTTTAGCAAAAATCTCACTCATTTTCTTATTTGGACCAATATAAACAATATCATCAACATAAACAAGAATTATCTCATATGCATTGTTAGATCTTTTTGTGAACACGCATTCATCAGTTTCGGACTTAATAAAGCCCATTGAATTTAGTTTGTCAGTAAGACATAAATACCACATTAAACCTGACTGTTTCAGACCATAAAGACTTTTGTTCAGGAACCAGGTATCCCCTTCTTGCTTTCGGAATCCTGGAGGGCTTCTCACGTAGATCTCTTCATCTAGGTCTGCATGTAGATAAGCTGTGTCCACATCAAATTGAAAAACTTCTAAACCAAGAATAGTTGCAGTGGTTAAAGCAATTTTTACACTTTCAGTTCTGACTGTTGGTGAGTAAGTGTTTGTGTAGTCCTCAGGATAACGTTGAGCGAAACCCTGAGCTACAAGTCTGGCTTTGTATAAAGACTCACCATTTGGTTTCTTCTTGATTCTGTAGACCCATCGGGTGCCAATGACTTTCTTGTTTGCTGGAGGTTTTGCAGGTGTGAATACATTAAGTTTCTTCAAAATGTCCATTTCATCCTGCATTGCATCATACCATTTGTCTTGTTCTGAATCAGGAAGCTGTTTGATTTGTGTGAATGTCTCTGGAGGAAGAGTAACGTTGCAAATGAAAGGTACTGGTGTTTTTGTCAGTTGCCATTAATAACGTTGTGGAGGGATTCCTTTTGTGGCCCTCTTGGAGCGTCTAGGAACAACAGACCAGTCTTCTTCTTCTTCATCATCATCATCCTCGTCCTCACGTTTGTCGCTAGCATCAGCATCCGCGGCTTGAGAAGACGGAACATCAGGTTGTGAAGAACTGGTAGAAGGAACATCTGCCTGCGAATTATCATCAGGCTGCGTGGCATCTGGAACACCATCTCTAGGAAAATAAACTTCAGGATCATTGGAATGAATCCTGGACCAGTCAATGTCTTCCTCAAAATTAGCAGATTGTGAAATGACAATCACATGTTTAGTATCAATGAATTTGTACCATTTTGAATTATCATCAATACCCATAAATCTCAGTCTCTTTGCTACTGTACCTCCCTTTCTTCTTTGACTTAAGGGAGTGTTCACCATAGCATATGAACCAAAAATATGGAGGTTCTTGAGATTAGGCTTGTAGCCATACAGCATGTAGAAAGGAGTTTGATTGATTACACTGCTCCAAGTACGGTTGACAATGTAATTTGCATATTTGATTGCTTCACCCCAGTATGCATTACTGAGATTGGCATCTTCTAGAAGACAACGCATCATGGTTTGTAGAACCCCTTGTCTTCTTTCTACGACTCCGTTATGAGCCGGTGTATATGGAGCAGATGTTTGATGAAGAATTCCATTTTTACGCATCCAGTTCTGGAAACGCTGAGACATGAATTCTGCACCACGGTCACTCTGGATTCTGGCGATGCGAACTTGGTATTGTGTAGAAACAAACGCTGCAAAGTCTTTAAAGATCTGAAAGGTCTCAGATTTCTCTCTCATAGGATATACAAATCCATATCTAGAATGATTATCTACAATTGTTAAAAAATACTTTCTGCCACCAAGTGTTGGTGGGAAAGGACCCACTATGTCAGTGTGTACCAAATCAAAAATGCGTGTTGACAGGCGTGTAGCGTGTTTGGGAATTGCAGCCGCCTTGGATTTAGCCTTTTTGCAAACCGCACAATCCAAAAACACCTTACACCCCTTTAGATCCAAACCTTTTGCGAACTCCGGCATCTTTCTAAGAACACGGAAACTGGCATGCCCCAATCTTCTGTGCCACTTGTGAATACACCTGGAATGCAAAGGTTTACCAGTTAGTGAATTCTCAACATTAACAGTTTCATGAGGACCCTCAGGCTTGCTCTGAGCAATCTGTTTTTGTTTTCTTTGTTTGTTGGCTTTAGGAGCCTTTGGCACAGTAACGCTTTCTCTCTCTGGGACAACTCTCTCTGGGTCTGCGTTGTGCCTTTTTGGAGTTTGCATACTTGCCTGTGCTTGCCCTTTAGGCTTTGGCTTTAAGTAATAAACACCACCAATCAGCATAGTTTCAGCAACAATATCACCATCTTTAACTAAGTAACTTGCTTTTTCGAGGTGGTGAACCTGGAACTTTAACTCTCTAGACAAGTGACTTTGACTAAGCAAATTACTGGTTGCTGAAGGTATGTAATAAACATCAGGGATGTGTGTATCGAGCTCTTCAATGTAAACAGTTCCTTTTCCCATAACCTTGCAAGTGTGGTTGGTGAAGGAATACAGTTCTCGATACTCGGGCTCTGGTTCGCCCATCTCTGTGAAAAGTTCCCTTCTGTGGGTAACGTGCACAGCTGCTCCACTATCTAAAGTCCACAAAAGACGTCTGTCGAACTTTGGATCAGGTTGTGGAACGTTGGTTATGGCCAGTGTTGCAAGCGGAGCTTGTGGATCACGCCTTGGACCACGACGGCCTTGTCTTCCGCCTCTACCTCTGCCTCTGGAATCTGTTCCTCTGGGCTGGTACGTGGCGGGAGCTGGAACTCGTTGGGGACAATCCCGGGTGTCATGTCCCACACAGTTGCAGGTGTAGCATTTTGGCATCCTTGGAGCGTAGCCTCTTCCTCGGAAGGGACGTCTGGCTGGAGCCTTTGGTGCTGGAGGCCGTTGCAGATGTGGGGTAGCTAACCTGATAGCTTCGTCTTCCACTAAAAGTCTGCAAACGTGGTTAACTGTGCGTTGAGCAATAGGCACGTAGTTAATCTTTGCAACAGCATCTTTCCATTCATAATTCAATGAGTTAATGATGATGCTAATCATTTGGATATCATCGATTACATGGCCATTTTGTCTCAATTCACTTCTTATTCTTTTCAGTTTGGTCAAATGTCCACCAATTCGTTCACCAGGTTTCAACTTCGAACCATGGAACTCAGACATGAGCAAACATGAAGATTCAATTGAAACGGGCCTGTAGCAATCTTCCAAAATAGCCCAAATTTCTTGGGCAGTTGCATCAGGTGGAAAGATACCTTGGATCTCAATTTCCATTGACATGAGTAAAGTCGTGATTGCTCTGTTTTCGAGGTTTCTTATTGCAGGCGTCCACGGTGGAGGAGGAGGATTAAAAACCATGGAATATGTGCCTTCTCTTCGAAGCAAGAGCGCAATTTCACTGACCCAGGCTTTATAATTCTCTCCTGACTCCTTTAATTTGGACTCACCAGTCAAGGGGGTGACTGTGAATACCTGCTGAGGAATGTGCATCGGAACAATTTGTTGCGCAGGTTGCAAAGCTGGTTGTTGAACCAGGGGATGCTGGGGTTGCATCATTGGCCTTTGCGTGGCAACATCAAATTGGCTTCCTCGAATTCGCCTTTGGCTTTGCCTTTTTCCATCTAGGGAGAATTCCACACCGCCAGGGGGTGTTGAAGACTTAACCTTTGAGGGCAAAGTTTGGGCTTCTGTAAAACTCATAGCTAATTCTTTAAACCTCATCATCTTTTGCTGTAATGATTTTTCTCCGCCAGCAGATGGCAGTGCAGCTTCACTTCTTGGCTGCAGCCCTCTATACATGGCCGGAAGTTCAATTGACTCAAAGGGACCACGTGACCTCGGTGACGTGTACATGTCTCTTTGTTCTAATTGACCAGTGAACTCTGTGGGGTGTGTCTTAGGCTGTTGTTTTGAAGAAGACAAGATGGCGTCCTCAGACATTTTGGGAGTGGGGGAGCTTCTCCTACTTCGCTTTATTTCGTTAAAACACACTCTCGCCTCCCTAACATATTTTTCAAAACGTTCTAATCGATCAAGATAGCTTTGCATTTCTTGCTCACCATCTGGGGGAATTTCATAAACTTTGCTTTCTGCGTGGGAGGATTTTTCCTCTGCCGGCAGTTGCCGTTTAGACTTTTGCCGTTCATTAATTGTATCTTGATAATGAGGAACATTTACTGACCTCAGTCCGTAGATCTTGCCTTCTGTAACTCCTTCCCCCATTTCTGGCTCGGCACCTTGTTGCTCCTGGAATACGTTTTGATCTTGCTTCTCTGTGTCCGAGGGAGCCTCTTTGTCAGAGGAAGCTGATTCATCTGTGTTCGCCCCATCTTTCTTTTTCTTTCTCTTCTTCGACATGGCTAATTAGGCTTAGTCGGTTATCTTAAGATAGCGCGAAGAGAAAATACAGCCATAAATTGTAGTCATCTCAGCTTGTATCATCAAAAGCCAAAACTCTGCTACCAAGTTGTCAGGGGAAAAAAAAACACCCTGTTGGAGATCGATGGACCGTGGCTGATTCCCTTCCGCATATCTTTTGAGATATTGAGAAAAAAAATAAGTCTTTTAAAAATATTCTAATTAATAAACAAACTTTAATAATAAAATAATAAAAGTAAATGATACAGAAATAACTAAAGGTTACATTTTGATAATGAAAGCTCCTCAGCCAAAAGTTGGCTGCCGAACAAAGAAGAGAGGAATTTGGAATGTGTAACGCGTGCGCAATAAATCACTTTCAGATAAGAACCCTTTTTTGTTTTATGACCTGCGCAATAAAGCTTTCTTAGTTTAACTCTTGAGTGTCAATTCAGGCAGTTCAGGCCTAGCAAACTTTTTAACATCGTGACAGATAGCACTAGAGAAAGAAATATTCTCCCTAAATGATGAATTATCAAGAATGATGAAAATGATCAATTATATGGCTTCACAGTCCCATGGTCTCTATCCTTGTCATAGAGGATTAGGTCCTTTACATTTATTAGGCTTTCTGGGCAAGGGAGCTTCTGTAACAGATCAAAGAAGGGAAGCAACCAGACAATGAGTAAGAACACACGGTTATAGTTAATTAGTTGAGAAGAGCTGGCTACTGCATGAGGCAATCAAAGTTGTGATTAGTTGCTGTGTGCTCTCTGCAATTTACCTCATGATGTTCCTACTGTGAATATATTTAGTTATATAAAACTGAAAGTTCGTGTCAGCATCTCTGACTCCATTTGGACATCATCTGTGCAATTCCCTGACAGTGTCCATCACCTAAATGCATTCTAGGAATCTATGACAGGCCTGGGCATCATTAAATTCCCTCTGTTTTGTTGGTAGGTAATGAAGGCGAAGGTACTAGAAAAGGTACACAATCAGCTCAGTGATCTCTTAGACAAGACCTTGGAAGAAGCACCTCATTCCAGACCCCAATAATTGAGTGTCATCCCAGAAAAGAAGGAAAACAGATGGAAGCAGTTCCTCGCAATTGATTTTGGAACAGGGATGGGGGAAATAGAGTCATCAGGCAGTGCTGGCTCAATGGCCTTGAAACAGAGATGAGCACCACCTCCAAGAGTCATCATTGACTGTGGAGTAAAATCCTCAGGGACTCTTACCTTTACCCCACTTCTCAGTGGCGAGAAAGGTTTTGAGAGATATATTAAATATTACCTGATTTGAAATCTTATCTTGCAGAGAGAAGGGTCAGCTACTGAAGAAGAAAGTCTTTGTCCCTCAACAGTCCTTGTATGAGTAAGTATGCCTAGCTATGGTGTGAACAAGACTTAGTCAGAGGGAGAATGTGCAAAGTAGCCGGCTCTCTAAGGCCTCAGGTTCCAAACGTGGCCTTGGGCAAATAAAGCTGATATTCCATTGTTGACGAAGAGCAAGAGTTTGAAACAGCCCAATAAGGACTGAACATGCTCCATAGCCATACAATGCTAAGAGTCTTTGGTGGGTGCCGGGAAAGTATAAAAAGAATAGATACAGGTGATGGGAAACAAAATAGAGTATTTTTGAAAGGATTAGGTTGATTAGCACAATACTACAAAGAGTTATTACTAGCATATTAGAAGAGATCAGAGATGGAATATTTTCCCCCCAGCCACTTGAATATTATTTCTTTTGTACAAGTGAAACACTAAATGAAAATCTTTGGTTTCCAGGTTTTGTCCAATGATCTCTAGCTGCCCATCTTTCCCAACTTCAGTTACTTACTTGCTGACAACTTGTCCCTCTTTTACAGCACATTGCTGGAGGTGGAACATTTCCGCACAATCCACCACATATTTGTGGCCTTGCTCTGTATCTTTGTCCTCAAACAAATCACTGTGGATTCCATCGATGAAGGATGGTATGATTCAGAAAAGAGGGCAGGATAGAAAGGCTGTCCTATGATGTATGCTAATTCTGGGGAGGATGTGGGGATATGATGCTATTTGTTTTGTGCTAAGGAACACAGTCATAATCCTAAAAGCACATTTACCTATTCTTTAAACTTAGGTTCCATCCAAAGTTTAACATCCTTGGGGCCCTGCAGGCATCTTGACCCTGCTACATCTCCTCCCACTTGTCATTGTTCATCTACTAGCTGAAAAGAAAATGGATTTTGTTCTTCTCCTTGTCTTTGTGCTCCTGTTAAACAGTAACACTTGGGACCTTCCTATGCCCACCTAAAGATTAAGCATAAGTGAGGAATGCCTCCATTGGTACCACCTTTGCTAGTCATCCAAACACTCTCCTCTATGCTAGTCACCTAGTTACACAGATACACTTTTTGTACCCTCCTTTTGAATGAATCTTGTTACCTTTTGGATCTTTCTGTGGACATGTTCATGGCTGAGCATATGTGTTGTGTCACATTGTATGCATCTGCCATTTGTTGTCATGATTTGTATTTGTACTTTATTCCATTCCATTTGACCAGTGATCAAAACAATAAATAAATTGATTAACAGACTGACTGACTTTAAAGAAAATCAGGCTAAATTTACTATTAAAGAGGAATGGGAAAATATAGAAAATAGGAATAGTGTAAGTATTAAATGAAGGAAACTAATCCTTTAAGGGAGGATGGGATATGAAAAAAAATCAAACATTCATTCTTGTGAGAGAGACGTTCCCTGAGGATGAGCTCCAGTACGAGTCTGAAACTTGGAAGATCAAACCTCCAGTCCCGGCAATTGACCCTGATTGACTCCCCCAACATTATCCTGGGAGACGTATGTTTGCCTTCATTCATGGGAAGTCTCCATCTGCCTATGAAAAATCTGGTTCTGGCATTATTCCAGCCTTTTGCCCATTATGCTCATTCTAATGTTTGTTTGTTTTTAATGTTGTATGCTGCCATGGGCTATTTTTTAATTGGGAAGCCTTACTAATGAAATAATTCATCAAAGGAAAAGAAGGAGAAGGAAATGTCCATGATAGGCAAATCCTTGAAATCATCAGCAGTTCTGTAGAAGCTGAAGCATTGTTAGAGGTTCTGTTTTATTCTATAGAAATGGTAGATGGTTATTATAGAGCCATACAGATTGGTAGCAGAGGATGGTTATGTAGCCATACAAATCAAATAAAGCGTACAGTGTATAGTCACTATGGGCCTTGCTACTTAATGGTTTCAACTGTCATAACTGTTGCAGGAAACTCTTCTCAGAACATAAGGGAACCATAGATTATAACCATAGATGCTAAGTAAACACTGCCATCTACTGGCTAATTAATTCTGTTATGAAACAAAGATTATGAAACAAAATGAGGGTGACTGATTGTAATTTTTTCAGTTGGAGGTAGAATTTTCCTTCATTCTAACTCTGTTCTGACTATTTTGAAGAGTTCATGGGAACTTTCATGAGTTTCCTTCCTCAAAATAGCAGGACCAAATCCCCTTCACTTTTCATCAGTCATGCCACTGAATTATTTGAATCCCACCACTGCTGGTATCCTCTGAATGGCATGGGCAAACCCCAAATAGAGTCATTAATGGTAGGCCAGCTTAAAGATATATACTTCACTATACATTGCCCTGAAAAAGATATACAGTACATTTTGAAACATCTTGTGGCAGAAGTTATGGTCCTTAGCAGACATCGTCATGTATATGTCATGTATAAATGCTTACAGTAGCACTTGCCATGGTCTCAAAAATAGGTTCTTCTTGTAAGCGGGAAGATAAGCAGATTTCATCCAAGCAAGACTGCTAGTTGTTGACAAGGACAATCACAGTCTCCACTCAGGTCCTCTCCTTTCAGGCAGAACAGAGAGACCCTGATTGGCTGAAGAGCTGGGCAGCTTCCCCTTAAAAAGGGGAGCTGCCAGACCCCTAGTCAGTGGATGCCTGTACTTGACCTAATAAAGAACTGTTGTCATCACTTGCCTTTTATTGCCTTCATTACCCTATCAAACACTGGCGACGAAGGTGGGATCGGAAGGCAATTAGGCTGACAAAAGAGCGAAACTCACTACAAAGAGCTTTGTCACAAGACAGGGATTCCGCCTGGAGCACAGGAAGGCTAAGGCATACTAGCCATTTGTGAACCCAGAGAGAGAGTCAGAATGGCCACCTATGCCCAACCACCTCCGTTCAACCCAGCCACAGACGACTGGGACGCCTATATGCTGCGGTTCGACGTTTTCTTGGAGGCGAACGATCTCAGCGGCGCCTCGGATCTCCAAAAGAAGAATCTGTTCCTGGGATACTCCGGCCCCGCAGTTCTAGATACCGCCAAGAACCTCTTGGAACCGACGCTGCTACCATCTGTCTCCTGGTCCGCCTTACAGCAGGCATTGAAGACTCACTACGCCCCGAAACCGTCCAAGTATGTACGGCGCTATCATTTTCACCAGAGGAACCAGTTGGAGGGCGAGTCCATAAACGAGTACATCGCCGAACTCCAGAAAGCCGCAACTCATTGCGAGTTCCGGGATCTGGACGATGCGCTTTTGGACCAGATCATAATGGGGGTCCGAGACCGGGGCCTGCAGGCAAGACTGCTAGCGAGGAGCAACCTCTCCCTCCAGATTGCCCTCGACGAGGCACAGGTGACCGAGTCCGCGCAGAAGTCCGTTGAAACTCTCCAACGCCTCTCCGCACCCTCCGAGTCCCCCAGGAGCACCCGCGTCCACCGCGAAACCATAGAACAAGAGAGCTCCAAGAGCGACGAGGAGGTCAGCCATCGCATGCGCAGTAGCCGCGCAGTGCCGGCGCGAAAACTCAAATCGCCCGGCCTGCCCTGTGCCAGCTGTGGAGGCGATCATGCAAGAGCAACCTGCCGGTTCCGGGACGCGACATGCCAGTGATGCGAACGGAAGGGGCATATAGCCAGGGTATGCCGCAGCGAACTCCCTGCAACCAGCGGTCGCCCCGAGAGAATGGAGAGAGGGCCGAATCGGAGGCAGCGACCCAGCCAGAGGCAGCTCCGCAGGGCAGAGGTTGACGACCACGTGGCCAACCTCACCGCATCCGACCAGAAACACCGGGGGCATCACTCGATTACAAGCGTCACGGTCCCTGTTTGTCACGTGTGGATCAGCCGCCCAAGGAAGCTCAAGGTCACCATTTTCATCGAGGGCGCCCCCTGTGAGATGGAGATCGACACCGGGTCAGCTCTCACGATCATTTCATGGGCAGTGCTGAAACGGACGGTCCCCACGATGCGAAAGGGGGACCTCAGGAGCCCCGACGTCCGTCTCCGCGACTATCAAGGAAACCTGGTTCCCCTCGTGGGACAAGGCACGTTCACGGTACGCTACAAATGGATCACGAAGAAACTACAGGCGATCGTGGTGCGGGACAACCTCCAAAGCCTTTTCGGACTGGACTGGTTCCAGGCTCTGGGAATGGTCGTGGCCGAAGTCAACGCCCTAGAAGAAGCAGACCAAGCAACCACTGCCGCCACGGGGAGCACCGCGGAAACTATATTTAAGGAGTTCCAGGACGTTTTTGCCTCCGGCCTGGGTGAGTACAAGGGGGACCCCATATCGTTTAGCCTAGACCCAAATGTGGCCCCAATTCGGCTCAAACCCAGGAGAGTGCCCTTTGCGCTCCGACCTAAAATCGATAAAGAAATAGACAAACTGGTGAGCCAGGGGATTCTCGAACCCGTCGATCACGCCCAGTGGGAAATGCCAATAGTGACTCCGGTCAAGCCTGATGGGTCAATCAGATTGTGCGCCGATTACAAATGCACAATCAACAAGGGGTTGCAACAAAGTGTGTACCCCATACCCATAGTCCAACACTTACTTCATTCGCTCGGCCCAGGGAAGGTTTTCGCAAAACTGGATTTGGTGCAGGCGTACCAGCAGCTGCCAGTAGATAGCGCTACTGCAGAGGCCCAGACCATAGTAACGCACAGGGGGGCGTTCAAGTGCAAGCGCCTGCAATTCGGCGTTAGTATTGCCCCTGGGTTATTCCAAAGTATTATGGAACGCCTCTTGCAGGGAATACCGGGAGTCATCCCCTATTTCGATTACATCCTGGTCTCCGCCGCAAACGAAGCGCAACTCATAGAAAGAGTTCACGCTGTGTTAGACAGAATCCGGAAAAAGGGCCTCCGTCTCAAAAAAGAGAAGTGCAAAATAAACGTACCCAGGGTGGAGTTTCTAGGATACATGATTGACAGCTCCGGGATTCACCCGACCAACCAGAAAATCAGGGCCATTAGGGAAGCCCCCACTCCCCGGAATCAGGCTGAACTCCAGGCGTTCCTTGGGCTCCTTAACTTCTATAGCGTGCTCCTCAAGCAGAAAGCGACGGTTGCTGAACCGCTACACCGCCTGCTATCGAAGAACGCGGAGTGGTCATGGGGGAAAGCCAAAGCCAAGGCGTTTGCCGCCGTGAAGGGACTTTTATCAGCAGACTCTTTCCTGGTCCAGTACAGTCAAACCCTGCCATTGGTACTGACCTGCGACGCCTCCCCGTTCGGAGTTGGCGCTGTCCTGAGCCACCGGATGCCAAACAGCACGGAAGCCCCAATCGCATTCTATTCGAGGACGCTGTCCACCATCAAACGAAACTACAGCCAGCTGGACCAGGAAGCCCTGGCTGCCGTGGCGGGGGTCAAGCGATTCCACGAATATCTGTACGGCAGGGATTTTGACTTGGTGACAGACCACAAGCCGCTGCTGGGACTGATAGCTGGAGACCACCCAACATCGGTGTCTCTCTCCCCCCGCATGACCCGATGGTCGATCTTCCTGGCCGCGTACTCCTACCAACTCATCCACCGTCCAGGCATCACACTGGGGCACGCAGACGCACGGAACCGATGCCCCCTACCGGAGCTGCTCGCCGATCCAACACCCGAGACCGTCGTACTCCTAATCGACTGCCTAGACTCGGGCCCCATCTCCTCCAGGGACGTCGCACACCACTCCGAGAAAGACCCAACCATCAAACAAATTTTGAACTGGGTGTGGAGGGGGTGGCCCAAGGGGCCGTTTGGGGCAGAGCTCAACCCATTCGCCACGAAATGAGATGAACTATCCGCCATCCGGGGTTGTTTGTTGTGGGGGGACCGAGTGGTCATTCCGAAACAGCTACGAGTGGCCGTGCTAGAGGCCCTCCACAAGGGTCACCTGGGAATAGTGAGGATGAAGGCGTTGGCCCAGAGCTATGTGTGGTGGCCCAACATGGACAAGGACATTCAAGAGTGGGTGGCCACATGCACACCATGCCAAGAGTCCAGACCGGCTCCCCCAGAGGCACCCCCAAAAGAATGGGAGCGACCCCAAGCACCATGGTCCAGGGTCCACATAGACTTCGCAGGGCCAATGCATGGGCAAACCTTCCTCATCGTGGTGGACGCATTCTCGAAGTGGCTGGAGGTAGTCCTGATGACATCCACCACCACAGACTCTGTTATCAGGAAGCTCCGGGGACTATTTGCGACCCACGGATTCCCGGACGTGCTGGTGTCAGATAACGGGCCACAGTTCACGGCCAAGTCTTTCAAAGAATTCTTAGCAACACAGGGAATCTGGCATGCCCTTGTCGCCCCGTTCCACCCGGCGTCCAACGGCCAGGCAGAACGGATGGTAAGATCTACCAAGGAGGCCCTAAGCAGAATGGGCCCGGACGACTGGAGAACCCGTATAGACCACTACCTCCTGGTCCAACACATCACGCCGAGCGCCACCACTGGCAGAAGTCCAGCGGAGCTACTCATGGGGCGCCGACTCAGATCCCATTTAGACCGGCTGCACCCCAACTACTCCTCTGACACACTGCCTGACTCAATGGGAAAGATCCGGGCATTCACCATCGGAGACCCAGTCTATGCCCACAATTACACAGGGGGAACCCTGTGGATGCCCGCGACCGTTGTCGGGATATCGGGCCCAAGATCCTACTCCGTCAGGCTCGAGGACGGACGACACTGGAGGTGGCACATCGACCAACTCCGGGGACGGGTAGGCAACTCCCAGAGCCGGCAAACGCCACCGACACTAGCGCAGGTCGAGCCGCACCCCCCACAGACTGCGGCGGAAGGACTCGGGGACTTAGCCGACACCAACGGGGCACGGGCAAGTCCTCGAACAACGATACCAGCCGAGACCTCCGAAAGGTTCCAGGAGTCCCCGTCCAACGAGTCCGGAGAAGGAACGGGTCCGACCATCCAGCGTGAGGACACACAACCATCTGAACTGCGCAGGTCCAGCAGGTCGACCCAGAGGCCCGCCTACCTGCGCGACTACGTCACTCACTAGGATGTTCCATCCTAGGGGGGAGGGGTGTTAGATACTCCTCCCTATCTAGTTGTTGACAAGGACAATCGCAGTCTCCACTCAGGTCCTCTCCTTTCAGGCAGAACAGAGAGACCCTGATTGGCTGAAGAGCTGGGCAGCTTCCCCTTAAAAAAGGGAGCTGCCAGACCCCTAGTCAGTGGATGCCTGTACTTGACCTAATAAAGAGCTGTTGTCATCACTTGCCTTTTATTGCCTTCATTACCCTATCAAACAAAGACATTGAGCAGAAAGATCAGCAGGCAGTATAGCTGACAGTTAGCCAAGTGAGAAAGCAGAGGCCATTTCTGTCTAAAAAGTCTAGAGAGACAAGAGTCTGGAGCAGCATGGGATCCATGGGATCCACCATGGGAACATTTGAGACTTTTTGGATCACCCTGTCCTACTCAGCTAATGGGTACAATTCCTTTCTTTGAATATCCACAAGGATGGTACCAAAGGCCAGGTAGGTGGAAGAGCCGAATACTAAAGTCCTCTGCAAGGATATCTACAGCATAACTCAACGCTGTTTCCTTGCTCATTTCCCTCTGTGCCATAGATTCGGTTCCTGATGAAAAGCTACTCATTTCTGTGAGAATCTATGCCTCCTCTTCTCCATGCCAGGAACCAAGTTGGTGAGTTTGACTTGAAGTAGATGTTGTAAGCAGCTTTTAAGTGTAGCTAAATGCTAAAAAAAGGAATATGGATGCAAAGCAAAGGAAACCACTTGCCTGGGTCCAGTAAATTTCCCCAAATCCCTCACAAATCACAATTTCTCCTATTTGCCAGACTTTATTTAGCATGAACAGCTGCAGAATATAAGTGATTTATTTATTTACCTATTTGTTTGTCTTTTGTATCAGGCTACAAAGCAGTTCAAAAATTAAGGGGAAAAAATCTGACACACTGTGCAAGATTTTATTACTGTATTTTTCAGAGTCAAAAATGCACCCTAACTCTAACCCCTTCATCCCATGTTTCTGAAAAATGGGCAAAAAATGGACCTCTTTTTTTTTGCAAAAAGGGGGGCATTTTTGGTTTCCCCTATGACCCAGAAGCACTCTGCAGGCTTCAGCAGTGATGGGGGAAGGGAAAAATGACCCTGTTTTGGTGTAAAACAGGAGAAAAATGGGCTAGTTTTAACCAAAATGGGGGTGTTTTTGTCTCTCCCCACCACCCAGAAGGATTCTGAAGGCTTCACAGGGCTGGGGGAAGGGAAAAATGCCCCTATTTTGGTGAAAAACATGGGCGTTTTTACCTTACCTCAGCCCTGCTGAAGTCTGCAGAGTGCTCCGGGGGGGGGGGGGGGTTCTTACTTACCTCTTCGAAATCTTGGTGCACCTTATAAACTGGTGTGTCTTACAGTCCAAAAAATACAATAATTGCATTTTCCCCTATACATATCCTTGTGAATGCATGGAAGAAAAACTTCCTTTGTTTGTTGCTTTTGTACACAATGGAGGCAGACTTTCAGAAAACTGAGCTCTGCATCCTGTATCAAACCTTAACTATTTTTGGTACATAAGATATATCATAAGCTACTTTTTGTACATAAGAAATATCCTAATAAGAAGAGCTGTGGTAGCACAGTGTTTAGAATGTAGCATTGCAGGCAGATTCTGCCGACTGCTAGACGTTTGATTCTCACAGCTCAAGGTTGATCTTCCATCCTTCTGAGGTTGGTAAATTGAGGACCCAGATTGTTGGGAACAATATGCTGACTCTGTAAACCATTTAGAGAGGGCTATAAAGCTTTATGAAGCAGAATATACTTTAAGACTAACTACTATTGCTATTGCTATTGTCATGTGCACATAAAGCTTTGCATTCTTCCTGCTAAACTGATATGCAGAGAGGATCTGCCTGCACTTGAGCAACATGGAAGCTCCAGGGAAACTATCTCTTCAGCGTACAAACCATTGGTGGGTTTCAAGTTGGAAAATGTGGTGAAACTCACTTAACAACACTCTTGCTTAGCAACCAAAATTTTGGGCTCAATTGTGATCACAAGTTTCCTTCCTTCCTTCCTTCCTTCCTTCCTTCCTTCCTTCCTTCCTTCCTTCCTTCCTTCCTTCCTTCCTTCCTTCTTGTGTGTCTCTCCCCCACTTATTTTCTTTCTTTCTCTTCTTTCCTTCCTTCCTTCTTTCCTTCATGTGTGTCTCCCCCCCCCTTATTTTCTTTCTTTCTTTTCCAACCATGACCTGAATGATTGAGAATCTCTATAGAAATTCCATTAGGATACTAGCCTAAAAGTGTAACTTGATTTGCAATTGTCTTTCTTAAATCTGTAACAATAACTAAAAGTTTAATCTCTTCTATCTCCAGAGAGTGGGAAGAATTAATGTATTTCTTTGCCTCTCTCATTCAGGGATATCATTTCTATTAATGGTCAACTATTTCCACTTCCACTGCTGGCCAAACACATTTGCTGAGATTCTGCGCTTTGCAGACCGTTCCTTCTATAAGGTGATAACATAGGGACGGGGAGGTTGCAAGAAAGATATGGGGAGTATGGATTTCATTCCTCATGGATAGACGTGAATGGTCCATTGGCCAAGAAGAACAATTTGAAAAACTTTGCAAAGAGTTCTGAGAGGTTATGGCTCTGAAAGAAAAGCAAATTTGAACTTGCTAAAATACATGTACTGGAGAAGCTGACACTGAAGTATCTGATTGCTTGTAATCAAAGTAATAAATACAGGTGGTCCCTCATTTAGCAACTGCTTGCAGTTACAACTATGATGATAAAGTATAGTGATAATCAAAGCTCACATTTACCACCTTTGCAGGTCTGTAAAGCGAAGGAAAGTTGAAGTAAGATTGCAAGCAGGTTTTATCCATACTAATTGCATGCAAAACATTTTAATTTTTGCTTTTATCATATGGCACCAGAGTCACTTGAGGTGAGATAGACAGCTATGTAAATTTAGCAGATAAATAACATAACTGTTTCACTTCATGACCACTTAACAACTTTGTTGCTGCTCCCAATTGTGGTCGCTAAATGAAGACTACCTGTACAAACATGTATGTGTAGGGACTATATAAGAGAGATCAAATAACATGTTCCAAAATTGGCAGTTGCAATTTCCCACTGGTTTCCCCACTGACTTAGTGATGGAAATTCTAATCCTGATTGCCCTTGTAACTCAAAAACTACCTGTACACAGACAATCTAGAGTGGATTGTTTCTTTCTTTGCCAAAATACAGTGATGTTCCAGTTTCAAGCCTGGCATTTGTGTTTTTCATGCTCTTTATTTCAATCTCCCTGCCTAGGACTGGTGGAATTCCACATCATTCTCAACATTCTATCGGTCATGGAATTGGATTGTATACGATTGGCTGTACTGTTATATTTATCAAGATTTTATCCGGGTAGGTAAGGCTGTAATGGGTTGTGATAATAATCTTTGGGGGCAGGAGGAAGAACTGCAGCCAGGACAATGTTCAAGAGGAGAAGTCTCAGCGCACAGCAGGAATGGGGGTAGAATAACATCTCAGAAGAGGCTCTCCCTTGTTGTTCAGAAAATAAAGACCAGGAAGGGGGGAAGTGCTTTCAGACTTGCAAGATTCTATTACTGTAACCTTGCAATAAAAGTAATATTATTCAGTGGTGGGATTCAGCCAGTTCACACCACTTTGGGAGAACCAGTTGTTACGTTTCTGAGCAGTTTTGTGAACTGGTTGTTGGAAGAAATCATTAGGGCAGAGAACCAGTTATTAAATTATTTAAACCCCACCACTGCTATTATTGGTTTACTGTTTGGACTACCTGAAAGGGCTGACATGCTTACCAACCCACTCTATATTACCCCATAAAGTACACCTGCTCTGTCTAATTTCTATATTCGTATCTTCATTGTTTATTGGTGAACACCAAGATGAGGTCTATAATTCACTTGTGCTCCTTCTCTTCCAGCTGATGGGAGAGAGAGCTCAAGCTGGAGCTATGCTCATGGTCTTCCTTTTGTTAGCGGTTACCCATGAATATATAATCACCTTGGCTTTTGGCTTCTTCTTTCCTGTCCTATTTGTGCTTTTTGCCATGATTGGAGGTTAGTATTGCCTCAGGAAATGGACTGAACCCTTCCTCGGAAGATTCAAGCAAATCCCGTAAAAAAAGAATGTGGCATGGATTGCTCTTGGTGAACCTTCTTTCATTCTGTTCTACCCTCCTTTGGTTTGGTGTTTCCACACTTCCCAATTGACACACATTCATTTTTTACCACTGGTAAGTGGAGTTGCTCCAAATTTATTCAAAATATATTAAGCCAGTGGTCAGGATCTTGTGATGGGGTAGTACACAAAATTATCTGCTACAATGTCTTACCTATCAATGACTACTTCAGCTTCAATCGCAATAATACATGAGCACACAATAGATACAAATTGAAGGTAAACCGCACCAAACTCGATTGCAGAAAATACGACTTCAGCAACAGTGGTCAATGCCTGGAATGTACTACTTGACTCTCTTGTTACATCCTCAAACCCCCATAACTTTAACCTTAAACTGTCTACTGTTGACCTCACCCCATTCCTAAGAGGTCAATGTCCCTGTCCTACTGTCCCCATTATTTGTACCCATTTCCTGTCTTCTTTTTCATGTTTATTCTTATTCCAGTTATCTTGTACACGAGTGAAAAACTAAATAAATAAAATAAATAAATCATAGCCTTCATAGGCTGCAGAATTCTGGGAATTATGCCGAAGGTGCTTTTTCGATAGGCAACTGGACTTTCTGGTTTTCCTTTGAATTTTTTTTGCTTCTCATCCAAGAAGCTGCTTCAACTTTGACTGGATGGTGGAGAATGGAAGGTCAACATCCATGGGAATGGACAGCCACCATCCAGTCAGAGCGGAAGAAATTTTTTGGAAGAAAAATGAAAAAGTCCAGTTGCCTCTTGAAAAAGCTCCTTTGGGACAACCTTGACCTGGATGACTGAGAATCTCCATAGACAATCCTGAGAATTGCTTGCCTAAATGAGTGGAGCTTCCCAAATTGAGAAAGACTAGATAGGAAAATATTCAAAGCATTATCCTGTCTCCCTCCCCAAATAAGTGTTTCTCAATCTTAGTGACTTTAAGGTGTGCGGACTTCAGCTCCCAGAATTCCCCAGGCAGCCATGGGCATTGTATTATTGCCTCAGATGATGCACTACATGGTTAGGATGGAGACTGATTTTTCATGCTTGAGAAAGTTATTTTGGTGCAGTATTTTTTTCAAATCTTGCTGGTCATTGACTGAGTAAACAGTGGCTCTTACTTGAGAAAACTAAGATTCTTCATTCCAAAGGGAGAGAAAATATAATATCAAACATGAACAATTTTATAAATTAAAAGGCAAGTGCAGAAATAAAATCAATAACTGGAAAATAAAAATAAAATTTTGCTAATTCAGAAGTCCAATTAACATGGGGATTGCTGTTATTTTAGATTTGGTCATGAAGAACATTCCTATTATAGATAACAATTATTTGAAATCAATGAATGAGAGATCTCCTTGGCTCATTGTGGCTGGAATATACACCATTAACCCCTTTTCTGTTTGTCCTGTTTGTAGTGTTTTTTAATTTTGTTCTCAATGATAAGAGAAAATGGCCTGTCTGGAATACCATCATATGGATATGCCTCTGTCTGGGCCTAGCAATCATTTTCTCCTTATACTGCCAAAAGTGGTTTGCACAGGTCCACTGTCCCCTCAAGGAGGTGAGTAAACAGTTTATGTTGTGGAGTTAGATTCTAATTCTGCTGGTATTGGCAATGGCTAATAGCAGCTCAGGGGATATAGTCTGTATCCCTATATGCTTACTAATTAACTTGACCAACTGACCAACTGACTGACCAGTTAATTTGTGCCATTAAGTTGGTTCTGATTCCTAGTGACAACATAAACAGATCTTCTCCATGTTGACCTATGCCTATTTGTTCTTTCAAGTCTCCCAATGATTCAGTCATAGCCAGTATAACTGACTCCATCCACTTTGCTACTGGTCATCCTTCTCTTTCCTTCCTTCCTTTTCCAACATTCTCTATTCCTAGCTTTATTTACCTGTATCTATGCTAGCTTAAAATAAATATGTATTTGATTTTTATCCTGCTTTTATTTCTAGTGAATTGAAGATGTTATATATATATATCCAATGCTCCTTCTTCTTAACTTTTGAGATGGGCTGGGCTGAAAGAGAGCAATTGGCCCCAAGTCACCCAACTTACTTTCATTCCTAAGGGAGGCCTAGATCTCACAGTCTCCTCGTTTCCAGACCGGTACCTGAACCAGCACACCAAACAGCTCTTAAGTTAAATAAGTTCTATCTCATCATTATTGGGGAAAACAGAGGCCTGGAATACATTTTGCATGAATGTGGAAACTACAGTAGGTATTGTTAAAAATGAGAGTACCATGGTTTCTACTTTTGTTGCTTTCAGATATAAAGAGAGAGACAAAATAGGAGAAAAAAATCCTCTCTAATCTGGCTGGAACCATTATTTAAAGATTGCTTCATTATTGCTTATATTACTTTATTAAGATTTTGTCTGAGTCACCTTTTGGCTCTAAAACATTAAATAATTCAATCCAATCAATAAAAAATAAAGAGAAAATATTTAACATTAGCTGTATTTGGGGGCATTCAATATGTGAAAAAAGAACCTGACTCAGTGGTGGATTTCTACTGGTTCGGCCCGGTTCAACCAAACCGGTAGTGGTTTGGCGGCCTACGTGCTGGAACTGGCATTGACCCAGGGCTGCCACACTCCCCAACATGTTCTCTGGGTGGCACTGTAGTTGCCGCCATCTTGTTTCTTCTTCTGCACATGCACAAAATAATTTTATTGCACTACACATGCGTGCACAGCGCGCATCAAGCACGCACTGCGCACCCATGAACAAACCAGCAGTAGTGACTGCCAGAGCCCCCCCGACTTGACTGTTATTGATATATGGATGTTGTAAAGTTTTTATTGTTTTATTTTCACTTCATTTCTCTTCATTTTATGGAGCCCTAAACAGGAAAAAAGACCAAATAAAAGGTCCATTGAGAGCAGCAGATATGCCCAGCGTGTTGTCAACCATATATATTGGCTCTGATTGGGAATCCAGCATATTCTGGGGACACCAGGTTCTGTAATTTTTTCATAGCAAGATTCTGTTTTACAGCATAGCTGGAGATGCTCACCTGCAGGGAGTTAAAGCATATCTTTTCTTTTTTTGTTGCTCCGTAACATAGAAAATTCTGAGTCTAAGAGACAAGTAACATCTTTCAAGTCTGGGCTACCTTGGGTTGCCTCCACGAGTTGAGGGGCCTGAGGAGCAAAACTGTCAGAGCCAGATTCTCCATCCCAGAATAGGCTAAGCCTGCAATTCAAAGTTTCTCCAGTGCTGCCTTTAACATTGCTGAAACTCTGGGAATGTTATTGTGCTGATGGGCTTCTGATTATGTTGGAACACTTATACGGCTGATCTTGCTGATCCAGATCTAAGCACGTGATTAGCTGCAATTCTTGTATCATTTTGCCTCATGACAATTCTTCCCCTTCCAGCTGTTCTTTTTCTCTTCACATAGTCATCGTTTTCTTTTTTCAGAAAACCTTTTGGGGGCAAGTGACTCCACGTTCCTGGTCTTGCCACGCATAAGCAACTATTTCCAGCCTACCCTAGTCTTTTAGTTTGCTTCCAAAATGACATCTCACAAGGGTAGCACATTACCCTGCTGCTGCGGCAACAAGGACTCCCAGTACATCATGCATCTCCTCCACTACCTTGAGGGAAAGCTGCATTTGGAAATTCCTTATGTGAGAATGCTAAAATTTGGTTTGTAGGTTCGAAGGCTCTCATCTAGTGGAGAGAGAACATCTATAAAGATCCCTGCTATGTCAAGTTCATGGCTCTTCTTGGTGCTCAAAATCCAGGCAAAGGGGGCTAAAGAAAACGTATAAATGACAATCTTTGGGCTTCCAGTTGTTTCACGAACGTCGCGGGCAGGCTTTTTCTGAGCTTGTCGAATCAATAGACTGTGGAGGTGTTTTTTTAAGATCGTTAACGCCTCGGACACTCCTAAATTTAGGAGGGAGAGATACAGCTGTCGGGTAGAGCCACTTGTGTAGCCCCCCAGAAGGATTTATAGCCTTTGGGGTGCGGGCAAGGAGAGCCCCCCTTTGCAGCTGTTGTACGCTCCGGTCTTTTGAGATCCTCCGCTGATTTAGTGGAGCAAGACGTCGGGAACAGCTTTTAACACCGAGCAACCCAAGAAGGAAAACATTTGCAAGTATTTTAAGTTTTAAGTTTGAAAGTTTTTTAAAAGAACGCTATTGCTAAATCTGGAAGGCGTGGGCTTAGAACAAAGGATTCAAAATGGCGTTAATTTATAGTTGAAAACCTAAAGAAAACGAAAGCTAATCGTTTGCTGACAGCCGGGGCTGGAAAAGCAGTAAAGGCGGAACGGCTGAAATAACTATTAACAACTCCTAAGTCAGTTTATATAACCTGACCTACTTGGAAGAGTATTTTGTGAGAAAGTTGGGAAGAAGTGTCCTCCCTTTTTCTGTTAAATATGGCAACGGAACAAGGGGTGGTTCCCCCAGCCGCTACAATGAACCTCCAGGACTTGAAGGATTTTATAGGCAAAGATTTGATGGATTTTATAGGCAAAGAAATTAAAGAGGTTAAACAAATGGTCCAGGACACTATAAAAAGATCTGACCAGATTGATAAAAATATGCAAGCTATAGCGACCGGATTGTCAGAAGTGGTTCTCAATGTGGATAGCAAGGTGGAGAAATTAGTCGTGGATCTGGAAACCAAATAGAAAGAAACGGATTTGAAGTTTGTGGAAATGGAGGGGGAATATGCAAAGGATGGATAATGAGATTACTATGATACAATTAGATCTATGGAGTTCGCTATCAGACTTAGGGGCTTAAGAGAAAATCCTAGAGAGGACTTAAGAAAAGTTTGTGCAGATGCCCTGGCTACGTTATTAAAAGTGGATGACCCCCGTGAGATTTCAGCTAAGATTGATAAAACCTACAGAGTAAATTCACGCATAGCACTACAAAGGCAACTACCAAGAGATGTTGTGATATACTTTACTGAGAGAAATTTTAGAAATGACATCTTGCAGAAGTCTTTTTACTCTGCCCTTCAAATAGATGGGAATATGATTGGTGTTTTTAAGGAGCTCCCACCACCGATGTTAAAGTTCTGAAGGGATTTTGGATTTTTGGTAGCTGAGTTGAAGAAGAGAGAGATACAATATAGGTGGGATGTTCCAATTGGAGTTATATTCAGATATCAAGGGGTAAGATATCGTTTGAACACAATAGATAAAGCCAGAGACTTTTATTATGAAATACTCAAGGAAAATGCAACGCCCCCACGTACATCTACACCAACACCAGCAGATTTGGATGTCTTAGAGCAGAGGCTGTTTGAAAAAGAGTCAGAACAACAAAGAAAGCAGACGCAAAAAGAGAAGGAAGTTCAGGGTGCTGTAGGTGGATCATGTGTGGACCCCTCTGGATCTCTGTTGAGCTCCTTCTTGGAAGAAGAACCGTCTAAGACCCTCATTGAAATGCCGCTTCTTAAGCCTGTGGAACAACGTGTTACTAGATCCACGACTAGACAAATGCTAGAATCTCACAAGCAGAGGGACCCCCAAACACAATGTGTTAAGAAAGAAGCTAAGAAGCAAATTGGAGCCATGGGAGTAAGAGCAGGCTCAAAGATTAGTCTTGTGGAGAGAGATCTTCAGCAAATGCTTTCAACGCTCCAGATCAGACCCAAAGATGCTTAAGTTATTATCTTGGAATGTGAATGGACTGAACTCCCCACAAAAAAGGAAAAAATATTTTATTATTTGAAGCAATTTAATAATGATGTTGTTTGTCTTCAACAGACACATATTAGGCTGCAAGACCAGAAGTACTTAGTGAATTTAAAATTGGGAACATTGTATGCTGCCTCTAATTTGGTAAAGAAAAATGGAGTGGCGATATATATAAACAAAAGATTCCCAACCAAGGTTATAGAGGCAGATGACAGTGGTAGATATATAGCAATTGAACTTAATACAGACTTTGGTGCTATTATGGTTGTAGGAATTTACGCACCTAACCAACAACAAGAAAGTTTTTATAAGATGCTCCATTTAAAAATCTTAGATTGGAATTTTAAGAGTATTTTAATTATGGGAGACTGGAATGGAGTGATCTCTCCAAAGATAGGTAAGAGAACATCGACTAAACCCACTACCAAATTACCAAAGGCTTTTTTGACTTACAAGATGACTTGAAATTAAAAGATATTTGGAGGACACAACATCCAAATGAGATGGACTTTTCTTTCTACTCAGATAGACATAAATCCTTTTCAAGGATTGATTTTTTTTTGTTAACACCGGATTTACTTCCTAAAGCTAAGAAAATGAAGATATTCTCCAGGACACTATCTGACCATAGCCCGGTGTGGTTAGAAATTGAGTTAGGGAAGAGGCCAAGAAGGTCTTGGAGAGTAAATGAAAATTTATTTAGATATGAAAAAAATGTTGATGAACTTAAAAAACACATGAAGGAATTTTTCAGTTTTAATATGAATAAGGGTACTCCCATTGAAACAGTTTGGGATGCAAGTAAAGCTTACATGCGTGGGGTCCTGATACATATGAATTTCAAACATAAACAAATTAGACAGAAAAGGAGAATGGAACTGGAAGATGAAATAAAAAATAAGGAACAGTTACTTATAGCAACCCCGAAAAATGAGGCGCTCCAGATGGCGATAAAGTTGTTGAAAGATCAATTTCAAATGCTTATAGCAGAACAAACAGCAACCAACCTACAATTTGCTAAACATAATACTTTTGCTAATGCTAATAAACCTGGTAGGTGGTTGGCTTATACCTTGAGAAAGAATACGAATGACAGAATTATTGATAGAATTGAGTATGGAGGGAAAACGGTATATCAACAAGATTTGATTAAAAAATCATTTGTGGACTATTATGCTAAGTTATATGTACAGGATAATATACAGAACAAGTCAGTAGATGAATTTTTGGAAGGAAAAAGGGTTACTAAAATACCCGTGCTTCAAAAGGCAAATTTGGAACGTCTGATAACTGCTGATGAGATTACTTTAGCTATAAATCAACTTAAATTAGCTAAGGCTCCAGGGACTGATGGCTTGACTGCAATGTATTATAAAACTTTACAACCGGAATTGATTGAATATCTTACACAACTATTTTGTAATATACAACAAGGAGGTAAAATACCCTCCTCGTGGAAAGCGGCTTTTATATCATTGATACCCAAAGACAAAGAGGGCCCTAAGAAACCAGAGGATTACAGACCGATATCTCTTCTGAACACAGATTATAAAATATTTGCTAAGGTACTAGCCAACAGATTGATGCCGGTTATCCAAGAGGTTATACATCATGATCAAGCAGGATTTATTGAAGGCAGACACATGAAGGAGAATGTAAGGCAACTCATAGATTTAATTGACTATCTTGATAAGAATAAGCAGATCTCCGCAGTGCTGGTCTTCTTGGATGCAGAGAATGCCTTCAATCGAGTGAATTGGAATTTTCTAACCAAGACTTTGGAAAAGATGGATATGGGACCACGATTTCGGCAGGCGATTGGAGCAATCTATCAGCAACAAAATGCACAACTTATTATTAATAGAAATTTGTCAACAACTTTCAAGATACAAAAAGGTACAAGACAAGGTTGCCCATTATCTCCATTGTTATTTATTTTAACTTTGGAAGTCTTGTTGAATGCAATTCGGGACTCAAAATCCTTAGATGGCATAGCTATCAGGCAAAAGGAATATAGAACTAGAGCATTTGCCGATGATCTGGTTCTTACCCTCTCACATCCTTTGAACTCAATAATCCAGATGAAAAATATTATAGCAGAATTTGGCATGGTGTCTGGGTTTAGACTAAATCAAATGGCATGCATATCTTTTTTATGAAGATAGGGTGGATAAAGTGTTTAACAATCATGTTCTCCGAAGTGCCCTGATGAGAATATGGAAGAAGCACCGGCCCAATTGGGATTATAAAATACCGCTTTGGTTGGATCTTGCAGACACCATGTGGATTACGAATACTAAGTCACTCGGGGGGTGTTTATACAAAGACGTGCTTATTGCTGATGGGGACGAATGGAAGTTAAAAACTCTGGAACAACTGTTGGAAGAAGGAATTACTTTACATTGGTTACATTATATACAGCTACAGAAGAGATGGGAAGAAGATCGCAGGGTCGGTTTTATGGATAAAGAAGTAGAACTGATTAAGCAGATAAAAGAGACTGGCCCAAAACAGGTTAAAAGAATATATAATGTACTGTTAGAAAGAGATTCAGAAAGTGAATTGGTTAAGGACTGTATGATTAAATGGGCTCAGAATTTTGGTGAAGTGGTTATGTTGGACACATGGGAAAAAATATGGGTTCAGAATGTTAAATTTACACAGTCACAGAATTTAAGGGAGAACTTTTATAAAATGTTTTACAGATGGTATTTAGATCCTAAAAAATTATCATGTATGTACCCAAATGTTCAACCAAAATGTTGGAGATGCGGGTGCCTAGATGCTACTTTTTTCCATGTATGGTGGACTTGCAATAAGGTTAAAGCTTTTGGGATAAAAATATGGTGGGTTATGCAAAATGTACTTAAGAAAAGAATACAATTTATTCCGCAAACGTTCTTACTGGGCATAACTAAGGACTTTACTAAAGGGGAAACAAAATTGGTTTTGTACATGGTTACAGCAGCTAGGTTGTTGATTGCGCAACATTGGAAAAAAGATTTTTTACCGACAATTGATCAATGGATTCAGAAAGTGGCGGGGTTTGCTGAAATGGCAAAAATTTCAGCCTTTTTAAAAGGCCAGAAGCAGGAGAAGTATACACAGGAATGGGTAAAATGGATTGATTACATACAGAATAAATCTCAGACTAGGAAGTACTATGCAGCCTTTAGTTAAGAATGTTTAGACTGATAGATGATCAGAGTAAATAATACATGGGATGCTTGGAATTGTTAGAGTGGTGTATGGCGGAAGTCAGGGGGGGGGGTTGAGTGGGAGGTGGGGGAGGGTTAGGGTGGAGGGTGGGGTAATATATATGTATAATTAACCTAGAAGATGGGATTAATGAAATTAATTGTTACTTTAAGAGAAATTTATATCATGATCTATATATGTTTAACTGCTTTAGAAGATGGGATTAATGGGCTATTGCTACTCTAAGAGTAACTTATATTATGATTGGGTGGTGAGGGGTACAATATCTGAATGAGTAATTTACCTTAAGATGGGGGGAGTGGAAGGGGTACAGTATTTGGTACAATATTTGAATGAAAAAAAATTTAAGTTGGGGGGAGGGAGGGGACATAGTATTTGTATGTGATTTACATTATATGGAGGGGGGGTAAAAAGGGGAAAAATCTGTTTGTATAAAACTTTTGCAATAAAAAAAATGACAATCTTTGATTGCCTCCTGGACTTACAAAACTAACTTTCTTTCTTAACCTACTTAAAAGAAAACATGAGAGCTTTGTCCTAAAATGTAGGTTCCTGCTTTAATCCAAACTCTGTTGCATTTATATCAGCAGTCAGCTTTCTAGATACAAGTGAAATCCAGCTCCCAGCAGGTCCCTTGATGAGGAATAATGGAAGTTAGAATTCAAAAATATCAGAAGTACTGCTAATATTTTCTACCTTTAGACTTTCATTCAACATTTTATCTCCAGCAGTAAAGGAAGGGAATCTGAATTACCACCAGCAGTATCCATTCTTTGCCTACTGTATTGTGTGAATGATTTTTGAAACTATATTTGGAAATAAAAACAGAATATGCCAAACCAATCTTATTTTATTCTTTGACAAAGTGAATAACTTAGTAGACCAGCAAAATTCTATGGACATAGTATAACTAGACTTCAGCTTCTGGTTGATATCCTGGTTGAAACCTTTGTGATCTGTTTGTCTGCTCATCATGCCATGTTTCTCATCCAAGAAGAAACAAGTTGCTCCTACAGTACAGTATTTTAAAAAATCAAAACTTTTGGTCACAATCTTCAATTGTTTGTTTCTCTTAATGTAACATGAAAATGACATATTTCACTTCACTGCAGAGGCTGAAGCATTGTCTGCAGACAGTATTTGACTGTGTACACGGCATTCCATCATTTCTATTTATTATAATTAACAAATTATTATAAAATTAGACATAAATATATGTAATTATGTAATTAGATATAAGTTTATGTAGATAGAAGAAACATGGTGGCTTCCAATCATGAATCACCTGATGGCTGCCATCACCACTCACCATTGCTTATTTTGGCTGGAAATGACAGAACAATATCTGAACACCTAATATTAAGAATAACTGGAATAAAATGCATATAGTGTGAGATTCCTTCTTAACTGTTTGTAGTAGCCAGGGATGAAGTTCCCTCTTTCCAGGTCACAATCTCTCTCTTTATCTGGAGCATGGAAATCAACACAAACAGAACTAAGTTAACTTTTAACATAATGAACACAATCTATAAAGAGCAAAAGAAAAACTGAGCACTGCCGCTCTCACTCCTGCAATTGGTGGAGGAGATGGGAGATGGTAGCAGTCCTGGACAGCCTTGTCTGAACTGGGAAGCTAAGCTGAATCAGACCAGGTTAGTATGTGGAGACATCCAGGGAATTGCAAATCTGTAGAGTAGTCTGGGAAGTTGAAAAATCGTTCAGGAACAAATCCATGGCAATCTACTTCTACATTAAAGCCAAGTAAATGATATGCACAAGACCCCATAGGAAATGATATGTGGTTGGATCCTGAGCTGTGAATGCTTCTTTGGGAGAAGAGATGATTCTGCCTGCTTTGGAAGAAGTAGTGGTCCTCTTTCCTTAAGAAACAGTTACTCGATTCCACAGAACTTGAGAATTCCTCTCTGACCTCAAACCTTTTGTTCTGAGAGGAGAATGTTGAGTTGTACCTAGGCCCACAGCTTCAAAAATCCCCAGACCTTACCTAGATCTTTTCAGTAAGATTTCAGGCCAGGTTACATTACTGAGACTCGAGTGTGATTGCATTTCTTGAGGATTCTCTGGCAGATGGTCCTCCGGGATCTCTTGGTGGCTTTTAATAGCAGTGATCATTGTATCTTTATGCTGTAATGTTGCTTAAAGCTTTTCTGTGTCATATAGTGATCTGCCAGAGTCATAAGAATTGAGCTGGGCAGTTATCTACATTTGATAGATGATGATGGATGATTTGCTTTTAAACACTACTTGCAAGGGCTAAAATTTCAGGTGAATTGTATCAGCTGAACTGCAATCAGGTGGTTAATACTGTCAGGGGGGGGGATATTCAAACTGCATTCACACATGGCACAGATGACTTAGGCACAGAAGTCCTGCCATAATAAATAAATTAACTGAGAATGACTATTCAAGTTATAAAAGAAGAAAACGGATCACAAAGTTTCAGTCAGGAAATCCCACCAGAAACAATGAAGACATTGTTCAATATGCTAATTAGGAATGAAGCCTGGGACATAGGCTTCACTCAGGTCTGTCTTTCCAGGCAGGGAAACAGTTATTTAAAATTTAAAATCATTGGTTCACACTACAAGCGGCAAAATGGAACAACCTCATTGGTTAGGCGGTCTGACTGCTCACTTTAAGAGAGGGAGCTGTCGGACAGCCAGCAGACAGAGTATACCAAAATTGATAATAAAGAGTTGTAGTCACTATACAAAGTCCTGCTTCTTCATTCAACCCCCATATAACACTTGCGGCAAGGATGGGATGCGAAGAGAACAAAGGACACAGGAGCTGAACTGAGCTGGTTATCCATGCGGCACAAGCCATCATCGCAGCAAAATCAATAATCTGTATCAGCCGCTCAAGATGACCATGCATACCCCACCAGCTCCATTCAACCCAGCTATGGAAAATTGGAAATTGTACGTATATGCTACAATTCAATTGGTTTATGGAAACAAATGACTCATCACGTCTATCGGACAATAGGAAGAGAGTGTATTTCCTAAGCTACTGCAGACCAGAAGTTTTCGATTTGGCCCAAGCGTTATCCGAACCAGCCAACGTGCAGACGGTACCACGGACAACAGTCCAGGATACGCTCTGAGTATACTCTGCACCCATACCATCAACGACGGTGAAAAAGTACAAATTTCACCGCAGTTGCCAAGAGGAAGATGAGATGATTAATCAATAAATGCATTGCCACACTATGAAAAGCCACAACTCATTGCGAGTTCAGAGACATAGATGAAGCGATGCAAGATAGTCTTGTTTTGATACTGAGGGACTTCAATCTGCAGAGAAGATTACTAGCAAAGCCTAATCTCACATTTAAGGAGGTGCTAGAGGAAGTAAGAGCAACCAAAGCCTCAGATAAATCCGCAGTGACAATCCAGAAAGCATGGGACACACATCCCCCACAAAGAGTGACCACCGTGATTAAGAGAGCACGGCGCAAGAAGAATCAATTGATGAGAATGATGAAATCCATTGCCTGCATGCCGAGAGAAAGAAGGGAAACCCGAAGACAGGAGAAAGACTGCCTTTTTGTGCCAGATGTGGGGGAAATCACCCCAGAGCAGCTTGCAGATTCAAGGACGGCCTTTGGCAAAGATGCGAGCAGAAGGAGCACATAGGAAGGGTTTGACACACCAACCAATCTTCCCTATACCCCCAATGGCAGCCGGCAGCCATGATAGGATTTCGAAGAACACCAAAGCATAAGAGAAATGAAAACCGAGCTGCAGAACCAAGAGAAACACACCATACGATCATAGAGCACTCCAACACACACTGTTTAAAGAAAATCCATGTCATGGTCTAAATCAAGGGGTCTCCCTGTGACATGGAGGTGCACACGTGGTCCTACATGACCATTGTGTCCTGGAAAACTATAAAAAAGGCAGTTCCGGAGCTAGCAAAGAAACAATTGAAGTCTCAGAAGGTACTTTTAAAGGACTTTCAAGGGAATCACGTCCCTATAATAAGGAGCAGATCCTTCCAAGTCAAATTCCAAGATTTTGTTGAGCCCTTGTTGCTGACCCTGGTGAACGATGACCTGCCTAGCCTGCTTCGGCTGCAATGGTTCAAATCTGTGGGTTTAGAAGTGACTGGCATCTGTGATAAAGATAACAGCATCGAGGAGCTGATTAAGGAATTTTCTGGTGTTTTTAACAGGAGTATGGGCAAGTACATGGAGACCCATCTCTTTCAACCTAGATTTCAAAATCGCCCCCATTTGAATGAAACCTCGGAGGGTCCCTTTTGCTCTCTGGCCTAAAATAGATAATCAATTAGACAAACTAATTGCCCACAGGGTTTTAGAGCCAGTTGATCACACAAAATGGGAAAACCCAATTTTTACATTGATTAAACTAGACAGCTCACTCCACATCTGCATGGACTATAAATGTAGAAACAAAAAGGCATTACAATAATGTGCCTACCCTGTGCCAGCCATACAGCATTTATTGCATTCCTTAGGCAAGGGCAAAACTTTTGCAAAATTCGATTTAGCTCAAGCATACCAGCAACTACTGTTGGACGATGCCACTGCAGAGGCACAAACTATTGTAACACACAGAGGGACATTTAGATGCCGCTGCCTGCAATTTGCAGTAAGCATGGCCCCAGGACTTTTTCAAAGCCTAATCGAATGCCTCCAACAGGGGATTCTGGTGGTGGTGCCTTACTTTGACAATGTCCTTGTGTCCACGGACAACAAAGAAGAGCACATCCAATGGTTAAACAGAGTCCTGAGCCAGTTCCAAAAAGCCGGACTTAATGTTTAAAAAGATAAATGCCAGATAGCCGTGACACAACTCGAGTTTCTGGGATATTTAATTCATGGCTCGGGAATAAACTCAACCAAAAGCAAAGCCCCCACACCAAAGAATCAGACAGAACTGCAGGCATTTCTAGGCCTGTTAAACTTTTTATAGTCTTTTTTTTTTTTGCCACATAAGACAACAGTAGCTGAGCCACTACACCAGTTGCTAGACAGGAAGGCAAGTTGGACTTGGGGACAGAAGGAAGCCTCTGCTTTCTCAGCAGTTAAGAAACTGTTGTGATCCTTGAGCGTCCTTGTACAATATAATGAGACTCTGCCCCACATCTTAACTTGTGACGCCTCCCCATTTGGTGTCAGGTGTGTTCTCAGCACTGGATGCCAAATGGGACCCAGGCCCCAATTGCATTCTACTCAAAAACACAATTGACAGCAGAACAAAACTATAGTCAACTGGACAAGGAGGCACTGGCTGCAGTGGCAGGGGTCAAGCATTTTCACAAATACTTATACAGGAGAGACTATGAACTAATTACGGACCAAAAACCGCTGCTAGGCATTCTTGCAGAGGAGCATCCCACCCCAAATATTTTAGCCCTATGAATGATTAAATGGACCACTTTTATGGCAGCATATAATTACAGACTAATACAACGGCAGATCCAAGCCATAGGTCACATCAACATCCTCCGCCAGTGCCCACTCCTGGATTTTGTAGAGGATTCTGCCCCCATTACACCCATACTACTAATTGAGGACTTTGCATCCAGCCCTGTCACATTGGCTGGAACTAGCGGGACATTCAGCAAAAGACAAAGTCCTAAACTGAGTGTGGAGAGGGTGGCCTGAGGGACCTGTGGGGGGTGATTTAAAACCATTTCTGGTGCAACAACATGAATTGTCAGCCCAAAGGAATGTCTATTGTGGTGGGATCAAGTGGTTGTACCCTATAAACTAAGGAAACAAGTGCTAGAGGCAAGGCACGTGGGGCACCCTGGCATTGTCCAAATGAAGGCACTGATCAGGAGCTATGTGTGGTGGCCAAATATGGATAGGGACATAACTGAATGGGTCGTGACATGTACACCTTACCAGGAATCCAGACCAGCACCACCTATGGTACCCCTAGAGAATAAGAGACCCCCATAGAACCCTTGTCATGAAAGCCTCTTAATTTCCCCCCCCCACATAACAGACATCCCAGTCAAATGCCTGTCATATGTTGCTCATGTAGCATTAAAACCCAGAGATGGGAAGGAAAAGCCAAAAGAGGCTGCAACTGCTGCCCTGATCCCCAGCCCAGTTAGAGCAGAGCCAGAGCCTGAGCCCCAGTAGCTCCAGTGCCAGCCCTTTGGAGAGCCAAGGCTGGAGCCACAGCAGCAGTGCCAGCTCTGCAGACAGATAGGATGACAAGAAGAAACAGGGGGGGAAACGATAAGAAACAGATTTGTAGAACTAAGATCCTAAATGGGAGTACTATAATGAATACTGGTTGAGTGGGGGTGTTGGAATTCATTATTGGAATGTGTATTTCTATGCAACATTCAACTATGTGAGCAGCTTAGGAGAGACGTTCGGCTAGGATGCCTTTATTGCTTCTGGTGGACATCCTGATTGAAATCTTTTGTGGACTGTTTCTTCTTTTACACCATTTGGATAGTCTGCATTAATTTCTATTTCTGTTTCATTTTGTTTCTTATGTTCATGTGACACTGATGTGGAATTTCCCTCAGTTTGAAGCATTTGTCTTACTTCATGAACATACTGAGGTTTCATCAATAATTACACTTCTACTGATGGGTACCTTGTTTGTGTCTTGGTGTAGAATTCTGTATCCCTTTTGAGATTCATTGTACCCCACAAGTACACTTTCCTTTGCACAAGCATCCCATTTTGTATGATTTTCTTTTGGGGTGTGCACATAAGCTTTGCTTCCAAAAAACGTTTAATGGCTTAAATTTGGGGCTTTTCCATTCCACAGTTTTTTTTAATAAAAGTTTTTTTTATTTTAAATTTTCAAAACAAACACAACATAAAGAATCCTCCTTCTTTACATACTGTAGAAAGTGTATCAGTTGGTTACAAAAAGCTTTCGTGTGTCTCTTCCACTGTCGCCACAAAATTCATATTAACTCAAGTATTTTAAATCAGATATTTTCATACATATTACCATCATCATACCTCCATTTTCATTTGACTATAATTGTTTAAACATCCTTCATAAAATGTACCAAGATTTAAAACCTGACCACATACTGGCATTTCATTTGTTATTTCTAATATCCTCCAATAACACTATATCCTTATGGCCTATTCTGAGTAAACATCAATAATATTTAGTAACAAAAATTTCTAATCCTCCTTTCCAAATCACTGTTTACAATTTACATCCAATTTCCTTATGTTGTACCCATACATATATATACATTGTTATTATTATCCCTCCTTCATTTAACTCTATCCATTATCATAGCGTTTCCCCCTCTAATAATCAAAACTTAGTTAAATCCAACTTAGTTATTTTTTATTAACCTTTATATATAACCAAATAATTTCTTTTTTTTTTTTTTTTTGCTTTTAAAGTTTTATTGATTTGTGGCCACCACAAGGTGTTCTCAACAGAATACAAAACTTAGCAAGTAAGCACACACTTTATGAGAAGGATCACATCAGCTTCCTCAGACTGTTTAGGAACAAACAATGGTTTATTTATGAAAAGAACAAGTTTGTCCTTCACTACAAGAAAAACTTGCTGCTTTGGGAATTATACAGATAGAGCAAACTGAGCAAAGTGAGAGTTTCCCCCCCTCCCCCTTATTCAGGACCTTGTTTTCTACCCCCTTATCTGTTTCATAATGGTTTTTAGTAAACTTTGTTCTGATAGTGCTCTGATTACATTTGCTAATATTTGCTGATTTGAGTACCCTGTATGGCTTAATATAGCTACTGTCTTTAAGGGATTTTCTTTCATCAGGACTAATTCTGCTAATATTTGACTTTGGAATGAACAGAATTTTGGAATCTTTTGAAGGCTGAAAAAGATACAGATAAAAGAATTTCCTCCCCCAAGCTTTACCTTGGGACTTCAGTCTCCAAGAATCTGACAAAACTGAATGGAAGGGAGGAGAGGAACCCTTTTCCCCCTAAGTTTTGATTTTTGTTTTAAGTAAGCTTCATAATATCATGTGCATTTCATATTGACAATTATTTTTATGGAAACGAAGACTGGGATACAAACAGGCTCTGGCAGGGTATATAAATGTACCCAACATTGTTAAAAGCAAAACAAAAAAGCATTCCCCCCCCCCATATCTTGACATCTTTTAACTACACTATTCTTAGTTGCAAGTAGTTCGGATCACTTTCAAGTACCAGTATGTAAATGACTCTTAGATAAACCCCAAACCTTGCATTTTAGATAGTACAGAAATATTAAGTAACTTAGCAGCTAATGCTGTCTCAAAAACATTGAAGCAGATCTTAGAGAGTAAGAAATGATCTCCTAAAGCTTTCATTTCAGAGGGAAATCCTCAAGCAATTCTTCAAAGGAGTTTTTAGAAGGGTAAACCCGCTTCCTGCAAAAACTCACTCTTCCAGATTTTTAATTTACCAGTCTGAGAAGGACCCACCAAAACAATCATTTTCCCCCCACAAAAGCTTGATCTTGTAGCCAAACATGCTCCTAAGGCCCACACAAATCAGTCTTTTTTAACTGGTTTAAAATCCGCCGGCTGAATGGGAGGGTAAATAGCAAACTTGCTGGAATAAAGAGCCAGGGCCCACTTAGGGAAAGTGATAAAGGGGGGAATGAACCAGAAAAGGAAAGACAGCTTGGGCATCAATTCGGTAAGGATTTCCGGAACCAAAATATAATTATAGACGTCTCGCCCATCCACGTCCTTAAACCGATAGGAGCGAGCAAGATCTGGACTGAGGACCACTTTGCCGCTGTGCCTCATGACGTGCGGATCCGATGCCAAGGCCACCACGCATTTCCCACTCACTTCGGGAGACTCTGCTTTGTTGGCCAGCCGCCCCGGCAGGTCCTTGAATAGTTTCTCGACATCCCCCGCTTGTTCCATGACCAGTTCAGTGTTGAACGAGCCCAGGCCAAAGGGACACGCAGGCCACACCGAAAGGGCGCAGCTCGATGCCACAGTCAGCCGCCAGGCGGTCGCAGGCACCTTTGCCCACCCCGTACGGGACGTCGAACATGTACCACAGCCCACCGGGCGAGACGATGATGACAATGAGACCGCGCCCGGCGGGCACCATGAGCCGGGATCACGAACCATGCAGAAATAGTTGCCTCTCAGGCCGGCGTTGTTGACTGTGTCCCAGAGGGACGGCTTGGTTTCCCAGAGCGGCACACCGATCTCTTTGGAGAGGGTGGTCACCGCGGAGAAAGCGCTGTTGACCAAAACATCCAGGCGGCTGGCTTGCTCCTGTCGGACACCCTGGAACAACGCAGCCACATCTTCCTCTCGAGTAGAGTCGCACACCACCGCGGTGGCACCCGCTTCTGACAGCTGCAGCACGATGCCTTTCCCGATGCCCCGCGAGGCGCCGGTCAACACACAGACGTGTCCTAGCAGAGGCCTAGTCCCCGAGGCCATGGCAGCGGCAGCAGTAATAGCAGCAGCAGCGGAAGAGAAAGGTACACTTTGCTCAGCGGCTGGCGAAAACAGGAGAACCGCGGCGACGATGAGGGCTTTTGTGGCACTTGCTCAACCCTGTGCCATCTGCCGCGATTTCTAATCCTCATTTCCAAATCACTGTTTACAATTTACATCCAATTTCCTTATGTTGTACCCATACATATATATACATTGTTATTCTTATCCCTCCTTCATTTAACTCTATCCATTATCATCGCGTTTCCCCCCCTAATAATCAAAACTTAGTTAAATTCAACTTAGTTATTTTTTATTAACCTTTATATATAACCAAATAATTTCTAATCTTCCTTTCATAGGTACCATTCAATATTCATATCCAATTACTACTTGTCATACCAATACATATGTATACATTATTATCATTATCAGTTGTTTTTTTAACCATGTATATTGTCACTAAATTTCACTAAATTTAACTAGTTTTAGATTATACACTTCCATCTATCAACCTGCATCTTTCCAGTAGCAAAACAATCTCATGTCTTTTGCCATTTGTGGTATCAGTCCTCTAATAATCTCCTTAATCAAAGGAGGAGGAGCCAATGTCGCCATGAGATGGACATGCGATCTCAATACTCTGAGATCGCTGCCAAAATTTTTATCACTGGGTGGTCCAATTGGACCTAAAGTGTCCCACAGAGACGGAGAATGGGAAGAATACGTCCTGCTGATCTCAGGGACACCAGGAGAAGTTCTTCTAGCTGGCGATAAAATCACAGCCCTTAGGCTGGTGAAGTTGGGACAGCTCCAAAGAGAAGGAAATGGAAAGAGGAAGTTTTTACAGCTGATGAGGAATTTTTACCATTTTAAAAGAGACTGCCTACAAAAAACTTAAAATTAATTTAAATCTGAGAACAGAAGAAATAAGTGGTGGAATTAAACTTTGAATGGTTTTGGTCAGTGTGTTATCTTGCTCTTAAATGCTATTTTTATGGATGGAATTTATGCAAGCCTTTTAAAATGAATGGATTAAGTTTTCTTCTTCTATCTTTTTATTATTATTATTTTTGCAACCTATGGACTAAAATTCTCCTTCCTCATTACTATGTGTGTTTTTCTCTTTTTCTGCTCTATTTTACTCAAGAATTTGATTTTGATTTTTTTAATTTGAAATATAAAAAGAAAAGAAAGAAGGAAACAAAGAGAATTCTAACAACAGAGGGAAAGTTAGTGCTGCTGCTCGGAGGCTGGAGGCGTGTGTATTGGGAACGAAGCACTTTCACTTTCCTCACTGAACAGTCTGGCTTGGCAATTCAAAGTCTCACAGTTTGTTTATAGAGAGTCATAAGAACCAAAGGACGAATTGTTTACGCAGATGTCCATTTGAACTGTATCTCTAACCAGAGAAAGTGAAAAGAAGATTCTACTGTGAATTTATGTTTAACCTTGTAAAAATCCTTCAAGCCAGAGCAACAGTATTTGTCAGCTGGAAATTATGGCACAACTACAACAACAGAAAGAAGCTTTAAGTTTGCAAAAGATAATGTTTGAAATTCAGAAATTATCAAAGACATTTGAGAGGACGGAAAAGAAGTTGGAAAATCGAGAGCATCTAACAGTAAAATATTATGAAGAAGTTGGAGATGTTTATCAAGTGGAAAAAGTGGAGGTTAGAGTCCTAAAAAACAAAGACAAAAATGACCATAAAGAAATCAAATCCGCTGATATCTATGGTGATTGATTTGTGTCTGGAAATGGAGAGTGGAATACGGAAAGAGGAATTAAATGGAGGGGAACTCTACCCCAGATGGCAAGATACAGAAGAAGAAAAAAGAAAAGAATTTATGGATTTAAAGAGAGAAATTTTATTAGCAACATCATTGGTAACACCACTGACAATTAAAGATAAGCTGATCAAGGAAACAGAAGAAGGGCATCAAAATTACATGAGAGACTCAATAAGCAATGAGTTGCAAAGAGGAGTCCATGCAAATTTGATTAAGGAGATCATATGGACTAATTTTTATTCCACTTGCATAGTCGTTCTCAATTAATTTCTTTATTATGTCAGGACTTCTGTGCCCAAGTCATCTGTGCCATGTGTGAATGCAATTTGAAAGTTTTTCCTCCTTGGCAGTATTAAACATCTGATTGCAGTTCAGCTAATACAGTTCATTTGTAATTTTGGCATTTGCAAGTAAGATATACTCTCTTTTTGATGGCACAACTATTCCCTTGGAAGGTCTCTACTTTACCTTGTTTTGTGAGCTTCTTCACCAACAAAAGATAAATTTCAAAAAAAGGGACATACAGGACATTTTTCACATGTATCTTTTTGGTGACACTGGGAAACAGGACAGTAAAAAAAACCATATCTCATTCATTCTGATTCCATTTTTTGCCCTTTAGTTGTGGTGATTTTTTTTCCCTTTTTACTCTGTTCAAGGTGAATAAAGAAATTTCTGTTATTTGTCATGTGACTTGTAGTTCCTGAATCAACACATATTTGCTTGCAAACACGAGGTGCAATGTTTGGATCGAAAAGCATGCTAACTATCTGAAGAAAAATCACTTTATTCCTTCACACTTTTGGCCTTCTGAAATTTAATCTGTTTTTACATTCTGCAAACTGCTTTTAAATGGCTCTTTTTCTTGAACACAAAGCATGCACATGTTTCTTGCTTCATGTAACTGTTTTTATTCCTATTTTTCATCTTTAAAGCAGACTCTGCAACAGAAATCCTGTCACTATTAATGCTTTCTGTTTTACACTTATATTTATCCACAAGTTTGCCCTTAACATATTCCAATGTCAGCTTGCATTGGAACCTGCATCAAATGCTGTGAAAAGGATTTCATAACTTTCACTAAGTAATAGTGTTGCGACATGAAAATCTTTTCTCTTACACCTCTAAGGCGTTCTCAGCTGAAAATGTATAATTTGCTAAACGGGATAGGGAGGTCAGCCCTCTCTACCTTTGCTATCACTACCTGACGCTAGTTACCCCATTGGTGCATTAAGGAACTGCAAAGTTCTAACACCAAAGGCTTTCTTCCCCACACACCCCCACAGCCCCAGTGAATTAGTTCTCTGACTGCTGGACTGGAAATTAACCTAAGAAACTCTACTTTCAGAACCATCATGGACCCAAAGGAAATGAGCAATGGACCCGTGAGGCAAAGAAGCTCTCAGGAGCAGACCAGGGGAGAAGAGGAAACACAATTACTCAATGGTAAGGGGGCATTTAAGGAGCATGGGTGATATATTTTTAAGGTGACCAACTTTTTTACAATGAAAAGGAGGACAAAACACGTTTTATTGTCCAAAATGGCTTTTGTCGCACAAATTGGGGGATATCCCTGCTGTGGATAAATTATCTGGGGATTTTCAATTAGGCCTTGGAATTAAGTATTACTATGCAGAAATTAGCATTTTGGGAATCTCAGCAAAAAACCTTATATTACTTTACTAGAGAGCTTTGTAGTGTCCACCACATGCTTTGGAGTCCAATCCTAAGAATCTCCTGCCATTCTAAACACCTGCTAAAAGACTGTAGAACTTGTAGTTAAAGGAATAGTGTATGCTGTATGTTACCTATCTGTATTATCTTCTTAATACAGATATTCATAAAGTAAATGTAGGGATGGAAGGGATTCTGGAACAGGAGATGATCAAATGTACATTAATCACTGCATTTCATTCTTGGTTTTGGGCTTGACAGCAACCTATGAAATGGGGCAGAGAGGAAAGCATCCGATAATGATTGATTCACACATCAGTAAGAAATAATATGGAAAATTATGACAAAAAAAGATCAGAAATTATGCATGAAGAACTGGTGTGCATTTAATATTTGTCCAGAAATGCTAAAGTTCATCTTTCAAAGACAAAACAATGCAAGCATTTAGTTGAAGGAAACAAGGAACATCTTAGTTAACTAGTTACAAAGAAAACATTTGGGAATTTTCATCACAAGACCGTAACACTGTTGTTAAGTGAATCTGTCTTCCCCATTGACTTTCATTGTCAGAGGGTCGCAAAAGGGGATCTAATGACCTTGGTACACTGCAAATACATGCCAGTTACTATATGCCCAAATTTTAATCCCATGCCCATGGGGATGCTGCAATGGTTGTAAGTGTGAAAAATGTTCATAGGTCACTTTTTTCAGTCCCATTGTAACTTCAAACAGTCACTAAATGAATGGTTGTAAGTTGAGGACTATCTGTACTACACTCTAATATTTGTCAGATGTTCTGGCAATATTTCTTCCTCCATATCTACTAAAATGATATAATGTTTTATGCTGCTTTACTTGGTACTTAAGCAAAGTAAAATTATAGGATAAACACAGACTTCCCAATCTGCTGGTTAAAAGAGGTTACTATAGTGTGGAAATCTGTTTCTTAAAAAGGCTACAAAACTGAATTAAAACCATATGCTATATAAAATGCTTCAGAAGCCTGGTAGAGATAGTTTTGGACCTGTTTTATCCATCCCAAAGGAAAGAGAATGTAAAGAGTAAGGAAACGAAGGCTTGAAATTTGGAATAGTAATTTAGAACAAAAAACTCTGTACAATGGGAAGATTTCTGTCTAATCCAAGCAATGAACTGACTTCCTCCATTCACTCAATGTGAAATCATGCTTTTAAAATGAAGCTCTTTCTAATTCTATAGCAGAAGCTGAACACCTGGAGAAAATTAATGCCCACATCCAATGGAAGAGACACCTGGAGGTAATATTAGATATTACAATAGGTAATAATAAAAGCAAGTGGAAGATAGTACTAGAGAAATAAATATTCTCCCTAAATGATGAATAATCAAGAATGATGAAAATGGTCAATTCTATGGCTTCACAGTCCCATGGTCTCTATCCTTGTCATAGAGGATTAGGTCCTGTACGTTTATTAGGTTTTCTGGGCAAGGGAGTTTCTGTAACAGATCAAAGAAGGGAAGCAACCAGACATTGAGTAAGAACACACAGTTGTAGCTAATTAGTTGAGAAGAGCTGGCTACTGCATGAGGCAATCAAAGTTGTGCTTAGTTGCTGTGTGCTCTCTGCAATTTATCTCATGATGTTCCTACTGTGAATATATTTAGTTATATAAAACTGAAAGTTCAGTGTTAGAATCTCTGACTCCATTTGGACATCATCTGTGCAATTCCCTGACAGTGTCCATCACCTAAATGTATTCTAGGAATCTATGACAGGCCTGGGCATCATTAAATTCCCTCTGTTTTGTTGGTAGGTAATGAAGGAGAAGGTACTAGAAGAGATACACAATCAGCTGAGTGATCTCTTAGACAAGACCTTGGAAGAAGCAGCTCATTCCAGACCGCAGCAATTGAGTGTTGTCCCAACAAAGCAGGAAAGCAGGTGGAAGTGGTTCCTTGTAATTAATTTTGGAACAGGGATGGGGAAAATAGAGTCATCAGGCAGTGCTGGCTCAATGGCCTTGAAACAGAGATGAGCACCACCTCCAAGAGTCATCACTGACTGTGGAGTAAAATCCTCAGGGACTCTTACCTTTACCCCACTTTTCAGTGGTGAGAAGGGTTTTGAGAAATATATTAAATATTACCTGATTTGAAATCTTATCTTGCAGAGAGAAGGGTCAGCTACTGAAGAAGAAAGTCTTTGTCCCTCAACGGTCCTTGTTTGAGTAAGTATGCCTGGCTATGGTATGAACAAGACTTAGTCAGAGGGAGAATGTGCAAAGTAGCCGGCTCTCTAAGGCCTCGGGTTCCAAACGTGGCCTTGGGCAAATAAAACTGATATTCCACTGTTGACGAAGAACAAGAGTTTGAAACAGCCCAATAAGGACTGAGCATGCTCCATAGCCACACAATGCAGAGAGTCTTTGGTGGGTGCCGGGAGAGCATAAAAAGAATAGATACTGGTGATGGGAAACAAAATAGATTATTTTTGAAAGCATTAGGTTAATTACCACGATAGTCCATAGAGTTATTAATAGCACATTAGAATAAGGCTGTTTGTATTCCTAGCAGGAGTGAGATTCCTGCTTGGTCCAAGGGCTCAATTGCAGTCATATGTTGAGGACTACCTGTATATCTTTAGAGATGGAAACACACACACCCAGCCACTTGAATACCCCCCCCCCCAGCCACTTGCATGTTATTTCTTTTGTCCAAGTGAAACTACAGGTTTTTGCACAGAACACCAAATGAAAATCTTTGTTTCCCAGGTTTTGTCCAATGATCCCCAGCTCTCCATTTCTCTCAACTTCTATTATTTACTTGCTGGCAACTTGTCTCTCTTTTACAGCACATTGCTGGAGATGGAACATTTCCGCACAATCCATCACATATTTGTGGCCCTGCTCTGTATATTTGTCCTCAAACAAATCACTGTGGATTTCATCGATGAAGGACGGTATGATTCAGAAAAGGGGGCATGATAGAAAGACTGTCCTATGATGTATGCTAATTCTAGAGAAAGAGTGGGGATATGATGTTAATTGTTTTGTGCTAAGGGACACAGTAGGAATCCTAAGAACACATTTATCTAATCTTTAAACTTAGGTTCCATCCAAAATTAAATATCCTCGGGGCCCTGCAGGCAGCTTGACCCTGCTGCATCTCCTCCCACTTGTCATTGTTCATCTACTAGCTGAAAAGAAAATGGAATTTGTTCTTCTCCTTATCTTTGTTCTCCTGTTGAGCAGTAACACTTGGGACCCTCCTATGCCCGCCTAGAGATTAAACCTAAGTGGGAAATGCATCCATTGATGCCACCTTTGCTAGTCATCTAAACAATCTCCTCTATGCTAGTCACCTAGTTACACAGATACATTTCTTCTACCTTCCTTCTGAATGAATCTTGTTTCCTTTTGGGTCTTTCTGTGCACGTGTTCATGGCTGACCATATATGTTGTGCAGTGGTGGGTTTCAAAAATTTTTGGAACCTCTTCTGTAGGTGTGGCCTGCTTTGTGGGATTGGCTTGCTGCCCATTTGACTGGGTGGGAGTGGCTTGCCGCCAATGTGACCGGATGGGAGTGGCCAAGACAATGTCACTGAATTCTTTGCCCCAATGGATGAACTACAATAAGATTAAAATAAGTACACAAAACAATAAAAGAGCTACTTACAGAAAGAAGATGACTGTCCTTGCCAGTCTTCAGTATCACTGACTCCAATGAATGGTCTGCACAAAGAAGAGACACAGAAATGAACTCTTTCATTGCATGCACTGCATTAGGTTGAAACCAGCACACAAAACAATAAAGACAGCTACTTGCAGAATGAAGATTACTGTCCCTTTCTCCGTCTTCTGCACCACCACCTTACCACCGTGCTCCAATAACCTGCACAAAGAAGAGACACAGAAAGGAGGACTTTAATCGCTTGTACTTACTATATTAAGGATGAACCCAGCACACCCAGCAATAAAGACAGCTACTTACAGAGGGAAGATTACTGTCTTGCCAGTCTTCTGCACACCACCACCTCACCACCTTTTTGGTTGTTGTTATTTCCATATTGTTCTTAGGCTTCCAGACTCCTCAGTTGCAGCTTTCTTGGTCTTTATTCATGGATCATCAGCCGTGTGGTGGTGCGCTCTGAGCCCCTTTTTCATTGCAGGAATTGGGTCCCATCTCTCAACAGGCATGCCAACAACACTTATCACCATCAGATTACTTACGTTTGGAACAATTAGGTGGGTTCTTTGCTCTGAACATGGGTTCATTTTTGAAAACCCCCTTTCCGCCTCTGCTGAACTAACAGCAATTGTCCTGACAATATCTTTAGCTTTTCTGATACCGTCAGGAATTTTGTAATTGTTTGGATTTTTTAGCACATTTTCCAAAAAATCTCTGTAGTCATTCAAATTAATTTTGTAATTAAAAATTTCACCAAATTCAAAAAATGCTGCCTCTGCCTCAGCCCATGGAATGACTACATCTTCAATGTTCCAGTAATCTGGCTCCAAATATGTGATAAAGTGTAACTTGTTTGCAGCTGGCAATTGGCTACCTGTTTTTAGATGGTAGCAATCCATCGGCCTTTTGTTCAAATTGGTGATGATGCTTGACAGACTCTTGTCACAAGGAAGGGCAACAAATCATCGATTTGGAGCTAAATTGATGTTTTTGAAGGCTTGTGTTTTTAGCATTGCATCAATGTTGTTTTCATATGTGCCCTTTCTCTGTCTAAGCACTTCAAAAGCTTTGATTGTTCGCAATACTGACTTTTCGGCCTTGATGATACCTGTGCCTCTTCCCTGCAGACGCATTTGACAGGCGAGAAATCTCATTTAGAATATCTATCATGAGGGCCAAATCCTTCAAAAAATTTAGATTTTCAAAACGGGAAGCCATGCCTGGGAATCTTTCATTGCCCAGAAAAAACTGATGTAATGCTGGATAAGCATGCCACACAGCTATGGTTGCCCTTAAATTACAGGCATCCCATCTTGGTCCCAAAACTCTGCCAATCTTCACAATTTCAATGCCCAATTGTTCAGAGATTTGGAAAAGGTCATTCTGGCTCTTGCAGGATTTGTGGAAGGTGGTGTGTATTTTATCAAGGAAGATCTTGAAGTGGTTGAGTTGCTTTATTTCTCTTATTGCATCATCCAGCACAAGTTGGAGGTGGTGATTCAAGTAGTACCAGATTACGATGTTTGGGAAGCCTTGAGCTATTCTGGTGCTGACTCCAGATTTTCTTCCAAGCATAACTTTGGCACCATCAGAGCAGAAAACGATTACATTCTTCTGGAGATATTTGGTGGTAAACCCAACTTTACGCAAGCTTCCCATCGCTGCAGAACATATGGTTTCCACATCTTGTTTCTCTAATTCCAAAAGCTCAACGCAAATGGTTGCTGGGCATTCTGCATCCTCAACTCTAACAAAAACTATCAGCACTGCTTTCATTGAAAGTGTTTAGGCTTCATCGATTATTATGCACACCTTTAGAGTCTTTGCAATAATCCTGGAAAACATGATGGTTTTGATTTCGTTCGCAATGGATTCAACTATTTTCATTGCGGATCTCCATGAATGTAAGCCACATCCACTCCAACCGTAGTTAGCAAATTTACCTGTGCTTCGATGTCTGAGAATGGATTACATCTTTGTGCCAGATCGTAAACAGTAGAAAATATTGGATAAATGTTTCTCAGTTGACTTATCTACGGATTTGGTTAAAGCATCTTGATCCCATTGTTTACTGCTCTCCAAGCAAATAAGGTGTGCTTTTGATTGAAAAAGTTCCTTTAATTTTTTTCTGAGCAATGCTTGTTTTGTCTCCTTATTTTTCCCAGCTGGCACAACCTGGAAATGTTTCCACTCTCTAGAAACATGAATACCTTTCTCTAATGATAACATAGGTTTTGCACAGTACTCACAACCTAACTTCTTGTCGGATACTGCCAGTCCATCATACTTGTCCTTGAAGTGTCTATATTGCTGCAAATTCCAGCAGTCAGGAAGTTGTGGAACTTCAGTGGAGGAGATGGACTTGCTGCTTTCTCCAACCTCAAGTGGTGGAAGTGGTTGTGCTGCTGGTGGTGCTGGTGGTGCTGGTGCTGGTGTTGGTGCTGGTGACTGTTGTGGATCAGCTGATTCCCCAGCTTTTGTTTTTTTTTGGAAAAGAAAGCAGTCATACTCTGTTACCTCTTCTTCATTCTGTTAAATAATACGAACTGCAAAAGAAATAAAACAATATTGGACTCAATTGTGGTTGTAAGCTGAGGACTACAGGTAACAGAAGGGACCTCTGCTTTCACTCAACAATGTACAGTCTTTTCAGGAAGGATGTCCCCCAACAAACAGGAAAGATATAGTCTTTCATCCAAGAAGGTAGATCAAGAATGAATGTCAATAGGTAGATTCACAGAGCAATACAGATTTCTTTTTCTGAAATTTAGTTCTCAGTTCAAAAAAACAGGAATATATGAATTAGGTTCAGTACTTAGGTCGGTTCAAGTAGCCATTCAAGAGTTAGTGGTTAGAAGCAATGGTAAAGCAAGATATAGATTTAAAACCAGAAATAATTTGTTGGCTATTTGAAAGGGAATCCAATATATATTTAATTTTACACATGTTAGCAACTGCTGGAATTGTGTTTACACAGCAGTGGAAAATCAGAGATATGAAAATGAATAAATATTAGAATGTGCAGGAATAAATAAATTGACAATTAAAATCAAGAAGGCTTTGAATACTTTTTCACGTGGGATTTGTTTTAGCAATTGCTAACTAACAGAAACAGAAATTAGAAATCTAAAAGTATGAAAGAAAACACCAATTATGTAAGGAAAGGTCACTAAAATGTATAAGGAAATATTATTAGTACTTGATCATTATTAATGCATAAATAACTGCGGGACATTACACACCCACAAACTATGACAGTGCCAGGAAATCACTAAAAAATAACTGCAAATGAAACCAGTTTTTTCCCTAACCCTAAGGACAGGAAAGACAAAGCCACTGGAATAAAACCCATCAAAGCATTGTGGAAAATTATAAAGGACAGTGCCAGGAAGCTCACAGAACCAGCAACCATCTCACAATTACCTAAACAACCAGGTATCACACAGAGACACACAAAATCTGGCAAAGCTGCCTTGCACCAACCTGGCCTGCCCATAGAAAAGCAGCCACTTTGAGACACATAAACCATGCACCAACCTGCACACTTAAAAGCAACATATTGCATCACAAATAAACCATTTGCAAAAAGGAATAACATTTCTTGTAATAAACATATTCTATAAACAATAAATAAATAAAATTTTCCTAAAAACAATTTTTAAAAATATATTCTATAAATAATAAAAAGTCCTTAAAAACTATTTTAAAAATTCCATACACAATAAATTACAATAAAACCATTAAAAATATTCTATACTTTGAAATGTATTGAGTATAGAATATTTTTAAATGGTTTATTTCAATTTATTGTTGATAGCATATTTTTTTAAATAGTCTAAGACAATTTAAAAAAGATTCTACAAACAATAAATTGAAATAAACCATTTTTAAAAATTCTATACTCAATACTTTTTAAATAAAACGATTTAAAAAAATTATATACACAATAAATAAAATATTCTTTTAAAAAAACATTAAAAGCATAAAAGAAAAAAAAACTTACTAGCAGACAGAATCAGCAGCTCTCCGATGCGATGGATGCTGCAGGAAGCAGACAGGTGACAAAGCAGCAGGTAAGCTGGACTGAAGGGACAAAGGACAACCGGGTCAGCTAGGCCCACCCCCTGGCAGGCTTAGCCAGCCAGGTGAGACTGGAGATGGGGGGTAGGGAAGAAGGGTAGCAGGAACCCCACTTTCGGCCATGCGGCATACGCCAGCTTGGGGCTTTCGTGAGGCAAGGCCTGAAGGCCTGTGTGGAAGCCGTACGGGTCTGGATGGATGGCAACCGACTCAGACTCAACCCCTCCAAGACGGAGTGGCTGTGGGTACCAGCTCCCCGGTTCAGCCAATTAATTCCATCATTGGCCATCGGGGGCATCCAACTCGCCCCCGTGGAGCGGGCGCACAATTTGGGCGTCCTCCTGGATGCCCGGCTGTCCATGGATGACCATGTGACAGCCGTGGCAAGGGGGGCGTTCCACCAGGTTCGCCTGGTGCGCCAATTGCACCCCCTACTGGACCGGGATGCCTTACGCACGGTCACTCATGCGCTGGTGACGTCTCGCTTGGACTACTGTAACGCTCTCTACATGGGGCTTCCCTTGAAATGCACCCGGAGGCTACAGTTGGTCCAGAACACAGCCGCGCGGGTAATTATGGGGAGTACTAGGTACTCCCATGTGACACCGTTCCTGCGCGAGCTGCACTGGCTTCCTGTGGTCTATCGGGTGCGTTTCAAGGTTTTGATAACGATCTTCAAAGCGCTCCATGGCTCAGGACCTAGTTACTTGCGGGATCGTATTCTGCCCCATACATCCCTGCGACCAATCCGCTCGCACAGAGAGGGTCTCCTCCAGGTGCTGTCCACCAGGCAGTGCCAGGGGGCGGCGCCTAGGAGTAGAGCCTTCTCTGTGGCGGGCCCAGCCCTGTGGAATGACCTCCCCCCGGATATTAGGAATACCTCTGACCTCCGCTCCTTTCGTGTAAAGCTCAAGACCCACCTATTTCAAGTAGCTGGCCTGGCTCAACTTTGATCCAACTATATCGCTCCTGATGGGTTTTTTTATTTGGGGTATTTTAATTGTATTAAATTATTTAGGGGTTTTTAAACATTGTGTTTTTAATTGTTTTTATTCATCAGCTCACCTCCTCCTTGTATATGTGTATGTCTTGGTATACGTTTTTGTTATATGTATGTTTGTCTATATATTTATTTCCTATGTTTTATTGTACGCCGCCCCGAGTCCTTCGGGAGAGGGTGCGGCTAAGAAATAAATATTTATTATTATTATTATAAGCTGCAAGCCTGCGTAAGCTAGCTTCCCCCCCCCCCTGCGCTGATGCCACCGCTGTAGCCCAGCTCCTTTCGTCCACGTGACATACACCAGCTCGCGGCTTACGCAAAAGCCACAAGCTGGCGTAAGCTAGCGTCTCCCCCCCGCCGCTGCAGCCCACCTCCTTTTGGCCACGCGGCATATGCCAGCTCATGGCTTTCGCGAGCGAGTTCATGGGAACTTTCATGAGTTTCCTTCCTCAAAATAGCAGGACCAATCCCCTTCACTTTTCATCAGTCATACCACTGAATATTGGGGATAATGCGGAGAAACTGCTTATTTCATTTGAAACATCCTCATTTTGGGGCAGCATCCTTAGAATACTTTTTCTTCTTTGTCTTCCACAGTCTTACTTTGGATTTGGAGCTCTTCATCATTGGCTTTCGACAGCTGCCCACAGCACTCTTGGCCTGGCTCTGCATGTTCCTCTACACCTTATTTGTGCCCTATCAGGCCCTGCAAATGTGGTCAGGCTGCTTGAAGATGACCAGGTTCCCCAACCTCTTGACGGTCACCTTGGTGTTGCTTGTGCTGCTCTGCCATGCTGCAGTGTTGGGATTCTTCCCCGTCTATATTACTGTCTATTGTAATTTGGGAATTGCCTCTCGTTTCATTGTCCTCGTTGAGCAGGTATGGCACTGGGGCAGCACAAAGAAAGTGGGTACAGGGGAAAGGAGTTCTTAAACAGAAATGGGAGAAGCTAAGGTTGATGTTTGAAGTGAGGTTGGATTTAGGAAGGAATTCTGGTTGCTCCAGACATCTCAGTGTGGAAAGCATAGATAATAGCAAGCGCTAGAATGGCCCCCTGTAGCATAAATGTATACTTCCATACACAGGCCATATATTTGCCATTGTACAGAGAAGACATGCCAACCTCACTCCAGTTTTAAGATAGCTTTCTCCTGTCTGACACCCAGTCGTAGGATTCAGCCAGTTCGAACCACTTTGGGAGAATCAGTTGTTAACTTTCTGAGCAGTTTGGTGAACTGGTTGTTGGAAGAAATCATTAGGGCGGAGAACCGGTTTTTAAATTATTTGAATCCCACCCCTGCTGGTATCCTCTGAATGGCCTGGACAAACCACAAATAGAGTCATTAATGGTAGGCCAGGTTAAAGATATATACTTCACTATACATTGCCCTGAAAAAGATATACAGTACATTTTTAAAAAGTCTTGTGGCAGAAGTTATGGTCCTTAGCAGACATCGTCATGTATATGTCATGTTTAAATGGCTACAGTAGCACTTCCCATGGCCTCAAATATATATTCTTCTTGCTAGCTGGAAGATAAGCAGATTTCATTCAAGCAAGATGTTGAGCAGAAGATAGTATAACTGGCAGTTAGCCAAGTGAGTAAGCAGGGGCTATTTCTGTCTAAAAAGTCTAGACAGACAAGAGTCTGGAGCACCATTGGATCCATAAGATCCACCATGGGAACATGGGAATAACATAACTCAACTTCACGCTGTTTTGTTTCTCATTTCCCTCTGTGCCATAGATCCGGTTCCTGATGAAAAGCTACTCATTTCTGCGAGAATCTATGCCTCCTCTTCTCCATGCCAGGAACCAAATTGGTGAGTTTGACTTGGAGGCTCTTAGTGATGATTACGATAGCTACAAGTCACCCTCATAGTTCCCAAACTGATTTTCCACCAATTGCAGCATCTGAGTTGTAGCATAAGATAATCATGTAACCATTGGCTTCCATATGCTGATTGCTATCACAGACTTTCTCAACCTATGGAACTATTGGATTACACTTTCCATTTGCCTACCAGCGATTGGGTATAGTAGATGTCGTAAGTAGATTTTAAGTGTTGCAATATTCTAAGAAAAGTAATATGGATGCAAAGCAAAGGAAACCACTTGCCTGGGTCAAGTACATTTTCCCAAATCTCTCACAAATCACAATTTCTCCTGTTTGCCAGATTTTATTTAGCATGAACAGCTGCAGAACATAGGCAATTTATTTATTTGGCTATTTGTTTGTCCTTTTTATCAGGATACAAAGCAGCTCAAAAATTAAAGAAACAATCTGACACACTATGCAAGATTTTAATTGCATTTTTGCCCTATAGATATACTTGTGAATGCATGGAAGAAAAGCTTTCTTTGTTTTTTGCTTTTGTATACCAATGGAGGCAGATTTTCGGAAAGCTGAATTCTGCACCCTGTATCACACCTTAAACTACTTTTTGTACATGAGATGTATCATAAGCTACTTTTTGTATATAAGAAATATCCTAATAAGAAGAGCTGTGGTGGCACAGTGTTTAAAATGCAGTATTGCAGGCAGATTCTGCCGACTGCTAGATGTTTGATTCTCACCAGCTCAAGGTTAATCTTCCAAGGTTGTTAAAATGAGATCCTGGATTGTTGGGGACAATATGCTGACTCTGTAAACCATTTAGAGAGGGCTGTAAAGCTTTATGAAGCGGTATATACTGTAAGACTAACTGCTATTGCTATTGTTATCGTCATGTACACATAAAGCTTTGCATTCTTCCTGCTAAAATGCTATGCAGAGAGGAGATGCCTGCACTTGAGCAACAGGGAAGCTCCAGGGCAACTATTTCTTCAGTGTACAAACTGCTGTTTCTCTGTGTACTTTCAACCATTCCTTTGCTTCTTTCCCCCCCCCCCCCACTCCAGGGAAGATAAGCTGTCCTGAATTCTCAACCTACTTATATTTTCTCTTCTGCCCTACTTTGATCTACAGAAAGAGCTATCCAAGGTAACTCCTTGCATATCGTGTTTTTGGGCTCCCTGGTTTCTCAGCTCTATGAGAAAAAGAATGGGCAAAATGGGCTTCAGGAGATACAGCCCGTGCCCCCAGAGCAACCTTGTAACCATTGTATTTTCCAAGAAAAGGGAACTACTCTGTTATATCTCAACTCAATCCCTGTTCCTTTCCTTATAGAGACCCATACATCCGCTGGAGTTACGTCATCCGAAAACTGGTTGAGGTGAGAGAGGCACATTAAGTTTCCATTGACTGGATGGTTTTATCTGGTCTCTCTGTGGATTAGAAATGTGCTTGGGGACTATTGGATTTTCCCACAAGACTTAGCTAGACTGGTAACTCTAAGATGTCTCAACTGGCCAAGGGAGTAAATAGCAATAATATTTTAAGAAGCCCTGGGTGACCAAAGGCCACTATTTAAATTTCCCAGAGTTCTCTAGCCTTGAGCGAATGAGTTATAACATTTATCCTGAGTTATCTTTCATGCAAAAAAGGTCATTTCCCTAAGAGGTGTTCAATTTAAAACTTTAGATTAATGTATATATTTTCACAGGAAAAGGGGGTTTGAAAGAGAGTAGAGTTGATGGAACTTAGAGCCACTCAGTAAGTGAGTACTGCAGAAATCTATGACAGATTGACTCAAACTAAACAAAAGAGGGACTGGTGTTGGAGGACAGCATTTGAGCATTGTAGGATATTAAAATGACAGCCAAATCCAGCTTCTGAGATCATAGACCAGAAGAAAGTTATTCTTTAGTCATAACCGAGAGCTAGTAACCAGCATGTCTTGCCAGAACACTCAGATGCCAGTATATCACTAAAGTAGAGTTTTTCTCTATGTCCCACAGTTCCTGGCGAGTATATATTTTATAAATTTCCTTCTGAAATACTACTTCATCGCTAACTTTGGCAACATGCATAAGCAGCCCTTCACCATCAAAATCCAGCTGCTTTCCGTCTTTGATTCAATAATACCTGGTATGTTAAAACTATTATATTTTCATTCTTTCTTTTTTTTAAGAATTTTATTGGTTTTACAAACATTTTTAGGAAAGGGGTATTGGATATGTGTACAAATTTTGACAGCTACATCGTGCAGGAAATGGTATTCCCCCCAAGACTCATAACTTTTACAAAAATATAAACAAGATGTTATTGCTTAACTAACTGCTGACAGCTTATTCTTACATTGTATCTTTCAATAATTTCAATCATTTAGTTTGTATCAAACAAAAAGATTCATTATATCAACAATTGCACTATTTTTCTAACTTACTTTTGTGATCTGAGTTTTCTCATTGTTCAATATTAAGTAATAGCATATAGTCAGTGTGGTAAATTCAATTGGTAATTTCGATCAGTTTATATCAGGTGACTTTTCTTACTCATTTGTGTGATCTGAGCTTTCTTGTTGTCGTCCCATCTCCCCCGCTGGCAGAGCTCTGGCCCCTCCCGTGTCTTGTATGTCTGTTGAGGAATCATCTGGTTTTTCTAGGAGTAGTTTATTTTTCTCTATAAAGGCCTGCGCCTCTACGGGTGTATTAATCCTAACTCTTGTCTCCTCCCAGAATATTAACACACCTTCAGGCATCAACCATCTAAACCACACCCCCTTCTGGTGTAATTTATTCGCCAATTGTGAATAATGTTTTCTTTTTTCCCTCACTTTCTTGGGGATCTGTTTCAGAATGGTTATCTCCTTATCTTTGTATGTCAAGGCTTGCCCCCTTTGTGCATTCAGAATTTCATCTCTTGTACTTTTCCTAAGAAATTTAATGTGTACCTCCCTGAGAACATTGTTTGTTCTAGCATAAGCTGAATTCACTCTATAAGCCAGGTCTATTTCCCACCCCATCTGTTGTTTCTCCTTCTGAATATACTCAGCCAAAATGTTTGTCATGATGTCCCTTATATTTTCATCATCTGTCTCCATCACGTTTTGGAATCTAAGATAAAAAGACATTCTCTCAAACTCTATTTTCATTTGTTGGGTGTCAAGTTCTTCGTTTCCTTTCTGCACACCCTCTACCCCCCCCCCTCATCTCAGCCGCCCCATCCTCCAAAAGATCCAGTCTCTGTGAGTTCTTATTAATTTTATCCTGGTTCTCTTTAATTTCTTCTTTCATCTCCTTCAATTGTCTCTTTATTTCCTCTTGTCCCTGTAGAATTTGTTGAAACATTTGATGAAACTCCAGGTCCGTAGATTTAGGTTGCTTGAAGGCTGTTAACGTTGATTGTGTGCTAGGACTGGAGGTTGCAGATGTCGGGGCAGAGGCAGCAAAGCCTGACTTTCCAGGAGGTGGTCTTTTAGATGCCATTGTTTATAATGTAAAGAGTCTAGTCAGTATAGAGAAGGATCAGTCAGAGGAGTTGAGCAGCCAAGAGAGTCCAGGAGACAGAGGGTCCAGGCAGAGGGGAATTTTCTAATCACCCTGGCAGATGAGCAAAAGTTTTTCACTCCAAGGAGTTCAAAGGCAAACAATCAACAAGAGAGTTATCCAAGTAGCACGGAGACAAAGACCGGAAGCCTGAAGTTTGGAAGGTGGAGTCAAGTTTCACATTTCATAAAGACAACGGAAGTGGGCCATCTTGCCCTGCCAGCTTCGGGTTTCGAAGCAACAAATAAAGTTTTCAAAGTTCAAAATTCCCAAAGCTTCCAGATCTCATTATATTATAAGTTTAAATCCGAAAATCCACTTAGTTAGGGTGTGGCATCTTTGGTTTGGCTCTCCCCCTCCTCCTTCCCTTGGGGCTGAGAGCACACTTGTTTCCAGCCGCTTGTCCAAGGGGGGGGGAAAATCCCCCTCCCCTCCAGCCACGCCTCTCCAAGTCAAATTGAAAAAAAAAGTTTGCACAACTGACAAGTTTTTAAGTTAGTAATGGGGATGGAGGAAGTCTACGCCTCACCGCTCCACCGCCGCATCCTTCAGATTTCTTTTTCTCCGCACAGCCTCTCAGCGAAAACGCCCACGTGTCCTCCGATCTGCTCCCCGGTGCCTTGGGCGAGGCGGGGGACCTCCCGCCGGCCGCTGCCGATCCAGGGACCCCCTGTGGTGCCGCCCCTCCGGCAGGACGCCTCTGCGGGGCGTCCTGTGCCCCCCAAGAAGTGGGGAAGCCCACCGGGGAGCCGGAGCGAGCAAATACTTGCCCGTCGCTGTCAGCCACCAGAACCAGACGGCATCTCCCATGTCTTGTGTAGTGTCCTCCGCTTTATCTAGGAGAGCTTTGTTTTTTTCCATGAAGGACTCCGCCTCCATAGTTGTATTAATTCTAATTCTACTGCCCTCCCAGAAAATCAGCATACCTTCTGGCAGAAGCCACGGGAACCAAAAACCTTTATCAAATATTTTTTTTGCTAATTGTGCATATTTTTTCCTCTTATCTCTTACTTTCTTCGGTATTTGTTTCAGAATGGCTATCTCTCTGTCCTTGTATTTTAATGTTTGCCCCCTTTGTGCCCCCAAAATCTCATCTCTTGTAGCCTTTCTAAGAAATTTAATATGAACCTCTCTTGGAACATTGTGTGTTCTAGCATAAGCTGAATTAACTCTATAAACCAAATCAATATCCCACCCTAACTGCTGTTTGTCTTTTTTAATATATTCAGCTAAGATTGTTGTCATTATCTCCTTTAGGTCTTCATTGTCAGTCTCAATTACATTTTGAAATCTAAGGAAAAAAGACATCCTTTCAAATTCCATTTTCATCATGTGGTTCTCAAGTTCTAAATTTCCTCTCTGGACCCCCCTCACCTCCCACCTCATCTCAGCCGTCCCCTCCTCCAGAACGTCCAATCTCTGTTTATTTTGTGCCGTTTGATTTTGATTTTCTCTGAGCTATTCATTCATTTCTCTCAGTTGATTTTTCATTTCTTCCTGCCCCTTTAAAATCTTTTGAAGCAACTGATGGGTTACAGATTCCTCCTCAGGGGCTTTGGGTTGTAGAAACGATGTTAAGGATTGTTGCCCAATGGGACTGGATATTGAAGATGTTGGGGCAGAATCTGGCTTCCCAGGTGGTGGTTTCTTCAGAGCCATCATAGAAAAAAAAAGAACTCAGGAATATCTATGTCCATACAGAGAAATGGCGACTGTAGAAAGGCACAACCAAGAGAGACCATGAGGCAGGCAGTCCATATAGGAGTAGAAGCCTTCTATATAATTCGATTCCAGGCAATTAAGTCAGTTATTCCAAGTCCAGGATACTATGTAGCAAGAGATGTTTCTGGGAGTCATGGAGACAAAAGCACAATGCCAGTAGTTTTTATAGGAGGAGTCTAATTTCACAGGGCATAAAGACAGTGGAAGTGTGCCATCTTGCTTCGCCAACACCAGGGATCAGAAAGCAACAAGTCAAAAGTTTTCAAAGTTTTTAAAACAGTCAGATTCACTTTTCTTTCACAATTGTATTAGGACATTCATTTTGCCATTGCTTGTAGCGAGTGTGATCTTTTAAAAACTCTCTCTCGCTCCTCCGAGAGACGAGATAGCTCCAAGCCACTTTTCCGAGGGGTGGGGAAGTCCCCCTTCCTCCAATCACACTTCCCAAGGGAGGATTGAAAGTCTCTTGAAAAGCTGACAATCTCTGATTTAAATATCAAAGGAGAATCAAAGGAGAATTGGACAGGGTTCCCATCTCACCGTGCTTCAGCTGCAGCCTTCAAGTTATCGATCATCCAGCTGCCTCGAAACAAGGGTGTGCGGGAGCGCACCCCCCTCTTGCTTCTCGGCTCTTGGGGCAATGCCAGGGACCCCCCCACGGCCGCCGCCATTCCAGGGGACCCCCAGCGAGCAGCCCATAAGGCAGGGCGCCCTTTCCAGGCACCCTGTGCCCCCCCCAGCCAAGAGGAGCCCACCAAGAGAGCGCAGGGCGGACGAAACACGTCCATTGCTCTCAACAACCGTCTTTGATTCAATAATACCTGGTATGTTAAAACAATTATATTTTCATTCTTGTAGCAGGAATATGTGATCAGGCTGATGTCAGCATTCCGGAAAACCCAAACTCCAATGAAAAACTCCAATGAGACATTTATTAGAGTAGATATACAGGCACATCTGGGAAAACCTAGATCTGAGATTTCTGGGTTTTCCCTCAGTAAGTCAAAAGTCCAAACCCATCCCCTGCACCCATCAGTCCATCACATTGTCCAATCCCAACCCATCCCAACTCGAAACATCACTTCAACCACTCCTCCTCCAGGTGCCGGAATACCATGACTTTGACCGAAAAGAAGAATGCTATTATGTCTAACTACATTCCCTCTACTAAATTCCCCCTACTAATTTCCCAAGCACAAAAATGTGGCAGCATGGAAGCTTCTGGTGTTAATATGGCTTCCAAAACAGACAGGTGTCTCCCCTCCCCCCAAGGAAAACAGCACATCCTGTAAAATGAAATAGACAAAACACAAAACAGGAGTTAATGTAATGTCCATCAAAACACTTAATCCCCTCTCCCCTCCCCAGGATGACCCTTTTGCTTGTCAGGAAATTTATCATGAAATAGTTTCACTAGTCTTTCAGCCTTCACATCCCAACTTTTTACCCAGGTAGCTTCTGACAAAGGGTATCCTTTCCAGAGTACTAAATACTATAACCGACCCCAATTCAGTCTAGAGTCAAGAATCTTCTTAACTTCATAATGAGTTTCACCCAGCACTATCATAGGTTGGAAAGGGGCAGCTGGTATGGGTCTTAAAGAAGATTCTATCACTGGTTTCAATAAGCAGCTGTGAAACACTGGATGTATTTTCCCTAGTATCTGAGGGAGGCTAAGTTAGACAGTCACAAAGTTAATTACTTTCAATATAGGAAAAGGACGGATGAATTTAGGTCTGAATTCCTTGCTCGGTAACCTCAATCTTAGGTATTTAGTTGACAAATACACTTTATCTCCTATCCAAAAGGATGGTTGGAGAGACCTGAGCTTGTCTGCCTGTTTTTTATATTTCTCAGCTGCTTCCGCTAAAACTTTCTTCATATTCTCCAACCCTTTTTGTAATGAGGCTATCCATATCCATGTCTATGTTCGGGACATGGAGGTAGGGGGTTCTCAAGGCAATTCAGGCATAGGCACAAAATCCATGCCAATAGTTATTTGAAAAGGAGTCGGCCCTGTGCTACTATGTACAGCATTATTACTGTATAAGCCACTTCTGCGAACAGTAATAAATCCACCCAGTTTTCTTGTTGATAATTTACATAACATCTAATATATTGTTCTATCATTGCATTGGATCGTTCCACCAATCCATTAGTCAGGGGATGAAAAGCTGAGCTAAGCCCCTGGGACGATCTGATGAACCTCAGGAACTCTCTCCAGAACCTAGCAGTAAATTGGACTCCGCGGTCTGATATTACTCACCATGGAATGCCATGAAGCCTGGTTCATGGAACGTTTTGCCAGCTTTTTGGCAGAAGGCAGTCTGCAATGAAGAGGGCTTGTTTGGAGAATAAAACAATGACAGTCCAAATTACCATATTTCCTTCACTTTCTGGGAGTTTGACAATAAAATCCATTGCAATCTTCTCCCAGAGTTTTGTGGGTTTGGCAACTTGCTGGAGAAACCCAGGGGGTTTCCCTAGTCTGGTTTTCATGGTGGCACAAATAGCGCAGCTTTTAACATTGTCCTCTACATCAGATTTCATCCTTGGCTATCAGAATTGTCTCCTAACCAAATGGAGGCGTTTAAAAAATCCAAAGTGTCCCCCACTCGAGAATCATGACTCTGTTTTAGCACCATTAATCACATGCAGCTGGGCACATAAATCTTCCTTCCTTCCCAAGCCAGTCCCTCCCTCAAAGTTAAGTCCATTTGGTTTTCTTTAAACCACATATCATTTGACAGAGCAGTTTTTAATTCTGCTGTCAACTTGTCTTTGGGGAGGATGGAACGGCATTTGATTTGTGCCCTGGTGATTGCTTGGGCTGCTGGTTGGGCTTCAGAGATCTCTTTTTGTTGGCTATCAAATTGGGGTTTTCTGGACAAAGCATCAGCCAAAAGGTTCCCCCTCCCCCCCCCCCAGAATATATTTTAGTTTGAAGTTAAAGCATTTGAAATACTGAGCCCAACAAATTTGTTTGGGGGAAAGTTTCTGAGGGGTCTTCACAGCCTTGAGGTTTTTATGATTAGTCCACACTTTGAAAGGCTCCTTAGCCCCCTCTAGAAAATGTCTCCAGGATAAGAGAGCCCATCACACTCCACAAACCTTTTTCTCCCAGACCACCTATCTGTGTTCAGTGTCCGTTATCTTTTTTGACACATAAGCATAAGGCATTAATTTGTTTTGAAAGTTCTTTTGGAGTAGAACAGCTGCTACAGTCATGTCACTAGTGTCGGCTTGGACTGTAAAGGGTTTATTTTGATCAGGATGCTGGAGGATCGGCTCCGCCACAAATGCGCTTTAAATGTTCAAAGGATTTTTGACAGTCCATTGTACGAGCAAGAGGTTGGCTATGTTTTGGCTTGGTCAGAGACGGGCTGGTTTAAAGTAACTTAGTTAAAGGAAGCATCACCTCCATGAAGGAAGGGATGAATTGTCTATAAAAATTTCTTCAAAGTTCAACTTCATTTTCAACTTCATTTTGATCCCTTGATTAGACATGGTCGCCCAGGTAGTCTAAAGATTCCTTACGGAATTCATATTTTGACAGATTCATGCAGAGTTTGGCAGGACTTATCTGACTAGTTTGACATGCTCTTCCAGAGTTTCACTGAATATGAGAATGTTATCCAATTAAACCAGAACCCCCTTATATAGGTGTTCATTTGTACCTCATTGATCAGTTGTATAAATACGGGGGGGGGGGGGGGGCTTGAAGTTCAAAAGATGTGACTCGGAATTGTAAATTGCCCAGGGGACAGTTAAAAGCAATCTCCCTCCTTTATGCAGACTCGGTAATAGGCTTCCCTTCAATCTAGCTTAGTGAAAATCTTGCCTTTTGACAAGTGATTCAGCAAGTCCTTCATTAGGAGTAGGGGTATTTTGTAGGCAAATTCCATTGACCCCCCCTAAAATCAACATATAATCTAAGCCCCCCCCCCAATCTTTCTTCTCTTTAAACAATACTAGGGCTGTCCTCTGGCTAAATTGGTATCAATGTACTTTCTCAATTTGATCATTTCAGTAGATGTCATGGAGTACATTCTTGGTTTTGGTAACTTGGCCCTGGTTTCTAATTCAATGGCACAATCAGTGGCTTGGTGAGGGGGGAGGATGTTGCATTCCTCATCACTAAATGCCTTTGCTAAGTCTCTATAGTCCTTAGAAATCAGGGGTTCGCCTGGAGACAAGTCTGACATGGTGGTGGCTGTCTCTGGCGGTTGGCCCCGATTGATTGGCAACCTCCTGTCAGGATGGACAGGGGGTAGTGGGCCAATGCCAATTATGATTTTACAGTATCCATCCTCCCATTTAATGGTAGGGGCCCATTTGTCAAGCCAAGCAAGGCATAATATGACAGATTCTGACATCCTTGGCGCCACTACAAATCATATAAGTTCACAATGTCTTCCCATTTCTAATCTATCCAGTTCTATTATTTGGGTAGCTGGGACTCCTCCAATTAACATTCCATCTACCTGTTCGAACTTAATTGGGTGTTTTAGGGCTCTAGTTTTTATCCCTAATTGTTCAATGATTGGAAGCTTAGTTAAACATCTGGTACAGCCTGTATCTATCGCTGCTTTTAATTCTCCTTGCTCCCCTTTCTCAGGTACCATCAACTTCACTTTAACTGAAAAGGGGGAGTGGCTGCACTCACCAGCGGGTCGTCTTCCTCATTAGCCTCACCTGGAGGAGCTTTTTTGGCTGAAGGTTGCTCGCTTTCTTCGGTAGAGAGGGGAACCTCGATGGCTTGTCTGACAAACTGGCTGGTAACTGGGGGCTTTCGTGGAGCCCTTCTGCCTCTGGTAGCCATAGCTAGCCAAGGCTGTGGAACTAGGGCAGGTGCAAGACATTGGAAGCTCGATGACCTGCTTGTCTGCAATGATAGCACTTGATGACCCCTGTGGGTTGAATAGGAGAAGACTTGGTTGGCTTGGTCAAGGGGCATCTCGCCAAAGTCCTCTGTGCAGGTCCCTCAGCTGTGGATTTGTGGTGTGGGTGAATCTCTCTATCCAGAGCTATCAACATGGTGTACCAATCTTGTAGGTGCTCTGGCAACTCTCGGACGCCACAGGCTTTTCTGACTTCTTGATCAATTGCCTCGGCGACCGGCAGTGGGGCTGGGACCTGTTGGGATGCTGCAGTGGGGGAAACACTGACGTCTGAGCTGGAACCTGGGGCGCTGCTGCTGCTAGCTTCTAGATTGTGGCTGGTGGCTGGATAGGGGCCGGCTGCTGGATCAGAACCCATTGCTGTGCTGGGATCATTGGGGCATATTGGGCCCATGGTGATCCCGAAAAAGGTGGAGTAAACGGTGCTGGCATCCACTGGCACTGGACCCTCCCATGGCTGGGATAGAATACTCAGCCCAGGGGATACATTCCATGGGGGTGGGGGGAGCATGAAGGCAGGTTGGTGGTGGTGGTGGGGAAACTGACAGTTGTAGCATTCCCAATGCCAACTGCATCTGCTGTCTCCCTCCTGCTGCTTGACCCTGTTGCACCGAGCCGATCCCTCAGTCATCTCTAAGTAGAAAGGTGTCAATGCCACGTTAGTTCTACCACCAGGTTCTGGATCAGGAAAACTGAACATAGGTTGCGTTAAATTCCATCTCTCTTGAGAAGGTTGGAACCACAGTGCATAACTTCCCACTTCAAGTCATTCAAAACTTTCTGGGAGTCCTGTCAATGATTGGCTTTGAGATGGAGGCAACAGGTTCCAATCTTGGGAGTTGTTAGACCCCAAAATTCTCATATCCCTCCATTCGGGCTCATGGGTTGACTGCATTGGACTGGAGTTGGAACAATATTCAGGCGGTCTTTCTTCCGGTCCCATCTCTGGAGTTGGATCAGACTGGCAACTTTTCCAGGAATCCATCTCCTTGGGCTGAGCACCTAGCCTTCATATTGTCTCTGCAGCTTCAAGTGCTCGCACTACGTCTTCAGAAGGAGAATGCTGGGTCTCTATAAGTTCTCTGGTATCCCTCCCCATGGCTCCTTCTGCGATCTCCTCTTTCCCCTCCACTGTTGCTGAGTCTTCGCACTGCCTGAGTTTCAGGTCAGGGCTGGGGCTCAGCACCCCAGATAGCCCCCTTTTGGGGTGCTGTTTGACTACTTAGGATTTGAATTAATGTCAGTGTTCCGGAAAATCCAATGTAAAACTATGAGATAGGCATTTCTCAAAACTCCCATTTATTAGGGTACGGATACAGAGACATCTGGGAAAATCTGGATCTGAGATTTCTGGGCTTTCCCTCAGTAAATCAAAAGTCCAAACCCATCCCCTGCACCCATCAGTCCATCACATGGTCCAATCCCAATCCGTCCTAACTTGAGATATCACTTCAACCACTCCTCCTCCAGGTGCAAGAATACCATGATCTTGACCAAAAAGAAGAATGCTCTTATGTCTAACAACATTCCTCTCTACTAAATTCCCCCCTACTAATTTCCCAAGCACAAGAATGTGGCAGCGTGGAGGCTTCCAGTGTTAATATGGCTTCCAAAGCTGACAGGTGATTTATCACATTTTAGAGAAACTGAAGAGAGATGTACTACAGGTAGTTCTCAACATACAACCATTTATTTAGTGACCTTCAAAGTTACAACAGCACCGAAAAAAGTGACTTTTAATCGTTTTTCACACTTGCAACTGTTGCAGCATTCCCATACTCATGTGATCAAAATACATGCCATAAATTCTGTCAAGTATTTATGGTGGTTGCAATGTCTCTTCTCAATTCCTATCCTTGACCATGATTTGTGGGGATTTGAATAAAATCTAAATTGTTTGTTTCCTATGTTTCTTTCTCGCCATACATCTTTCAGGCTCAGTTCCTGTGCCATTTCAAAAAAGATGATTGATAGTGTTCTTTTTTTTCTTATTTCTTTTGTTACTTTTGTAGTCATCATTGATATCTGTTATAGCATTGAAATTGCCAATTAGACATATATCCTCATATTCTATTTTTGTTATTTTTTGGTGGATCTTCTTATAAAATTCTTTTTGGTTTTTATTTGGGGCGTATATTGCTGTAAGGAGAATTTTTCTTTGTTCTGTTTCTATTTCTGTCATTAAAATCCTCCCCTCTTCAACTGCAATTTTTTTTCATGTTTATCCATTCTTTAATGTATATTGCAATTCCTCTTTTTTTGTGTGTGTGCTAGTGTTGTAAATAATTTCCCAAATTTTGGATATTCTAGTAGCTTGTTATATTAGCTTTTGATATGTACCTCTTGAAGGCACACTATGTCCATATTCATTTTTTATAATCTAGTCAAAATTTGCCTTCTCTTTTCCTCTGAGTTAAGCCTATTTATATTTAGTAAGAGTAGCTTAATTTCTTGTTCCATTGTATTACTTGTGTGCCATCCTTAGTTTCCTTACGTTTCTTGTCTCTATTCCTATTCTATTACCCTCTTGTTCTATTTGTTCTCTTTCCTGTTTTCTTCTTTCTTCTCTTTCTCCTTCCCTGTTTTCAACTGACTGTTCTTCTTGGCTTCTACTCTATGGTTCCTCTCTACTCTCTTGTTCTTCCTTGACAGTAAAGTGGTGTTCAAAGAACTAATGCCCTTTCTAGACTGTGTCTATTTTATATCTTTTTTCTTGCCAGATAATCATCACTCCTTCTGGTGTAAGCCATCTAAACATTCATTGTACTTTATTAATTGTTGTGCCTTCTCTAGTCTTTCACTATTTTCGGGATTTGTCTCAGGATTTGTATCTCTCTTCCTTTATTATATACTCTTCCTTCCTTTCTTACTGTATATACTTCATCCCTTACCGATTTTCTAGGGAAGCATACGTGGATTTCTTTTGGGAGCCTGTGGCTCCTGGCCGAATTTGTGTGGATTCGGTACACCTCGTCTATATCCCTTCTCGTTTCTTGTTTATTTTTTTGTAATATGTTCACTATAATCTCTGAAATTGTTTCCCCCTTTTCTTCTACTATATTTTGAAAATGCAGAAAGAAGCCAGCTTTTTCCATTTCTAAGAAGACTATATTTTCCCCTAATTCTCTGTTTAGTGTGGTCAACTTCTCATCTACCATCTCCATTTTCTTCTCCATTTTTTCTATCTTTGTTTCTACTTTTTTGAATTTTTTGTTCATTTTTTGTTATTTCACTTTGTATTTTCCCTACTTTATCATCTATTCTTCTAATCTCACTTCATTTCTCCCAGTTCTAGTTTAATTTCTTCATGATTTTTCCTAGTTTCTTCATGATTTTTTGTAATCGTTCCTTGTGTTTTCAACATTATTTCTTGTATCATTGTTAATGCATCTTGCATACACTGAAGGTTCATTGTTGATCTCTCTCTATATACACCCAGTGTGCTCTCAATTGTGGGCTGATATGAGGGTGAGGATGTTGCTGATGCCGGGTTGGATGCTGCCTTCCTGTTCATTTTACTAATTGTTGTTGTACTTGCCATTTTTATTTTAATTTCCTTACAATTTTTTCCCCACAATTACATATACTTCTCTCCCCCCACTACTTATTTCCGCCCTCTTATCAGCCCCTTCAATCTTTGGACTTTCCCTCTTCCATGCACAGTTCAATTCAATACAATTCAATCCTACAATCTAACAATTTAATTTCTATATATTTGAGTTTGTATGCAAGTCAATCCACACAATATTCAATATATTTAACCTAACACGCTCTTGATTTGATTCATACATAATCCTATATCATCTCTTTAATAGCTACAAACTATCACACACCCCACTTAAACACTATATTGCTATTTTTTCCTTTATATTCTCAAAATATGCAATATATTTAGACTAATAAATCCTTAATTTTAATTCTTATATAATATTATGTCATCTATTTATAACATTAATAATTTTAAAGTATCACCAATAGTTCATATATCTACACACTCTGTTCCAAATACAATATGGTTCAATACAATTCATCAATATTTCATCTCACCACAATTCAGTTTATATTTATATTTCTTCTTACAATGTTCTCTTTCATTGTTTTAATCCAATTTCAGAGATCACAAACTTGTTCGTGTCAATTTTTCAGTAGATTGCATCAGCCAGTTTATTCAGTTTTGTTACTCAGTTTTATTTCTCTCTCCACTAGATGGTGGTGTTACTCTTCTTTTGTATAGGCTTTTTTTCCCATGTCAAAAGTTCAATCTTTCCTGTTCTACACCCAACTTTCTCTCAAGTAATCCAAAATACTTCTCTGACCATCTTCACTGTTGTCACTGTCTCGTCTGACTCCAATTTCTGTTTATTGTCCAAATAGTTCCAACAGTCCTCCTCCTCTCCTTATTCTGTTCCGTTCTCAAGTCACTCCAAGCCGTTCTATTGCTACAGGAAATAATGTCCTTTTCCTCCCTCCTTATAGCCCCCAATATTGAGCTGTATCCAGCTCAATTCAAAGCTTTGAAATTCTAGCTCAGAGAGTTTTTAGTAAAGTTTATATTGTTTTAGTTGTTTTAAATGTTCTCACCAATGCTGCCATGCTGCTATCTTCTCTCCCTCATATGCGGCTGTCATGACTCAGAATCGGCCATGGATGCCGATTTCTTCTCTGGTGATTTCAAGGGGTTTCTCTCATCTGATAGGGAGGTTGCTTGCCTCCTCTCCGTCACCCGAGTGCCCCCTCTCTCCTGTTGATCCCTCCAGGTTCAACTTCATCCTTTTTCAGGAACTTCACCTTAGAAAGTCGAGTAAAGCTAGTGAAGCTACCACTCCTTCGCACGCTTCGAAGTGCTGTTACTGCATGAAGTCGGTGCTGTTCATAAAATTCTATTTGCTAAAAATGTTATCTTTCTTTACTTGTGAAAAGCAATTTTGTAGTCCTGGCTGGATTACAGGGCAATTGGCAATGGATGGATGAAACAATAGGAGGCAGTTTAGCTGTTGCTAAAACACATGACCCATTATTAGATGGTACAGCTCAACAATTCTGTATAGGACTTTCTCTTTCAAGTTTATAAGAATACATAATGCAAATCGGTTGGAAAAAGGAAAGAATAAAATTCTGCATTTTCATAATATACAGTATATAACGATTGTGTGAATATATCTGTTACATACTGACAGCCAGTATGGTAATTTCCACCAAGGTCCTCTCATCCAGTGGGAACAATACTCAAATGTCATTGGTCAAGAGGTCTGACAGCTCCCTATAAAAGGGCTGCTGCCAGACAGAGTCTTTGCTGGATTATGGATAGTTGTCACTTAATAAAGAGCTGTTGTTGCTGAAGCTTGAGTCTTGCCTTTTCCATTCACCCTATCTAACACTGGCAACAAAGGTGGGATTGGAAGGCAACTAGGCACCAAAAAGAGCAAACATAATCCAGCAAGTCAATCCAGCCCAGAGTTAAGTGCGGCGTTGAGGACCCATCTTTAATTGGCAAATTCGAATCTGCCTTGATTGAACAAGGTGACTACGCACACCCCACCAGCTCCATACAACCCAGCCACCAAGCACTGGGACGTGTATATAATGAGATTCCAATGCTTCCTTGAAGCCAACAACCTCCTGGGCCTGTCCAAAGGCTAAAAGAAAGCCATTTTCCTGAGCTAATGTGGGCCAGAGGTATTCGACACTGCGAAAGACCTATCCGAGCTAATGCCGGTACAGTCAGTCGCTTGGTTGGTGCTACAACAGACGTTGCAAACACACTATGCTCCCAAACCATCTAAATATGTGTGGAGGCACGAATTCAACCTCAGTAACCAGAAAGATGAAACGATCAACCAGTATGTTTCCGCACTTTGTAAGGCTGCTGCCTACTGCAAATTTAGGGACTTAGATGAACTCTTGGTGGACAGAATCATTTGTGGTGTTCGGGACATTAATTTACAGAGGAAGTTGCTCGCCAAGACAAACTTCACTCTACAAATTGCCCTGTACGAAGCCAGGGCTACTGAGTCTTCAACCAAGTCAACAGAGACGCTGCAAAGGCAGAACAGCCCAAAAAGTGTGCACAAGACAGCTGAAATCCATCACGACACTGCTGACTGAGAACTCTCTGACAGCAAGGAAGAGGTCTACCACATACACACAGAGAAGAAGAAAGAATCGGCACATAAATTCGAAACCCATTTCCTGCCTTGCGCTGGCTGTGGGGGCAACCATCAGCAATCTGCCTCCCGTTTCTGAGATACCTTTTGCCAATGCTGCATCTGAAAGGGGCACATTGCAAGGGTCTGCCAAAGCAAATTTCCCACAGCACCAAAGTAGCCAGCTGTCCAGGCTGCATGCCGAAGACCACTAAGGCGAGAATCAGGGAACCTGCGGCAGAAGCAAACATAGGCAGACAACACTACATTCCAGACAACGATCAGGCAGGCAAGCACCCAGGGGAACAAAAAGCTGAGGATATCCATCCTCCTTGAGGGATCTCTCTGCTCTATGGAGATCGACACCAGCTCATCACCGACCATCATGTCCTGGGCCACACTGAAGAAGGCTGCCCCCAACTTGAGAAGGCACACTTAGGGAGACCCCGAAGTGATCCCGATCAAGCCTGACAGGTCTGTCCGCATCTGCGTGGACTATAAATGCACCATCAATAAAGCCCTACAACAAAGCCCATTGTCCAGCATTTACTTCATTCCCTTGGACCAGGAAAAGTTTTTGCAAAATTAAATATGGTGCAGGAATACCAACAGTTGCAGAGGCCCAAACCATTGTGATGCATAGGGATGCATTAAATGGAACCGGCTGCAATTCAGAGTTAGTATTGCCCCTAGCGTCATGGAACGGCTTTTGCAGGGGATACCAGGAGTCATCCCCTATTTCGATGACATCTTAGTATTGGTTGCAAATAAGGAGCAACTTTTCAAAAGATTACAAACTGTTTTGACCAGAATTAGTGAGAAAGGCCTCCGCCTCAAAAAAGAAAAATGCCAAATTAATGTACCATGGTTGAATTTCTGGGGTACCTGATTCACCCAACAAATAAAAAAATCAACGCAATCCTGAACGCCCCCACACCTTGAATTCAGATTGAGCTGCAGGCGTTCCTCGGAGTCCTTAACTTCTACAGTGTCTTTCTTAAACAGAAAGCTACTGTCACTGAGCCATTGCATCAGCTCCTCAGCAAGAAGGCGAAGTGGACCTGGGGCAGAGCTGAAGCCACTGCATTTGCTGTGGTGAAAAGACTGCTGTCAGCGGACACGTTCCTGGTCCAGTACAACCAGACTCTGCCACTTGTGCTGACTTGTGATGCCTCTCCGTCAGGACGGTCCTCAGCCACCGCATGCCCAAAGGAATCGAGGCCCCCATTGCCTACTACTCGAGGACCCTGTCAGCTGCTGAGCGGAACTACAGCCAACTGGACTGTGAGGCTCTGGCTGCTTTAGCTGGCATAAAAAGGTTCCACAAGTACCTGTATGGCTTTGACTTTGAAATCATCACAGACCATAAACTGCTTTTGGGACTCCTGGCAGGGTACCGGCCTACTCCAGCATCGCTGTCGCCGCAAATGACTCGTTGGACAATTTTCCTCAAGGCCTACAGCTACCGCCTTGTTCACGGGCTGGGCACAACTTTGGGGCATGCCGATGCCCTCAGCAGGTGCCCTCTATCTGAACTGCTAGCAGATTTGATCCCTGAGACTCTGGTCTAAACAAGGCAGTTGCTAACAACAGGAAGTAAAAATATGTTAAAATATTTAAAATTTAGCAGATGGAGTAGTGAAGCATTGGACAATGAGTAAGAACTCTGAGTTGTAATCGGTTGCTGTGAGAGTAAAGCGGGAGTTTCCTTGTTTCCCGCCCTTTTCCTCTGTGTGCTGTGTATGCTGTCTGCGATTTACCTCATGATGTTTCTGCTGAATTGATTTACCTGGCGATGCTCCTGATTGCTTATCTTATTTACTGTAAATACATTTATTTATATAAAACTGGTACATATCAGCATCTCTGACTCCATTTGGACACCGGCTGCAGAATTCCCTGACAAAATAACATAGGCAAAGCCATTCTGCTCTTCGTCCACTTGGAAATCCCAAAAGTACTTTTCAAAAGACAAATGGGTTTTCTTGGGGGGTTTTCTCCTTGAAAACTAATTTCTCATCCAAGAAACTTCTTTAGTCATTTTCAGACCCGATGAAGCTACTGGGATGAGAAGTGAAGTTTTGTGACAACCATGACCTGAATGATTGAGAATCTCTATAGACATTCCATTAGGATACTAGCCTAAAAGTGTAACTTGATTTGCAATTGTCTTTCTTAAATCTGCAACAATAACTGAAAGTTTAATCTCTTCTCTCTCCAGAAAGTGGGAAGAATTAATGTATTTCTTTGCCTCTCTCATTCAGGGATATCATTTCTATTAATGATCAACTATTTCCACTTGCACTGCTGGCCAAACGCATTTGCTGAGATTCTGTGCTTTGCAGACCGTTCCTTCTATAAGGTGATAACAAAGGGATGGGGAGGTTGCAAGAAAGATATGGGGAGTATGGATTTCATTCCTCATGGATAGACGTGAATGGTCCATTGGCCAAGAAGAACACTTTGAAAAACTTTGCAAAGAGTTCTGAGAGGTTATGGCTCTGAAAGAAAAGCAAATTTGAACTTGCTAAAATACATGTACTGGAGAAGCTGACACTAAAGAATCTGATTGCTTGTAATCAAAGTAATAAATACAGGTGGTCCCTCATTTAGCAACTGCTTGCAGTTACAACTATGATGATAAAGTATAGTGATAATCAAAGCTCACATTTACCACCTTTGCAGGTCTGTAAAGCGAAGGAAAGTTGAAGTAAAATTGCAAGCATGTTCTATCCATACTAATTGTTTTAATCGGCTTGGAAAACATTTTAATTTTTGCTTTTATCATATGGCACCAGAGTCACTTGAGGTGAGATAGGCAGCTATGTAAATTTGGCAATAAATAAATCTGGCAACTAAATAACATAACTGTTTAACTTAATGACCACTTAACAACTTTGTTGCTGCTCCCAATTATGGTCACTAAATGAAGACTACCTATGCAAACATGTATGTGTAGGACTATATAAGAGAGATCAAATAATATGTTCCAAAATTGGCAGTTGCAATTTCCCACTGGTTTCCCCACTGACTTAGTGATGGAAATTCTAATCCTGATTGCCCTTGTAACTCAAAAACTACCTGTACACAGACAAACTAGAGTGGATTGTTTCTTTCTTTGCCAAAATACAGTGATGTTCCAGTTTCAAGCCTGGCATTTGTGTTTTTCATGCTCTTTATTTCAATCTCCCTGCCTAGGACTGGTGGAATTCCACATCATTCTCGACATTCTATCGGTCATGGAATTGGATTGTATACGATTGGCTGTACTGTTATATTTATCAAGATTTTATCCGGGTAGGTAAGGCTGTAATGGGTTGTGATAATAATCTTTGGGGGCAGGAGGAAGAACTGCAGCCAGGGCAATGTTCAAGAGAAGTCTCAGCGCACAGCAGGAATGGGGGTAGAATAACATCTCAGAAGAGACTCTCCCTTGTTGTTCAGAAAATAAAGGCTAGGAAGGGGGGAAGTGCTTTCAGACTTGCAAGATTCTATTACTGTAACCTTGCAATAAAAGTACTATTATTCAGTGGTGGGATTCAGCCAGTTCACACCACTTTGGGAGAACCAGTTGTTAAGTTTCTGAGCAGTTTTGTGAACTGGTTGTTGGAAGAAATCATTAGGGCAGAGAACCAGTTGTTAAATTATTTAAACCCCACCACTGCTATTATTGGTTTACTGTTTGGACTACCTGAAAGGGCTGACATGCTTACCAACCCACTCTATATTACCCCATAAAGTACACCTGCTCTGTCTAATTTCTATATTCGTATCTTCATTGTTTATTGGTGAACACCAAGATGAGGTCTATAATTCACTTGTGCTCCTTCTCTTCCAGCTGATGGGAAAGAGAGCCCGAGCTGGAGCTATGCTCATGGTCTTCCTTTTGTCAGCGGTTACCCATGAATACATAACCACCTTGGCTTTTGGCTTCTTCTTTCCTGTCCTGTTTGTGCTTTTTGCCATGATTGGAGGTTAGTATTGCCTCAGAAAATGGACTGAACCTTTCCTCAGAAGATTCAAGCAAATCCCGTAAAAAAAGAATGTAGCATGGATTGCTCTTGGTGAACCTTCTTTCATTCTGTTCTACCCTCCTTTGGTTTGGTGTTTCCACACTTCCCAATTGACACACATTCATTTTTTACCACTGGTAAGTGGAGTTGCTCCAAATTTATTCAAAATATATTAAGCCAGTGGTCAGGATCTTGTGATGGGTCTTGTGATCTCTCTAACCCTAAACCCTAACCCATCACAAGAGTCTCAACGTATGTGACCCACTCCTAACCCATCACAAGACCCATCACAAGAACCTGACCTGATGTGACCCTCACCTGTCATGACCTCTCCATCATGATGCCTACTAACATCACAGAGACCTTATAAGCAGAAGAACACTGACATTGACATCCCCAAAATTCCACTAAAGATGTTACCTAGCCTGGTAAGGAAACATTTGGAAACCAACCAACAAGCTTGGAGAATGAATCTCCACACCCACCTCATTTACTCTAGATTTACTATTATAATAATTTCCAGTATTCTCAACCTAGATCTATGTGGCCTACAGTCTGACCTAATTGTAATACACAAAATTATGTGCTACAACATCCTACCTATAATGACTACTTCAGCTTCAACCGCAATAATACACAAGCAAACAATAGATACAAACTGAAGGTAAACCGCACAAAACTCGATTGCAGAAAATTTGACTTCAGCAACAGTGATCAATGCCTGGAATACACTATTTGACTCTGTTGTTACATCCTCAAACCCCCATAACTTTAACCTTAAACTGTCTACTGTTGACCTCACCGTATTCCTAAGAGGTCAGTAGGGGCGTGCATAAGCACACTAGCGTGCCTAATGTCCCTGTCCTACTGTCTCCATTATTTGTACCCATTTCCTGTCTTCTTTTTCATGTTTATTCTTATTCCTGTTATTTTATACATGGGTGACAAACTATATAAAATAAATAAATAAATAAATAAATAAAAGCCTTCATACGCTGCAGAATCCTGGGAATTATGCCAAAAGTGTTTTTTTCGAGAGGCAACTTGACTTTCTGGTTTTTCTTTGAAAATATTCGCTTCTCATCTAAGAAGCTTCTTCAACTTTGACTGGATGGTGGAGAATGGAAGGTCAACATCCATGGGAATGGACGGCCACCATCCAGTCAGAGCTGAAGAAATTTCTTGGAAGAAAAAGGAGAAAGTCCAGATGCCTCTTGAAAAAGCTCCTTTGGGACAACCTTGGACTGGATGACTGAGAATCTCCATAGACAATCCTGAGAATTGCTTGCCTAACTGAGTGGAGCTTCCCAAATTGAGAAAGACTAGATAGGAAAAGATTCAAGGCATTATCCTGCCCCCCTCCCCCAATTAGTGTTTCTCAATCTTTTTTTAAAAAGAATTTTATCGGTTTTTAAACATTTATAGGGAAGGGTAGGTGGATATACAAAAAATTTTGGCAGCTACATTGTGCTGAAAGTAGAAATCTCTCCAAATCTCATAACTTTTACAGAAAGGAAAACAAAAGATAAAAGATAAGCAAAAACAGCATCTTGTTATACATTGTATCAATCATATGTTCAATCATCTCTTTTACCACTTTCTAATATATCAACAATTACAATAATATTTCAAATACATTTATTTTTGTGACCTGAGTCTTTTTGGCATTGCTCCCTACCCCCTGTCCCCTGGCGGAGCCGTGGTCCCTCCCTCCCTCATATCTTGTGTATTATCACCTTTTTCACTACCTCTTATAGTTTCGTCCTCTAGGAGGGAACTGTGTTTTTTCATGAAGGCTACTGCCTCCACAACTGAATTGATTCTAATTCTATTTCCCTCCCAGAAGACCAACATTCCTTCTGGCAATAACCATCTAAACCAAATTCCTTTATTATATAGTTTCTTTGATAAGGAGGAATACTTCCTCCTCTTTTCTCTTATTTTTTTCGGAATTTGTTTAAGAATGGCAATTTCTTTATCTTTATATTTTAGTGGTCCCCCCCTTTGGGCTCCCAAAACCTCATCCCTTGTGGTCTTCCTAAGAAATTTAACGTGGACTTCCCTTGGAACATTATGTGTTCTAGCATATTCTGAATTAATTCTATAAACCAGGTCCATATCCCACCACAACTGTTCTTTATCTCTCTTAATGTATTCTGCTAAGATTGTGCACATAATATTCTTAAGGTCTTCATCTTCTGTCTCGGGTAGGTTCTGGAATCTGAGAAAAAGGGACATTCTTTCAAGTTCCATCTTTACCATGAAATTTTCCAATTCTCTATTCCCCTTCTGAGTTGCCTTCACCTCCTCCCTAGCCCAACCACGTCCTCCTCCAGTACACCAACCCTCTGTTTATTTTCTGTTGTTTGCTGCTGTGCATCTCTGAGCGGCTCTTTAAAATCTGTCATTTCTTTTTTCAGTTCTTCCTGTCCCTTCATAATAGCCTGAAACATTTTGGTAACTGATAAGTCCTTTGTACTCTCTCCAGCTGCTTCTTGTTGTAGGAATGATAAAGTTTTTGTCTGTTGGGATGGATGCAGAAGAAGTGGGAGCCGAAGCTGCCTTCCCCCGCGGTGGTTTTCTGGGCCCCATTTGTTTAGCTCAGGGATAAGTATAAGTCCTTAATACAAAGGAAATGGCATCTATGGAATGCGCAGTTGGGTGATGCCGAGGAGGCAGACAAGCCCAGAAGTGAATGTTAAGCCTCAGTCACAGTTCCAAGCCAGAAGAAAGTCAAATAATCCAAACCGAGAAAGACCATAGAACAGGAGGGGCTCCAGGAGTCCTTCGGGAGGTAATAGTAATATAAAGCCAGAAATACCTTCAAAGGTAGTTTCAAAAGGCTAGTTTCATTTATAAGAGCGAAGAAGAAGACGGAAGTGGGCCATCTTGGCTCCCCCTTTCACAGGGAACCAGAGAGCAAAGCATTCAAAGTTTCCATAAGGCTTTTAAAAGAGCTCAGGAATCACTTTTTGCATTTGTGATGTAAATCTTTCTCATAGTTAGTACAAGTGGGTGATTCAACGTTTACTCTCACACTCCATTCCGAGATTGAGAGATAGTCCAAATGCCACTTTAACTGAGGGAAGTAAAAAAAAAAACCTCCAATCTTGCAACTTCAAATAGATTGAATCCACAACTTGCAAAAAGCTGTTGCTCATCAGTTAAATGGTGTTAAAAAAGATTAGAGCAAACTTCTCACCTCCAGCACTTCACTGCAACTTCTAATTGATTATTTCCTTCCGGAATCCATTCAGCGAAGGTGCAGGCAGCCGACAGCTACGCCATGCGCCCCCCTTTGCTCTCCGGCTCCTGGGGCGAGACTGGAGACCCCCCCGATGGCTGCCGCCGCTTCTGGGGACTCCAGCAAGCCGCCCTACGGCAGGTGGTCCCTCCAAGACCCCCTGTGCTCCCAAAAGGAGTCCACCGGAGAGACGAGCAGCAGACGGCAACAACCGTCGCCTCTGGGGACCGGAAGTGATCTCCCAGTGTTTTGAGAAAGACTAGATAGGAAAAGATTCAAGGCATTATCCTGCCCCCCTCCCCCAATAAGTGTTTCTCAATCTTACTGACTTTAAGGTGTGCGGACTTCAGCTCCCAGAATTCCCCAGGCAGCCATGTGCATTGTATTATTGCCTCAGATGATGCATTACATTTTTAGGATGGAGGCTGCTTTTTCATACTTGAGAAAGTTATTTTGGTGTTGTATTTTTTTCAAATCTTGCTGGTCATTGACTGAGTAAACAGTAGCTGTTCCCTGAGAAAACTAAGTTTCTTCATTCCAATCGGAGAGAAAATATAATCTCAAACATGAACAATTTTATAAGTTAAAAAGCAAGTGCAGAAATAAAATCAATAACTGGAAAATAAAAATAAAATTTTGCTAATTCAGAAGTCCAATTAACATGGGAATTGCTGTTATTTTATATTAGGTCATGAGGAACTTTTCTATTGTAGATAACAATTATTAGAAATCAATGAATGAGAGATCTCCTTGGCTCAGTGTGGCTGGAATATACACCATTAACCCTTTCTCTTTCTCTGTTTGTCCTCATAGTGTCCTTTAATTTTGTTTTCGATGATAAGAGAAAAGGCCCTGTCTGGAACATCATCATATGGATATGCCTCGGTTTGGGCGCAACAATATTTTTCTCGTTATACAGCCAAGAGTTTTTTGCACAGGTCCACTGTCCTCTCAAGGAAGTGAGTAGACAGTTTATGTTGTGAAGTTAGAATAAGTCTTGGGTTCCCTCTTCATACCATGTTTCATTAATGAAAATATATCTTCTTCCAAGAGGGTCAAGCCTTCTAACTAGCATATATTCCATCTGATAAAATTAAGGTAAAGAAGGTGGGGAATTCAGAAACACCAGGAACTGCAAATAAAATTGTTATGAAACTAAAGCTTATTCTAATTCTGCTGGTACTGGCTAATAGCAGCTCAGAGGATATAGTCTGTACCCATACGTGTACTTACTAATTAACTTGACAGACTGACCAACCGACCAACCAGTTGATTTGTGCCATTAAGTTGGTTCTTATTCCTAGTGATAGCATAAATAGATCTTCTTGGTGTTGTCTATACCTACTTGTTCTTTCAAGTCTCTCAATGATTCAGTCATAGCCGGTATAACTGACTTCATCCACTTTGCTGCTGGTCATCCTTTTCTTTCCTTCCCTCTTTTTTTTCAGTAAGGCATTTGATGAAGTGGACCCATGATAGCGAACCTATGGCACATGTGCCACAGGTGGCACATGGAGCCATTTGTCAGGGCACATGAGGCATTGCCCTGTCAGCTGGCCAGCATGCATGTGCACACTGGCCAGCTGATTTTGGCCTTTTGAGATCATTTTTCACCCTCCGGAGGCTTCGGTTTGCTCATAGGGCCGGTTTTAGCTCTCCAGAGCCTTCAGGAGGCTTCCGGGATCGCCCGGCGCCTGAAATGTTATTTATGCTCCCTGATTGCAAAAATGGGGCTTGAATCCCTCCTGGCCAGATCCATCTCAAGGCCAGAAGCAGAAGCTGACAACTGGGTTGTCTGGAGAAGCAGAAGTTTGAGCAGCGAGCCACCTGCGCAATGCCCGATTCACCTCTCCTTCTCCAGATGACAAAGGTGGCTACATTCGGAGTATAAGATTTTCACCCTCTTTTTTTGCGGGAAAAGGGGCATTTTATACTCTGAAAAATATGGTAGTCCTCAATGGAACTGCATCTACATGGAGGGAAGTATGTAGTGGAGTACCCCAAGGCTCTGTTTTAGGCCCAGTATTCTTCAACATCTTCATCAATGATTTGGATGACGGGATAAATGGGAAACTCATCAAATTTGCAGATGATTCCAAGCTGGTAGGAATAGCCAACACTCTAGAAGACAGGCTTAAGATACAGAAGGATCTTGACAAACTTGAACATTGGGCACTATCTAATAAAATGAAATTCAATGGTGAAAAGAGTAAGGTTCTACATTTAGAAAAGAAAAACGAAATGCACAGGTTCAGTATAGGTGGTACCTTGCTCAACAGTAGTAACTGTGAGAGGGATCTTGGAATTCTAGCGGACAACCATTTAAATATGAGCCAGCAGTGTGCAGCAGCTGCCAAAAAAGCCAACACACTTCTAGGCTGCATAAACAGAGGGATAGAATCAAGATCATATGAAGTGTTAATACCACTTTATAATGCCTTGGTAAGGCCACACTTGGAATACTGCATTCAGTTTTGGTCGCCATGATGTAAAAAAAGATGTGGAGACTCTAGAAAGAGTGCAGAGAAGAGCAACAAAGATGATTAAGTGACTGGAGGCTAAAACATATGAAGAACGGTTGCAGGAACTGGGTATGTCTAGCTTAAGAGAAAGAAGGACTAGGGGAGACATGATAGCAGTGTTCCAATATCTCAGGGGTTGCCACAAAGAAGAGGGAGTCAAGCTATTCTCCAAAGCACCTGAGGGCAGGACAAGAAGCAATGGGTGGAAACTAATCAAGGAGAGAAGCAACTTAGAACTGAGGAGAAATTTCCTGACAGTTAGAACAATTAATCAGTGGAACAGCTTGCCTCCAGAAGTTGTGAATGCCCCAACACTAGAAGTTTTAAAGAAGATGTTGGATAACCATTTGTCTGAAATGGTATAGGGCAGTGATGGCTAACCTTTTGTGCTCCCGTGTCAAAAGCAGAGGGAGCGCAAGGGGGTTGTGCGCAGTTCTGCCACACCCACAATGTTATGCACACAAGTGCATGTGCATGCATGCACGACCAGCAACACACACACACACATGGTTTGGGCAATTTTTTTCACCCTCCCCAGTCTCCAGAGGCTTTCTAGGAGCCTGGGGAGGGCAAAAACAGCCCCCCCAGACCGCCGAGAGGCCCTCCGGAAGCTTCAGGAGTTTTCCTGAAGCATCTGGAGGGCGAAAAACAGACCTATGGGGAATCTGGAAGGTCAGGAATGGTGACTTCCGGTTTGCTCGTACGGCCGGTTTTTGCCCCCTGAAGCCTCCAAAGGGCAAAAAATGGCCTCAAAAGAAGCTGGAGCTGACGGGGCAACGCCTTGCGTGCCCTAACAAATGGTTCCGAATGCCACTTGTGGCATGTGTGACATAGGTTCGCTATCATGGGTATAGGGTTTCCTGCCTGAGCAGAGGGTTGGACTAGAAGACCTCCAAGGTCCCTTCCAACCTTGTTATTCTATTCTATTCTATTTTCAACAGTCTCTATTCCTAGCCTTATTTACCTATATCCATGCTAGCTCGAAATAAATATTTGTTTGATTTTTATCCTTTTATTTCTGGTCAACTCAAAGTGCTATAGATATCTAATGCTCCTGCTTCTTATTTTCCCAACAATAAACATGTGAGGTGGGCTGGGCTGAAAGAGAGTGATTGGCCCCAAGTCACTCAGCTTACTTTCATCCCTAAGGGAGGCCTAGAACTCACAGCCTCCTGGTTTCTAAGCCAGTACCTGAACCAGCACACCAAACCGGCTCTTAAGTTAAATACGCTCTTTCTCATCACTTTTGGGGAAAACAGAGGCCTGGAATACATATTTGCATGAATGTGGAACCTACAGTAGGTATTGTTAAAAATGAGAGCACAATGGTTTCTACTTTTGTTGCTTTCAGATATAAAGAGTGTCATAAAATAGGAGAAAAAAATCCTCTCTAATCTGGCTGAAACCATTTAATTAAAGATTGCTTCATTATTCCTTATATCACTTTATTAAAATTGAGTCACCTTTTGCTCTAAAATATTAAAATGCTCCAATCAATAAAAATTAAAGAAAAATATATTTCACATTAGCTGTATTTTGGGGCATTTCAATATGTGAAAAAACACCTGACTGTTATTGATATATAAATGTTACAAAGTTTTTATTGTTTTATTTTCACTTCATTTCTCTTTATTTTATGGAGCCCTAAGCAGGAAAAAAAGGCCAAATAAAAGGTCCATTGAGAGCAGCAGATATGCCCAGCGTGTTGCCAACCATGTATATTGGCTCTGATTGGGAATCCAGCATATTTTGGGGACACCAGGTTCTGTAATTTTTTCATAGCAAGATTCTGTTTTACAGCATAGCTGGAGATGCTCACCTGCAGGGAGTTAAAGCAAATCTTTCTTCCTTCTCCTCATATCAGTAGCTGCAAAAGGTGCTCTGTGACATAGAAAATTCTGGGTCTAAGAGCCTTTGACAAGCAACATCCTTCAAGTCTGGGCTACCTTGGGTTGCCTCCACAAGTTGAGGGGTCTGAGGAGCAAAACTGACAGAGCCAGATTCTCCATCCCAGAATAGGCTAAGCCTGCAGTTCAAAGTCTCTCCAGTGCTGCCTTTAACATTGCTGAAACTCTGGGAATGTTATTGTGCTGATGGGCTCCTTATGTTGGAACATATACATGGTAGATCTAAGCACGTGATTAGCTGCAATTCTTGTATTATTTTGTCTCATGGCAGTTCTTTCCCTTCCAGCTGTTCTTTTTCTCTTTACAAAGTCATTGTTTTATTTTTTCAGAAGACCTTCTGGGGGCAAGTGACTCCACGTTCCTGGTCTTGCCACGCATAAGCAACTATTTCCAGCCTACCATAGCTTTCTACTTTGCTTCCAAAATGATGTCTCACAAGGATAGCACATTACCCTGATGCTGCGGCAACAAGGACTCCCAGCACATCATGTATCTCCTCCGTTCCCTCCATGGAAAGCTGCATTTGGAAATTCCTTACCTGATAGTGTTAAAATTTGGTTTGTAGGTTCGAAGTCTTTCATCTAGTGGAGACAGAATATCTACAAAGATCCCTGCTGTGTCAAGTTCATGGCTCTTCTTGGTGCTCAAAATCCAGGCAAAAGGCTCTAAGGAAAATTTATAAATGACAATCTTTAGTTGCCTCCAAGACTTACAAAATTATCTCCCTTTCTTAACCTACTTTAAAAAAAAACACGAGAGCTCCAACTTGAAATGTAGGTTATCCCACATCCCAGCTTTAATCCAAGCACTATTGCTTTTATATCAGCAGTCAGCTTTCCAGATACAGGTGAAATTCAGCTCCCAGCAGGTCCCTTGATGAGGAATGATGGGAGTTAGAATTCAACAATATCAGAAGTACTGCTTATATTTTCTACCTTTAGATTTTCATTCAACATTTTATCTCCAGCAGTGAAGGAAGGGAATCTGAATTACCACCAGCAGTATCCATTCAATGCTTACCGTATTGTGTGAATGATTTTTGAAACTATATTTGGAAATTAAAACAGAATATGCCAAACCAATCTAATTTCATTTTTTGACAAAATGACTAAATTAGTAGAACAGCAAAATTCTGTGAACATTGTATACCTAGACTTCCACAAGGCCACACTTCCTATTATTCTACTATGCCATTTCTATTGTGGGAAAATGGGAGGGGGGATGGTACGGAGTTAAACGCTATGTAACCAAAAAAAAATCCTTTCTAGAAAGCCAAGGTCATCCTTTGTCTTTGCATCTCTGCACCTGAGCGGAACTGGATGGTTGGAACTTCCAGCATGGCAGTGGAAGATTGGAGCATGTGTTTGTTTGTTTGTTTGTTTGTTTGTTTGTTTGTTTGTTTTATTGGATTTATATGCCGCCCTTCTCCCAAAGGACTCAGAGCGGCGTACAACATTAAAAAACACACATCCCGAAAGTTAAAAAGAAATTAAATACATATCCAAAAAAATAAACCCAATTTATAGGACAATACATATAAAAAATGAGATAAAATTAACAGGCCAGTCCGGCTTGCTGGAAAAGCCAACTTTTTAGGGCGCGTCGGAAGGACCGGAGGTCAGGGATTATGCGAAGCTCCGGGGGCAGCTCATTCCAGAGGGAAGGCACTCCCACAGAGAAGGCTCTCCCCCTGGGGGTCACCAGCTGACACTGTCTGGCTGACGGCCCCCTGAGAAGGCCAACTCTGTGGGATTGTACTGGACGGTGGGAGGCTACTGGTGGCAGTGGATGGTTTCGCAGGTACCCTGGGCCTAAGCCATGGAGCGCTTTAAAGGTCATAATTAATACCTTGAATCGCACCCGGCAACCAGTGCAGGCTGCCTAAAAGGAGTGTAACATGGGAGCACCTAGGTACCCCCATGACAACCTGCGCAGCCGCATTCTGGACCAGCTGAAGCCTCCGGGTGCTCTTCAAGGGCAGCCCCATGTAGAGAGCATTGCAGTAGTCCAGGCGAGAAAGGACGAGGGCATGAGTGACTGTGCACAGAGCATCCCGATCCAGGAAGGGGCGCAACTGACGTACCAGGCGAACCTGGTAAAAGGCCCCCCTGGTCATGGCTGTCAGGTGTTCTTCTAAACTAAGCCGCGTATCCAGGAGGACTCCCAGATTGCGAGCCTTCTCTGAGGGGTAAAATTTCTCCCCCTATCATCAAAGATGGAACAAGATGCACAAATTGGGATGACGGAAACCACAGCCACTCAGTCTTGGAGGGATTGAGCTTGAGCCTGTTCCTCCCCATCCAGATCCGCAAAGCCTCCAGGCATCGGGACATCACGTCAAGGGCATCGTTTGGGTGGTTTGGGGTAGAGATGAAAAGTTGGATATCATCAGCATATTGATGATACTGTACCCCAAAACCACGGATGATCTCGCCCAACAGTTTCATATATATGTTGAACAGGAGGGGTGAGAGAACCGACCCCTGGGGCACCCCACAAGTGACGCGCCTGGGGCTCGATCTCTGCCCTCTAGTCAACACAAACTGCGACCGATCTGACAGGTAGGAGGAGAACCATCATAAACGGTGCCCCCCACTCCCAACCCCCCGAGTTGTCGCAGTAGGATACCATGGTCGATGGCATCGAAAGCTGCCAAGAGGTCTAATAGGACCAGGACAGAGGAGCAGCCCCTGTCCCGGGCCCACCAGAGATCATCGACCAATGCGACCAATGCCGTCTCCATGCTGTACCCGGGCCTGAAACCCGACAGAAACGGATCCAGGTAAACAGCTTCATCCAGGTACTGGGGAAGCTGATGTGCTACCACACTCTCGACAACTTTTGCTACAAAGCAAAGGTTGGAGACCGGACGATAGTTGGCTAAAGAAGATAGATGATGATAGATAGATAGATAGATAGATAGATAGACGATAGATAGATAGATAGATAGATGATAGATAGATAGATAGATAGATAGATAGATAGATAGATAGACCCAAAGGGGAGGAGCTTCCGGGGGAAATGGCGGACCTTCCCAGAGCTCCGTAAACGATGGGGCGCTCTGGCGGGGATAGCAGGCATTATTGGCCCCCGTTGGTCATCCTGGGGGCCTAGAATTATGTAGTGGCAACCCTGGTTTGTTTGATGTACAGCTGGGATCCGGATGGACCCGCTAACCAGGAGAACGGGAGACGGAGGACAGCTTAGGGACAGGAACACAGAGGCCGAGCTGCGGCAGCTACGGCAGCTGCGGCAGCAAAATGAATAAAAGAACTGACAGAGCAGAAAGGAGACGTTTTGGACGTTTTGGGCGGCTGCCAGGCGGCGGAACAGCGCGACAGCTAAGGAGCGAGCCAGAAAGAGAGAACAACGTACAGGGAGACCTCATCTTACCGGCGATGGCGACGGAGCGGCTGAGACGGCGCTGGAATATCGGGCGCCATATTTCTTTCCAACTGCCAGGTGGAGAGGCCATTGGGGGCTGGAGGTCGGGAAAGAAGCTGCAGGGATCGAAGAGGGAAGCCGGGGGGGTCGCCGGAGGCTCGGGGCGACCCCTGAAGAGCAATAGGTCGAGCAGCCGGCCTTGGCACCTCGTCTACCCCCCCCCCCCCCGCTGAGGTGCGATTCCTTCATACTCCAAGAACTGCTTTCGGGCCTCTGGGCCTAAAGAACTGCCTAAAGAACTGCCCTAGGCCTCTGGGCCTAAAGAACTGCCTAAAGAACTGCCCTGGGCCTCACTGGTGGAACGTAGATTATTGTGGACTGTGAGGTCTGTCCCCTCCCATCTTATTATTTGCCTTTTAAATATCTCTCTACTTCATTCTTTGTTAATCTTACATCCTAGACCTGCTACAAAGAGAGACCCTGCCATAGCCATAATCATAGATTGGTCATCATCCCAACTTATTCAAGGTCTGACATCCTTCGACTGCGAGGTTCCCCCCTCTCGCAGGCGTGCCCCCCTGCCCTGACGAAGGCCCACCTCAATGAGGGGTTTATTAACCCAGAGAGGTGGAGGAAGCGGGGGATTAGGGGTTTTTTAGTAAAATGTTTTGTAAAGCTTTTAAGGGGTTCCAGGGAGCGGGGAGGGTTGGTTTGGCCCTGGGGTATGGATACAACCAGGCCAACATGTAGGGTCAAGACGGAAGGGAGGGTCAAGACGGAAGGTAGCGAAGCGGAGCGGGTGGGAGGAAATAACATCCCTATAAGGGGAATTCCAATCACGACGGTCGTAGGGAGGGGCAGGCGCGAGGACACCAGAAGAACGTATAGTCGGTTGGCAGACCGGGGCCACTGGATACGCCCGGTCGCTTGCACCAACCCCCGCAGACTAGGTGGACAGGATCAGCAGAGCCTGGGCCTTAGGCTGATGTTATGTAACGCGAGGTCCGTGGTTAACAAGGCCCCCCTCATCAGTGACTTGATCACAGAGGGGGAGCCGGACCTCGCAGGAATAGCGGAAACCTGGTTGGGCCCGGAGGGGGGGTTGCCCCTCAGGGAAATGTGCCCTCCAGGTTACCGTGTATTCCACCAGCCACGGGCCCAAGGTAGGGGTGGGGGGGTAGCAATTATCATCCGGGACGATCTGGCACCGAGAGAATTCACTGTGTCGCAGACATCTGGTTGTGAGTCTCTGGGCGTAAAGTGGGGTCCAGGGAGTCAGTTGGGCCTGTTGATAGTATACCTGGCTCCCCGCCATACATCAACGGCCCTGCCCGAGCTCCTCGAGCGGATCGCGGAGATGGCGGTTGAGACCCCCAAACTACTAGTGATGGGGGATTTCAACCTGCCGTCAACGGGAAAGGCATCCGAGGTAGCCCGGGAATTCATGGCTTCCATGACAGCCATGGGTCTGACTCAAGTAATTCAGGACCCCACTCACGAGCGAGGCCACATTCTGGATCTTGTGTTTGTCTCCGACCAGTGGACGAGTGATCTGGGAAGAGGGCATTTAGTCATCACGCCCCTGTCATGGTCAGATCACTCACTTCTCCAGCTTGACTTCCCTGGCGCTACTCCCCACCGCGGGGAGGCGGAACCAGATTATCCCAGATGGTTCCGCCCCAAGCGCCTGATGGAACCGGATAGGTTCCAGGCTGAGCTTGGGCCATTTCCTGCTGACCTGTCCCGCTCCCGGGCTGAGGACCTGGTAGCCGCATGGAATAGTGCGGCTGCCGGTGCCTTGGACCGGGTGGCGCCTTTGCGGCCTCTCCGACGGCCACGATCGACCCGGGCCCCCTGGTTTAACGGGGAGCTAAGGGCGATGAAACGCCTTAGGAGACACCTGGAGAGTAAGTGGAGATCCTCCCGCTCCGAAGCTGACCGAACACAGGTAAGAGCCTACATAATGACCTACCTTGTGGCAATAAGAGTGGCCAAACGTCAGTATTGTGCCACTCTTATAGCGTCCGCAGAGAACCGCCCTGCTGCCCTGTTTCGGGTGACCCGCTCCCTTCTGTCACAGGAGCAGCGGGACCCCCCATTGCAGGGCAGGGCAGAGGAATTTGGAGAGTTCCTGCAGGATAAAATCGATCATATCCGGAGAGGTTGGACCCACTCCAGTGCTCCAGTGGGGACGTCCGAGACTAGTCTTGAGAGACCATGCTGGGAGGAGTTTGACCCTGTTGTCATCAAAGATTTGGACAGGTTGCGCGGGCGACTGCGGGCCACCACATGTTTACTGGACCCGTGTCCCTCCTGGTTGGTGCTGGCCTCCTGGGAGGGCTCACGAGGCTGGCTACTGGGGCTGGTGAACGCTTCGTTGGGGGAGGGCCGGATGCCGGCCGCCCTGAAAGAGGCGGTGGTCAGGCCCCTGCTCAAGAAGCCTTCTCTGGACCCAAAGGAACTAGCAAATTATCGTCCTGTCTCCAACCTTCCTTTTTTAGCAAAGGTTGTTGAGAGTGTGGTGGCTCAGCAGTTTCCGCGTCACCTGGAGGAAGATGATTATCTAGACCCGCGCCAGTCCGGCTTCCGACTCGGTCACAGCACGGAGACGGCCTTGGTCGCGTTGGTGGATGATCTCTGGAGGGCAAAGGATGAGGGTTGTTCCTCCATCCTTGTTCTATTAGATCTCTCGGCGGCCTTCGATACCATCGACCATGGTATCCTATTGCGCCGGCTGGAGGGGTTGGGGATTGGAGGCACCGTGCTACGATGGTTCCACTCCTACCTCTCTGGCCGGACGCAATGTGTGTTGACGGGGGAGCAGAGGTCGACCGCAAGGCCCCTCATTTGTGGGGTCCCACAGGGGTCGATTCTCTCGCCTCTCTTGTTCAACATATATATGAAGCCGCTGGGCGAGATCATCCGTGGTTTTGGGGTGAGTTACCATCTGTACGCTGATGATACTCAGTTGTACATTTCCACCCCAAACCACCCCAACGAGGCTGTCGAAGTGATGACCCGATGTCTGGAAGCCGTACGGGTCTGGATGGATGACAGCAGGCTCAGGCTCAACCCCTCCAAGACAGAGTGGCTGTGGTTCCCGGCTTCCCGATTCAATCAGCATATTCCATCGCTGACCATCGGGGATGAGCAATTAGCCCCGGTGGAAGGGGCGCGCAACTTGGGCGTCCTCCTTGACGATCGGCTGACCTTAGAAGATCACGTGGCGACCGTGGCAAGGGGGGCGTTCCTCCAGGTTCGCCTCGTGCGCCAGTTGCGGCCCCTTTTGGACCGGGAGGCCTTGCGCACAGTCACTCACGTGCTGGTGACGTCCCGCCTGGACTACTGTAACGCTCTCTACATGGGGCTCCCCTTGAGGTGCGCCCGGAGACTGCAGTTGGTCCAGAATGCAGCCGCGCGGGTTATTATGGGGAGATCGAGATTCTCCCATATAACACCTATCCTGCGCGAGCTGCACTGGCTTCCTGTGGCCTACCGGGTGCGCTTCAAGGTACTGGTTACCATCTTCAAAGCGCTCCATGGCACAGGGCCTAGTTACCTGCGGGATCGCGTCCTGCCCCATACATCCCTGCGACCCACTCGCTCACACAGGGAGGGGCTACTCCGGGTGCCATCCTCTAGAGAGTGCCTGGGGACGGTGCCCAGGAGTAGGGCCTTCTCTGTGGTGGGCCCTACCCTTTGGAATGACCTCCCCCCAGACATCCGGACAACAACCGATCTTCGCTCCTTCCGTATGAAGCTGAAGACCTACCTGTTTTGTCAAGCCGGCCTGGCATAACGTTACTATCTTGCCACCCCAGGTCATTTTACAATGGGAAATTTTGTTTTTAATATTTTTGGGGTTTTAAACTTTGTAAGTATGCTTATTTATGGACTTATTTTTACCTCCTCTGCACGATTTTATGGTGCTATCTTGATTATTGCTCTGTACGTCGCCCCGAGTCCCTGTGGGGAGAGGGGGCGACTAATAAGTTCAATAAAATAAATAAATAATAAATAAGTTGGGTCCAGGGAAGGCTTCTTAAGGAGGGGCCTCACCACCGCCTCCTTCAAGGTGGTGGAAAAGAACCCCTCTCTCAATGAAGCGTTGGTAATCGCCTGGAGCCAGCCTCGTGTCACCTCCCGGGAAGCCGAAACTAACCAAGAGGGACACGGGTCCAGCACACAAGTGGCAGCACTGAGTCTCCCCATAATCCTGTCCATGCCTTCGGGGGTCACAGGGTCAAACTCATCCCAGATTGTCTCCTCAAGATTCATCCCCGTCGGCTCGCCCGAATCTACCCAGTCAGAGTCCAAGCCTGTCTGGATGTGAGTGATTTTATCCTGCAGATACTGAACAAATTCTTCAGCCCTACTCTGCAAGGGGTCTTCCCCAGTTCCTTGGTTAAGTAAGGAGCGGGTCACCCTAAACAGGGCGGCTGGGTGGTTTTCTGCAGATGCGATAAGAGCGGAAAAATGTTGCCGTTTTGCCGCTTCTATCGCCACTAAGTAGAATTTAATATGAATTCTCACTAGTGTTTGATCAGATTCGGACCGGCTGGCCCTCCAGCCAGTCTCTAGGCATCTTTTCTGGCGTTTCATCTCCCGGAGCTCCTCAGTAAACCAGGGAGCCACCCGGGATCGACACTGGGTCAGAGGCCGCAAAGGCACAACGCGATCCAAGGCCCCAGCGGCCGCCCTATCCGAGGCTTCCACTAGGGCTTCGGTCGAGTTGTGAGCAAGGGATTCAGGAAAAGTCCCAAGCTCCATCGGGAACCTTTCGGGGTCCATCAGGTGCCTGGGGCGGAACCATCTAGTCGGTTCCGCCTCCCTGCGGCGAGGGGTAGCAGTATGGAAGTCAAGCCTGATGAGGAAATGATCAGACCATGACAAGGGTTGAATAGAAATATCCCCTAAATCTAGATCGTTCATCCACTGCCCAGAGACAAAAATCAGGTCGAGCGTGTGCCCCCCATTATGGGTGGGGTCTTGAATTAACTGAGTTAGGTCCATAGCTGTCATGGAAGCCATGAACTCCCGAGCTGACTCGGATGTCTCGCCAATGGAAGGCAGATTGAAATCCCCCAGGACCATAAGCCTGGGGAAATCAACCGCCAATCCAGCTAACACATCCAGCAGCTCCGGCAGGGCTGATGAAACATAGCAGGGAGACAGGTACGTAACAAAAAGGGCCACCTGAGCTCCAAGGCCCCACTTCACAAAGAGGGACTCACACCCGCCTATCTGAGGCACAGTGACCTCCTGAGGTCTGAGACTTTCCCTAATAACCACCGCTAACCCCCCCCGCCCCTGCCCTGGGCTCTTGGCTGGTGAAACACCCGGAAGCCTGGTGGGCATAGTTCGCTAAGAGGCACACACACCTCATGGCCCAACCAGGTCTCCATAATGCATGCCAGGTCCGCTCTACCCTCTTCCATGAGGTCGTAAATGAGGGGAGCCTTATGTACCACGGACCTGGTGTTAAGCGACACCAGCCAGAGACCAGGGTCCTGTAATCTTGCGAGAAGGGTGATGAGGGTCGGAACGCGCGATTGCTCTTAAACAGAAAATCTGCGTCCTCCGAACATCATTTGGCCCTCGCCCCCTCACCATATCTGCCTCTCCCACAAACAGTAGAGATGGTGAACCCCCCAATGGAATGGCTTAATGTCTCCCCCGGAATCCCAACCCTTCCTAGCCCTCCCAACCCGCGCCCATTAGTTAGCTCTGGCCTGTGCCCTGGTAGACTCCCCCCCAAGGCTGTCTGAGCCATCCGAATCAACCCCCTCCCCCCCTTAAAAAGCTTTCAGATTTGGGTTTTCCCAGATGTACCAACATGGCTCTCTTAATAAATTGGAACTTTGAGCAATACTTTGCCTTGCCTACTTAATTTTGGATGCTATTTGGAATCCTGACAGAGTAGTCCTTAATGGCACTACCTCTACATGGAGGGAAGTAAGCAGTGGGGTACCATAAGGTTCCATCTTAAGCCCAGAATTTTTCAATATCTTTATAAATGGCTTTGGAAAAAGTGGGAAAAAAAGTAACTGGGATGGTTAGGGGCCTGGAACCAAAAACATAAGAATGGTTGCAGGAATCGGGAATTGCCAGTTTAGAGAAAAGAGGGGGGAGGGGGAGCCGGACCTCGCAGGAATAACGGAGACCTGGTTGGGCCACGAGGGAGGTCTGCCTCCCTCATGGAAATGTGCCCACCAGGCTACCGTGTATTCCACCAGCCACGGGCCCAGGGCAAGGGCGGTGGGGTAGCGGTAATTATACGGGAGAATCTTGAACCGAGAGAATTCACTGTGCCGCAGACATCTGGGTGTGAGTCTCTGGGTGTGAGATGGGGCCCGGGTGTGAGTCTCCTGCTTGAGGTTGGACTGGAAGACCTCCAAGGTTCTTTTCAGCTCTATTCTGATTGATTGAAATAAGGGATACCTCATCCAAAATACAATAGACTGCAGTATGAGACAAGGGTAAAGCCATGCCACGTTTCTCATCCAAGGAGAAACAAGTTGCTCCTGGAATACAGTATTTTAAAATAACAAATATTTAGTCACAAACTTTATGGTGCTTCAATTATTTCTCTCAATATAACAAAGTGACATCTTTTATTTCACTGCAGAGGCTGAAGCATTGTCTGAAGAGTATTCAGCCATGTGAATTTTATTCAAAATGATGCTTAATAGGCAATCAAGAGAACATACTTATTGATAGCACAGCATTTGTTTAGCTGTTTCTACATTTATGCTTTTAACATTGGAGGAGGAGGCAGGCACTTTGAATAAATACATTCATAGTGCAACTTGTGAAAACATTCACAATACAATACAATACAATAGTAGAATTGGAAGGGACCTTGGAGGTCTTCGAGTCCAACCCCCTGCCTAGGCAGGAAACCCTACAGCGTTTCAGACAAATGGCTATCCAAATATCTTCTTAAAGACTTCCAGTGTTGGGGCATTCACAACTTCTGGAGGCAAGCTGTTCCACTGATTAATTGTTCTAACTGTCAGGAAATTTCTCCTCAGTTCTAAGTTGCTTCTCTCCTTGATTAGTTTCCACCCATTGCTTCTTGTTCTACCCTCAGGTGCCTTGGAGAATAGTTTGACTCCATCTTCTTTGTGGCAACCCCTAAGATATTGGAACACAGCTATCATGTCTCCCCTAGTCCTTCTTTCTCTTAAGCTAAAGATACCCAGTTCCTGCAACCGTTCTTCATATGTTTTAGTCTCCAGTCCCCTTTTAAGACAGATACTCTTCTATGTCAGTGTTATAGATCTCTCTGATTTTCTGTCACCTTGCTACCTGGTTCACAAATTATATTAAGTCAGTTTTGGCTTAAGCAAGGCTTAATGAATCAAATGGAATTGATAGCATTTATAAAATCCACTGAAAGTCAGTTTGTAGCAGTGATTAAGCCATTGGCTAGAACTGGAGAGACCATGAATTCCATTTCCACTTTAGGATTGAAGCCAGTTAGGTGACCTGGGCAAGTCACTCTCTCAGCCCTAGGAAGGATTTAATGGCAAACCATTTCTGAAACATCTTGCCAACAAAATTGCAGTGACTTCTCCGGGCAGTCTTCAGGAATTGGACACGATTGAAAAAATAAAAATTCGCCAGGGCATAAACTATGGTTCACAAATTATTCCGACTGCAATCACGTAAAATGAAACCACACTGTAGCCATATTCATGTTTCTCAGAAACAACTCTAACCAGAATGGTGAAAAACCATGAGAGAACAGTGGTGGGAGGGAACCCGAGTGAAGCATAAAATAGCAAAAAAAGTCTAAAAATTAGTATCTCATTCACTTTCTAGTCCATCTCAAATGATTATTGTGAATCAAGAGAAGGAAAATCAGCTACACTGTCTGTCAATATGCAGTTGCAGCTGCATAGAAGAAACATGGTGGCCTCCAATCATGAATCACCGGATGGCTGTCATCATCACTGGCCATTTCTCATTCTGGCTGAAAATAACAATATCTGGACACCTAATATTGAGAATAATTGGAATAAAATGCCTATAACATGAGCGTTAGTAGCCAGGGATGATGAAGTTCCCTCTTCCCAGGTCACCATTATCTGTAGCATTAAAATCAACACAAAAGAACAAAGTTAACTTTTGACATAATGAACACAAACCTGTAGCCTCTATAAACAAAGAGCAAAAGAACAACTGAGCACTGCCGTTCTCACTCCTGCAATTGGTGGAGGAGATGTGGGATGGTGACACTCCTGGACAGCCTTGTCTGAACTGGGAAGCTAAGCTGGATCAGACCAGGTTAGTATGTGGAGACATCGGGAGAATGGTAAATCTGTAGAGTAGTCTGGGAAGTTGAAAAATCCTTCAGGAACAAATCCGTGGCAATCTACTTCTATATTAAAGCCAAGGAAATGACGTGCACAAGACCCCATAGGAAATGGTATGTGGTTGGATCCTGAGCTGTGAATGTTTCTTTGGGAGAAGAGATGATTCTGCCTGCTTTAAAAGAAGTAGTGGTCCTCTTTCCTTAAGAAACAGTTACTCGATTCTACAGCCTTTTCGAATTCGTCTCTGACTTCAAACCTTTTGTTCTGGGAGGAGAATGTTGAGTTGTACCTAGGCCCACAGCTTCAAAAATCCCCAGACCTTACCTAGATCTTTTCAGTCGGATTTCAGGCCAGGTTACAATACTGAGACTCGAGTGTGATTGCATTTCTTGAGGATCCTCTGGCAGATGGTCCTCCGGGATCTCTTGTTGGCTTTGCATAGCATTCATTATGGTATCCCTTTGGATTAATTCTAGGAGTGGAAGGTGCTATTTTGTGGTGCTTCTTCTCCTTCCTCCAGGGTCCATTTCAGTCAATTTTGCCAAGCCCTCTCATTGATGAGTTCCCCATCTTGATTCTCTTCTCATTCCTATTTAGCATCTATGTGAAACCACTGAGTGAGGTCCTCTATCAGTACAGTTTTAAGTACACTCTACACATTGATGATACTTAGTTATAAACCTATGCCCCAGGCCACATGAATGATAGCTGGAGGCTGTGGAAATCTGGGTGGAAAAGAGCAAGCTGTAGCTATATGTCTAGGTGGTTGTAGGTTTTAAGACTTCCTGCCTCCAGATATTTTTCATCATTAACTCTTTTTTTTAATCGAAAGATTTTTTTAACTTTTTAATACAAATTTACACATATTAAAGTGTTGACCCGATCTTTCCTTTCACATCCTCTCATAACTTGGTTTTCACTTTCAGCCAAATTATTTTCTTCCATTATTTTCCGTTCTTATATTTCTTTTTTCTTAATACATAAACAGTATTTTCAGTTGCCACTTCAAAAATTACACCAAATTATCAATTCATATTTCTCTATTAGTCTATTTTACTATAAACAATATATATTCTCTAATTAAATGTTAACATAAAGCATTTCTTTCAGGTTTTTTCTACAATTAACAATATACTATAATGTCTTTATTTCTTAATTAGTTACATAAAAAGTTGCTTCTCTCCTTGATTAGTTTCCACCCATTGCTTCTTGTTCTACCCTCATGTGCCTTGGAGAAAAGTTTGAGTCCCTCTTCTTTGTGGCAACCTCTGAGATATTGGAACACTGCTATCATGTCTCCCCTAGTCCTTCTTTCTCTTAAGCTAAACATATCCAGTTCCTGCAACCGTTCTTCATATGTTTTAGTCTCCAGGCCCCTTTTAAGACAGATACTCTTCTATGTCAGTGTTATAGATCTCTCTGATTTTCTGTCACCTTGCTACCTGGTTCACAAATTATATTAAGTCAGTTTTGGCTTAAGCAAGGCTTAATGAATCAAATGGAATTGATAGCATTTATAAAATCCACTGAAAGTCAGTTTGTAGCAGTGATTAAGCCATTGGCTAGAACTGGAGAGACCATGAATTCTAGTTCCACTTTAGGATTGAAGCCAGTTAGGTGACCTGGGACCAGTCACTCTCTCAGCCCTAGGAAGGATTTAATGGCAAACCATTTCTGAAACATCTTGCCAACAAAATTGCAGTGACTTCTCCGGGCAGTCTCCAGGAATTGGACACGATTGAAAAAATAAAAATTCGCCAGGGCATAAACTATGATTCACAAATTATTCCGACTGCAATCACGAAAAATGAAACCACACTGTAGCCATATTCATGTTTCTCAGAAACAACTCTAACCAGAATGGTGAAAAACCATGAGAGAACAGTGGTGGGAGGGAACCCGAGTGAAGCATAAAATAGCAGAAAAGTCTAAAAATTAGTATCTCATTCACTTTCTAGTCCATCTCAAATGATTATTGTGAATCAAGAGAAGGAAAATCAGCTACACTGTCTGTCAATATGCAGTTGCAGCTGCATAGAAGAAACATGGTGGCCTCCAATCATGAATCACCGGATGGCTGTCATCACCACTGGCCATTTCTCATTCTGGCTGGAAATAACAATATCTGGACACCTAATATTGAGAATAATTGGAAAAAAATGCCTATAACATGAGCGTTAGTAGCCAGGGATGATGAAGTTCCCTCTTCCCAGGTCACCATTATCTGTAGCATGAAAATCAACACAAAAGAACAAAGTTAACTTTTGACATAATGAACACAAACCTGTAGCCTCTATAAACAAAGAGCAAAAGAACAACTGAGCACTGCCGTTCTCACTCCTGCAATTGGTGGAGGAGATGGGAGATGGTGACAGTCCTGGACAGCCTTGTCTGAACTGGGAAGCTAAGCTGGATCAGACCAGGTTAGTATGTGGAGACATCGGGAGAATGGTAAATCTGTAGAGAAATCTGTAAATCTGTCTGGGAAGTTGAAAAATCCTTCAGGAACAAATCTGTGGCAATCTACTTCTATATTAAAGCCAAGGAAATGACGTGCACAAGACCCCATGGGAAATGATATGTGGTTGGATCCTGAGCTGTGAATGCTTCTTTGGGAGAAGAGATGATTCTGCTTGCTTTAAAAGAAGTAGTGGTCCTCTTTCCTTAAGAAACAGTTACTCGATTCTACAGACTTTTCGAATTCCTCTCTGACCTCAAACCTTTTGTTCTGGGAGGAGAATGTTGAGTTGTACCTAGGCCCACAGCTTCAAAAATCCCCAGACCTTACCTAGATCTTTTCAGTCGGATTTCAGGCCAGGTTACAATACTGAGACTCGAGTGTGATTGCATTTCTTGAGGATCCTCTGGCAGATGGTCCTCCGGGATCTCTTGGTGGCTTTGCATAGCATTCATTATGGTATCCCTTTGGATTAATTCTAGGAGTGGAAGGTGCTATTTTATGATGCTTCTTCTCCATCCTCCATGGTCCATTTCAGTCCATTTTGCCAAGCCCTCTCATTGACGAGTTCCCCATCTTGATTCTCTTCTCATTCCTATTTAGCATCTATGTGAAACCACTGAGTGAGGTCCTCTACCAGTACAGTTTTAAGTACAATCTACACATTGATGATACTTAGTTATAAACCTATGCCCCAGGCCACATGAATGATAGCTGGAGGCTGTGGAAGTCTGGATGGAAAAGAGCAAGCTGTAGCTATATGTCTAGGTGGTTGTAGGTTTTAAGACTTCCTGCCTCCAGATATTTTTCATCATTAACTCTTTTTTTTAATCGAAAGATTTTTTTAACTTTTTAATACAAATTTACACATATTAAAGTGTTGACCCAATCTTTCCTTTCACATCCTCTCATAACTTGGTTTTCACTTTCAGCCAAATTATTTTCTTCCATTATTTTCCGTTCTTATATTTCTTTTTTCTTAATACATAAACAGTATTTTCAATTGCCCCTTCAAAAATTACACCAAATTATCATTTCATATTTCTCTATTAGTCTATTTTACTATAAACAATATATATCCTCTAATTAAATCTTAACATAGAGCATTTCTTTCAGGTTTTTTTCTACAATTAACAATATACTATAATGTCTTTATTTCTTAATTAGTTACATAACAATACCAATCATACTACTATTCCCTTTAATCTAATAATACAACTCTTTTTTCTTTTCTTCCTCTTTTATCCATTTTCTCTTGGGCTCTCACGAATTCCTCTTTTAATCATTTTTTTTCTTCTCCCCCTTTCTCCTAACTTCTTTTTTTCTCTCCTGTTTTTATGGTTATAGTATCTTTTCTTCAGAGTATTCATTTTTATTATTCTGGTATCTTTCCTTGGGGTTTTCCCTGTTCTCCTCCCTTCCTAACTATCATGGTTTCTTTTGGGGGAATCTCCCCCTTTGTCTGCTTTTTCTTGTAACTGTAAATCTCAGTGAAATCATCTGCATTTTATTTTTGAATTTTCTTTCTTCCACCTTATCTTCTTGCTCCTCATTTGTGCCCTCTTTTACCCCCTCTTCTCCTATTTCTTGCTCTGTATTTTCTCCTTGATTTTCTATCTTTTTTTTAATCAGTTAATCTTTCACATGCCCTTTTTAGCATCCCAAATAATTCCTCCTACAGCCAAATCTCCATTTTACAAGTTTAACTATTTTTATAGATGTTTAAATTTTGGGTTATGCCACATTTAATTACAAGTTTAGGGCCTTCCAAATTCAATTGTTCAATTATAGCATTAACCCAGTCCAGTCCAAGTTGAAGGCTTTTTCTCTTCCACAGCTATAAACAGTTGCAGCCAAATAATGTTACAATAACAGATACTGCTTAACAATTCTCACAGTTTTAAAATATATTTTCCTGTAGCCAAGGTCTCACTTCACAGCTGCAGTCTCACTTTTATTTTTTATTTTCTTTCACTAGCCGGTGTAGTATTTTCTGCTCGCCAGTAGATGGCACTCTCCAAAATGCAATACAATCCAACTGCTGACTGTCAATAGCTGTCAAAAACGCTTTTAATCCACAAAAAATAAAATAAAATAAGGAGGAAAAGGACTTCCCCCTGGGCTCTTCCATTTGGTCATTAATTTTTTCTTCACTTCCAAACTGCAGAAGGCAAAATCCTCTGAGGCTTAGGTTCTTTAACCTCCTCTGCCTCTTTTTTCAATAAAATTGACCGGAAGCCAGTTAGCAGCTAATTTCACTTCGGGAGCCTTTTTAAGATTAAGATCAGTTTTTTTTTCTTTTTCCTGTGAGTTGATCAATCACTCACCCAGTTTCAACACTCCGTTCCAACACCGCTCCAGCACAATAACTTAGTCCAGATGCCCCAGCTTTGGAGCGGTCATTCAATTATGGCCACACACACGCACACACACACACACACTGCTGGTTTGAAAGGCTATTCTCCAACCTCCTGAGGAATTGCTGGTTCCTCTAGGTTGTCCGAGACGTCCCTTCTTCTTCCCCGTCCCTCCAGGACAGGTTCTAGTCTGAAGACCTCCTGACAGCGGTTTGTCTGGCTGGATTTCCGCGAGGCTCAGCAGAGCCCACCTTTTTCCAGCCGGTCTCACCGCAACACTTCTGGCTTCTCTTTCACCATTTTTAAGTTTTAAGGGTCTTGGCTTTATACTGTAATGGTGTTTAATGATTTCCTGTTTTTATGTGTAGTATAATGAGCTACCCAGAGTCACAACAATTGAGCTGGGCAGCTATCTACATTAGATACAGGATGGATGGATGGACGAACGGACGGACAGACAGACAGACAGACAGACAGACAGACAGACAGACAGACAGACAAACTGACTTCACCTAGAGCAAGTGAGCCATTTTAGGACAGGACTTGAACATAGAAGGGATATGGAATTATTTTTAACACAACTTCATAAAGATATAACCAGAATTTGCTATATTTAATAATTCTCACAGTTTCAAAGTATCTTTTCCTGTAGCCAGGGTCACACTTCACAGCTGCAGTCTCACTTTTATTTTTTATTTTCTTTCACTAGCCGGTGTAGTATTTTCTGCTCGCCTGTAGATGGCACTCTCCAAACTGCAATACAGTTCAACAGGTGACTGTCAATAGCTGTCAAAAGTGCTTTTAATCCACAAAAAATAAAATAAAATCAGGAGAAAAAGGACTTCCCCTGGGTATCTTAGCCCAGCCATGCACAGCATTTGCTGACTGAGGTAGCTACCTTATTTTGCCTGATATTTCAACTGTTGGGGTTCTACATCTGTCCCAATATTATTAATAGAGAACTTTCTGGCCTTGTGACTAAACAGCTACTTGATACTAGTTACCTCATTGGTGCATTAATTGCAAAGTTCTAACAATAGAGGCTTTATTTCCCCCCACCCTCTAGTTACCTGTCTGCTGGACTGGAGTGTGAAATTAACCTAAGAAACTCTACTTTCAGAACCATCATGGACTCAAGGGAAATGAGCAATGGACCCGTGAGGCAAAGAAGCTCTCAGGAGCAGACCAGGGGAGAAGAGGAAACACAGTTACTCAATGGTAAGGGGGCATTTAAGGAGGATGGATGATATATTTTGTTGCACAAATTGGGGGATATCCCTGCTGTGGATAAATTATCTGGGGATTTTCAATTAGGTCTTGGAATTAAGTATTACTATGCAGAAATTAGCATTTTGGGAGCCGCAAAACCCTAATATTACTTTACTAGAGAGTTATGTAGTGTCACCCAAATGCTTTGGAGTCCAGACCCAAGAATTTCCTGCCATTCTAAACGCCTGCTAAAAGACTGTAGAACTTGTAGTTAAAGGAATAGTGCATGCTGTATGTTACCTATCTGTATTATCTTCTTAATACAGATATTCATAAAGTAAATGTAGGGAGGGATTCTGGAACAGGAAATGATCAAATGTACATTAAAGGAAGAGGAAAGTAGAGGGAAGTTGTATCAATGTGGTTCTACAGAAAGGATGGCATGATGCAATCTTTGCTGGATTCCCAGGAGGGAAGGAGTGCCTTCACAAAGGGGTAAGGAGACAGTTCAGCCCAGACATTATGTGTGAGTGAAAGAGGCTGAAGACAGCCCTTCCCTAATAGTGTATTGTAGATGCAAATAGTAGAGTCCAGAATTTGGCAAGATTCTGTTTACAGGTCTGAAATAATAAAGGAATCATTGCATGTCATTCTTGATTTTGGGCCTGACAGCAACCTATGAAGTGGGGCAGAGAGGAAAGCATCCGATAATGATTGATTCACACATCAGTAAGAAATACTATGGAAAAGTATGACAAAAAAGAAGATCAAGAGTTATGCATGAAGAGCAGGTGTGCCTTTAATATTTGTCTGGAAATATTACAGACAGAACAATACAAACATTTAGTTGAAGGAAACAAGGAACATTAACTGAACTCATATGCTGACTATATATTACTATTTACTAATGAATTTTGTGTAAATGTATATTATGAGTATGGAGGGAGGGGGCACCTACCGCACATCGCAACTGCCAAAATTTGTAACCTTTCCACGACCCTCTTCCTTGTAAATTTTTTTAAAAAAAACAATACAACTTTGTTTAAAAAAAAAAGAGTTATGCATGAAGAGCATTTGTCTGGAAATATTACAGACAGAACAATACAAACATTTAGTTGAAGGAAACAAGGAACATCTTAGTTAACTAGTTACAAAGAAAACATTTGGGAATTATCATCACAAGACCATAACACTGTTGTTAAGTGAATCTGTCTTCCCCATTGATTTTCATTGTCAGTGGGTCACAAAAGGGGATCTAATGACCCCGGTACACTGCAAATACATGCCAGTTGCTATATGTCCAAATTTTAATCCCATGTCCATGGGGATGCTGCAATGGTTGTAAGTGTGGAAAATAGGTCACTTTTTTCAGTCCCATTGTAACTTCAAACAGTCACTAAATGAATGGTTATAAGTTGAAGACTACTAGTTCTACATTCTAATATTTGTCAGGGGTTTTGGCAATATTACCTCCTCCTGATCTACTAAAATGATATAATGTTTTATGCTGCTTTACTTGATAATTAAGCAAAGTAGAATAATAGGATAAATCCAGACTTCCTGATCTGCTGATTAAAAGAGGTTACTATTATGTGGAAATCTGTTTTTAAAAAAGGTTACAAAACTAAATAAAAACCATATACCATGTAAAATAATTCAGAAGCCTGGTAGAGATAGTTTTGGACCTCTTTTATCCATCCCAAAGGAAAGAAGTAAGGAAACGAAGTAAAAAGTAAGGAAACGAAGGCTTGAAATTTGGAATAGTAATTTAGAAGAAAAAACTCTGTACAATGGGAAGATTTCTGTCTAATCCAAGCAATGAACTGACTTCCTCCATTCGCCTAATGTGAAATCATGCTTTTAAAATGAAGCTCTTTCTAATTCTATAGCAGAAGCTGAACACCTGGAGAAAATTAATGTCCACATCCAATGGAAGAGACACCTGGAGGTAATATTAGATATTATAATAGGTAATAATAAAAGCAGGAGGAAGATAGCACTAGAGAAAGAAATATTCTCCCTAAATGATGAATTATCAAGAATGATGAAAATGGTCAATTCTATGGCTACACAGTCCCATGGTCTCTATCCTTCTCATAGAGGATTAGGTCCTGTACGTTTATTAGGCTTTCTGGGCAAGGGAGCTTCTGTAACAGATCAAAGAAGGGAAGCAACCAGACAATGAGTAAGAACACACGGTTATAGCTAATTAGTTGAGAAGAGCTGGCTACTGCATGAGGCAATCAAAGTTGTGCTTAGTTGCTGTGTGCTCTCTGCAATTTACCTCATGATGTTCCTACTGTGAATATATTTAGTTATATAAAACTGAAAGTTCGTGTCAGCATCTCTGACTCCATTTGGACATCATCTGTGCAATTCCCTGACAGTGTCCATCACCTAAATGCATTCTAGGAATCTATGACAGGCCTGGACATCATTAAATTCCCTCTGTTTTGTTGGTAGGTAATGAAGGCGAAGGTACTAGAAAAGGTACACAATCAGCTGAGTGATCTCTTAGACAAGACCTTGGAAGAAGCACCTCATTCCAGACCCCAATAATTGAGTGTCATCCCAGAAAAGAAGGAAAACAGATGGAAGCGGTTCCTCGCAATTGATTTTGGAACAGGGATGGGGAAAATAGAGTCATCAGGCAGTGCTGGCTCAATGGCCTTGAAACAGAGATGAGCACCACCTCCAAGAGTCATCATTGACTGTGGAGTAAAATCCTCAGGGACTCTTACCTTTACCCCCCTTCTCAGTGGCGAGAAGGGTTTTGAGAGATATATTAAATATTACCTGATTTGAAATCTTATCTTGCAGAGAGAAGGGTCAGCTACTGAAGAAGAAAGTCTTTGTCCCTCAACGGTCCTTGTTTGAGTAAGTATGCCTGGCTATGGTATGAACAAGACTTAGTCAGAGGGAGAATGTGCAAAGTAGCCGGCTCTCTAAGGCCTCAGGTTCCAAACGTGGCCTTGGGCAAATAAAGCTGATATTCCATTGTTGACGAAGAACAAGAGTTTGAAACAGCCCAATAAGGACTGAACATGCTCCATAGCCACACAATGCAGAGAGTCTTTGGTGGGTGCCCGGGAAAGTATAAAAAGAATAGATACAGGTGATGGGAAACAAAATAGAGTATTTTTGAAAGGATTAGGTTAATTAGCACAATACTACAAAGAGTTATTACTAGCATATTAGAAGAGATCAGAGATGGAACATTTTCCCCCCAGCCACTTGAATATTATTTCTTTTGTACAAGTGAAACACTAAATGAAAATCTTTGGTTTCCAGGTTTTGTCCAATGATCTCTAGCTGCCCATCTTTCCCAACTTCAGTTACTTACTTGCTGACAACTTGTCCCTCTTTTACAGCACATTGCTGGAGGTGGAACATTTCCGCACAATCCACCACATATTTGTGGCCATGCTCTGTATCTTTGTCCTGAAACAAATCACTGTGGATTCCATTGATGAAGGATGGTATGATTCAGAAAAGGGGGCAAGATAGAAAGGCTGTCCTCTGATATATGCTAATTCTGGGGAGAATGTGGGGATATGATGCTATTTGTTTTGTGCTAAGGAACACAGTCATAATCCTAAAAGCACATTTACCTAATCTTTAAACCAGTGACGTGCAGTCAGGTGAGGCAAGTGAGGCACAGCCTCACCACTCTCATCATGAAAAAAAAAGTAAAAGGAAAAAGCTGAGCTAGTTGCTGCCTCACCGTGGATGACTCTGCTTAACCTCACTGGTGCTCTCCCTCCCCAAGTGTAGTGACTTCCTCCCCAGGCCCCCATTCATTTCTCTCTCACACACATACAGCTGGATAAAACTATATAAAAATCTAGCCCAGCTTCACTGATTACAAGTTTGAAAAGGCAACGTGGCTCCACCTGCAATCAAACTACACTTGGGGAGGGAGAGCACAAGCGAGCACTGGGGAGACCACAGGAGGAGGCAGGAAGCCAGGCAAAGAGCCATGCTGTAGTACACACACTTTCCCCCAGCCTCTTTCTTTTGGAAGGCTCGGATCGGCTCCCCTCCGGTTCTCTGCCTCTCCTCTCACCCCAGCCTGCCAGCAGGAGGTGGTGGGTGGGCTTTATTGTGTTCCAGGCATTTCTCACCCAGACAGCAGGCTGCATTTGCAATGGTGGAGGTGTTTGGGAAAGGCAGCAGGGGAATGGGGGGGGGTGGCAGAGGAGCTGCTTTCAAGCCACTGGAAAAGATATCCAATCCAACTTTTGTGTCTTTGTGGGTTTGTTTGAGAGTGAGTGAGAGAGGGAAGGGGTAGGAGAGATAGTCCAATCCAACTTGTGTGTGTGTGTGTGTGTGTGTATTTGAGAGAGGGGGAGGAAGGGAGAGAGGGAGGAAGGGGGGGGAAGGAGAAGAAAAAGAAAAAGAAAGAAGGAGCAAAGGAGAAAAACAAATGCTGTCGCTTTAAATTGGAACTGAGCATGCCTGGCTGTGGAATTCTGGGAGTTGAAGTCCACAAGTCTAAAAATATTTGAAACCCAGCACTGTGTCAGTGCCTCACCAGTCATAAACCTCACCGCATGTCACTGCTTTAAACTTAGGAGACCCTGCTACATCTCCTCCCACTTGTCACTGTTCATCTACTAGCTGAAAAGAAAATGGAATTTGTTCTTCTCCTTGTCTTTGTGCTCCTGTTAAACGGTAACACTTGGGACCTTCCTATGCCCACCTAAAGATTAAGCCTAAGTGAGGAATGCCTCCATTGGTACCACCTTTGCTAGTCATCCAAACACTCTCCTCTATGCTAGTCACCTAGTTACACAGATACACTTTTTGTACCCTCCTTCTGAATGAATCTTGTTACCTTTTGGATCTTTCTGTGGACATGTTCATGGCTGAGCATATGTGTTGTGTCACATTGTATGCATCTGCCATTTGTTGTCATGATTTGTATTTGTACTTTATTCCATTCCATTTGACCAGTGATCAAAACAATAAATAAATTGATTAATAGACTGACTGACTTTAAAGAAAATCAGGCTAAATTTACTATTAATACAGGAATGGGAAAATATAGAAAATAGGAATAGTGTAAGTATTAAATGAAGGAAACTAATCCTTTAAGGGAGGATGGGATATGAAAAAAAATCAAACATTCATTCTTGTGAGAGAGACGTTCCCTGAGGATGAGCTCCAGTACGAGTCTGAAACTTGGAAGATCAAACCTCCAGTCCCGGCAATTGACCCTGATTGACTCCCCCAACATTATCCTGGGAGACGTATGTTTGCCTTCATTCATGGGAAGTCTCCATCTGCCTATGAAAAATCTGGTTCTGGCATTATTCCAGCCTTTTGCCCATTATGCTCATTCTAATGTTTGTTTGTTTTTAATGTTGTATGCTGCCATGGGCTATTTTTTAATTGGGAAGCCTTACTAATGAAATAATTCATCAAAGGAAAAGAAGGAGAAGGAAATGTCCATGATAGGCAAATCCTTGAAATCATCAGCAGTTCTGTAGAAGCTGAAGCATTGTTAGAGGTTCTGTTTTATTCTATAGAAATGGTAGATGGTTATTATAGAGCCATACAGATTGGTAGCAGAGGATGGTTATGTAGCCATACAAATCAAATAAAGCGTACAGTGTATAGTCACTATGGGCCTTGCTACTTAATGGTTTCAACTGTCATAACTGTTGCAGGAAACTCTTCTCAGAACATAAGGGAACCATAGATTATAACCATAGATGCTAAGTAAACACTGCCATCTACTGGCTAATTAATTCTGTTATGAAACAAAGATTATGAAACAAAATGAGGGTGACTGATTGTAATTTTTTCAGTTGGAGGTAGAATTTTCCTTCATTCTAACTCTGTTCTGACTATTTTGAAGAGTTCATGGGAACTTTCATGAGTTTCCTTCCTCAAAATAGCAGGACCAAATCCCCTTCACTTTTCATCAGTCATGCCACTGAATTATTTGAATCCCACCACTGCTGGTATCCTCTGAATGGCATGGGCAAACCCCAAATAGAGTCATTAATGGTAGGCCAGCTTAAAGATATATACTTCACTATACATTGCCCTGAAAAAGATATACAGTACATTTTGAAACATCTTGTGGCAGAAGTTATGGTCCTTAGCAGACATCGTCATGTATATGTCATGTATAAATGCTTACAGTAGCACTTGCCATGGTCTCAAAAATAGGTTCTTCTTGTAAGCGGGAAGATAAGCAGATTTCATCCAAGCAAGACTGCTAGTTGTTGACAAGGACAATCACAGTCTCCACTCAGGTCCTCTCCTTTCAGGCAGAACAGAGAGACCCTGATTGGCTGAAGAGCTGGGCAGCTTCCCCTTAAAAAGGGGAGCTGCCAGACCCCTAGTCAGTGGATGCCTGTACTTGACCTAATAAAGAACTGTTGTCATCACTTGCCTTTTATTGCCTTCATTACCCTATCAAACACTGGCGACGAAGGTGGGATCGGAAGGCAATTAGGCTGACAAAAGAGCGAAACTCACTACAAAGAGCTTTGTCACAAGACAGGGATTCCGCCTGGAGCACAGGAAGGCTAAGGCATACTAGCCATTTGTGAACCCAGAGAGAGAGTCAGAATGGCCACCTATGCCCAACCACCTCCGTTCAACCCAGCCACAGACGACTGGGACGCCTATATGCTGCGGTTCGACGTTTTCTTGGAGGCGAACGATCTCAGCGGCGCCTCGGATCTCCAAAAGAAGAATCTGTTCCTGGGATACTCCGGCCCCGCAGTTCTAGATACCGCCAAGAACCTCTTGGAACCGACGCTGCTACCATCTGTCTCCTGGTCCGCCTTACAGCAGGCATTGAAGACTCACTACGCCCCGAAACCGTCCAAGTATGTACGGCGCTATCATTTTCACCAGAGGAACCAGTTGGAGGGCGAGTCCATAAACGAGTACATCGCCGAACTCCAGAAAGCCGCAACTCATTGCGAGTTCCGGGATCTGGACGATGCGCTTTTGGACCAGATCATAATGGGGGTCCGAGACCGGGGCCTGCAGGCAAGACTGCTAGCGAGGAGCAACCTCTCCCTCCAGATTGCCCTCGACGAGGCACAGGTGACCGAGTCCGCGCAGAAGTCCGTTGAAACTCTCCAACGCCTCTCCGCACCCTCCGAGTCCCCCAGGAGCACCCGCGTCCACCGCGAAACCATAGAACAAGAGAGCTCCAAGAGCGACGAGGAGGTCAGCCATCGCATGCGCAGTAGCCGCGCAGTGCCGGCGCGAAAACTCAAATCGCCCGGCCTGCCCTGTGCCAGCTGTGGAGGCGATCATGCAAGAGCAACCTGCCGGTTCCGGGACGCGACATGCCAGTGATGCGAACGGAAGGGGCATATAGCCAGGGTATGCCGCAGCGAACTCCCTGCAACCAGCGGTCGCCCCGAGAGAATGGAGAGAGGGCCGAATCGGAGGCAGCGACCCAGCCAGAGGCAGCTCCGCAGGGCAGAGGTTGACGACCACGTGGCCAACCTCACCGCATCCGACCAGAAACACCGGGGGCATCACTCGATTACAAGCGTCACGGTCCCTGTTTGTCACGTGTGGATCAGCCGCCCAAGGAAGCTCAAGGTCACCATTTTCATCGAGGGCGCCCCCTGTGAGATGGAGATCGACACCGGGTCAGCTCTCACGATCATTTCATGGGCAGTGCTGAAACGGACGGTCCCCACGATGCGAAAGGGGGACCTCAGGAGCCCCGACGTCCGTCTCCGCGACTATCAAGGAAACCTGGTTCCCCTCGTGGGACAAGGCACGTTCACGGTACGCTACAAATGGATCACGAAGAAACTACAGGCGATCGTGGTGCGGGACAACCTCCAAAGCCTTTTCGGACTGGACTGGTTCCAGGCTCTGGGAATGGTCGTGGCCGAAGTCAACGCCCTAGAAGAAGCAGACCAAGCAACCACTGCCGCCACGGGGAGCACCGCGGAAACTATATTTAAGGAGTTCCAGGACGTTTTTGCCTCCGGCCTGGGTGAGTACAAGGGGGACCCCATATCGTTTAGCCTAGACCCAAATGTGGCCCCAATTCGGCTCAAACCCAGGAGAGTGCCCTTTGCGCTCCGACCTAAAATCGATAAAGAAATAGACAAACTGGTGAGCCAGGGGATTCTCGAACCCGTCGATCACGCCCAGTGGGAAATGCCAATAGTGACTCCGGTCAAGCCTGATGGGTCAATCAGATTGTGCGCCGATTACAAATGCACAATCAACAAGGGGTTGCAACAAAGTGTGTACCCCATACTCATAGTCCAACACTTACTTCATTCGCTCGGCCCAGGGAAGGTTTTCGCAAAACTGGATTTGGTGCAGGCGTACCAGCAGCTGCCAGTAGATAGCGCTACTGCAGAGGCCCAGACCATAGTAACGCACAGGGGGGCGTTCAAGTGCAAGCGCCTGCAATTCGGCGTTAGTATTGCCCCTGGGTTATTCCAAAGTATTATGGAACGCCTCTTGCAGGGAATACCGGGAGTCATCCCCTATTTCGATTACATCCTGGTCTCCGCCGCAAACGAAGCGCAACTCATAGAAAGAGTTCACGCTGTGTTAGACAGAATCCGGAAAAAGGGCCTCCGTCTCAAAAAAGAGAAGTGCAAAATAAACGTACCCAGGGTGGAGTTTCTAGGATACATGATTGACGGCTCCGGGATTCACCCGACCAACCAGAAAATCAGGGCCATTAGGGAAGCCCCCACTCCCCGGAATCAGGCTGAACTCCAGGCGTTCCTTGGGCTCCTTAACTTCTATAGCGTGCTCCTCAAGCAGAAAGCGACGGTTGCTGAACCGCTACACCGCCTGCTATCGAAGAACGCGGAGTGGTCATGGGGGAAAGCCAAAGCCAAGGCGTTTGCCGCCGTGAAGGGACTTTTATCAGCAGACTCTTTCCTGGTCCAGTACAGTCAAACCCTGCCATTGGTACTGACCTGCGACGCCTCCCCGTTCGGAGTTGGCGCTGTCCTGAGCCACCGGATGCCAAACAGCACGGAAGCCCCAATCGCATTCTATTCGAGGACGCTGTCCACCGTCAAACGAAACTACAGCCAGCTGGACCAGGAAGCCCTGGCTGCCGTGGCGGGGGTCAAGCGATTCCACGAATATCTGTACGGCAGGGATTTTGACTTGGTGACAGACCACAAGCCGCTGCTGGGACTGATAGCTGGAGACCACCCAACATCGGTGTCTCTCTCCCCCCGCATGACCCGATGGTCGATCTTCCTGGCCGCGTACTCCTACCAACTCATCCACCGTCCAGGCATCACACTGGGGCACGCAGACGCACGGAACCGATGCCCCCTACCGGAGCTGCTCGCCGATCCAACACCCGAGACCGTCGTACTCCTAATCGACTGCCTAGACTCGGGCCCCATCTCCTCCAGGGACGTCGCACACCACTCCGAGAAAGACCCAACCATCAAACAAATTTTGAACTGGGTGTGGAGGGGGTGGCCCAAGGGGCCGTTTGGGGCAGAGCTCAACCCATTCGCCACGAAATGAGATGAACTATCCGCCATCCGGGGTTGTTTGTTGTGGGGGGACCGAGTGGTCATTCCGAAACAGCTATGAGTGGCCGTGCTAGAGGCCCTCCACAAGGGTCACCTGGGAATAGTGAGGATGAAGGCGTTGGCCCAGAGCTATGTGTGGTGGCCCAACATGGACAAGGACATTCAAGAGTGGGTGGCCACATGCACACCATGCCAAGAGTCCAGACCGGCTCCCCCAGAGGCACCCCCAAAAGAATGGGAGCGACCCCAAGCACCATGGTCCAGGGTCCACATAGACTTCGCAGGGCCAATGCATGGGCAAACCTTCCTCATCGTGGTGGACGCATTCTCGAAGTGGCTGGAGGTAGTCCTGATGACATCCACCACCACAGACTCTGTTATCAGGAAGCTCCGGGGACTATTTGCGACCCACGGATTCCCGGACGTGCTGGTGTCAGATAACGGGCCACAGTTCACGGCCAAGTCTTTCAAAGAATTCTTAGCAACACAGGGAATCTGGCATGCCCTTGTCGCCCCGTTCCACCCGGCGTCCAACGGCCAGGCAGAACGGATGGTAAGATCTACCAAGGAGGCCCTAAGCAGAATGGGCCCGGACGACTGGAGAACCCGTATAGACCACTACCTCCTGGTCCAACACATCACGCCGAGCGCCACCACTGGCAGAAGTCCAGCGGAGCTACTCATGGGGCGCCGACTCAGATCCCATTTAGACCGGCTGCACCCCAACTACTCCTCTGACACACTGCCTGACTCAATGGGAAAGATCCGGGCATTCACCATCGGAGACCCAGTCTATGCCCACAATTACACAGGGGGAACCCTGTGGATGCCCGCGACCGTTGTCGGGATATCGGGCCCAAGATCCTACTCCGTCAGGCTCGAGGACGGACGACACTGGAGGTGGCACATCGACCAACTCCGGGGACGGGTAGGCAACTCCCAGAGCCGGCAAACGCCACCGACACTAGCGCAGGTCGAGCCGCACCCCCCACAGACTGCGGCGGAAGGACTCGGGGACTTAGCCGACACCAACGGGGCACGGGCAAGTCCTCAAACAACGATACCAGCCGAGACCTCCGAAAGGTTCCAGAAGTCCCCGTCCAACGAGTCCGGAGAAGGAACGGGTCCGACCATCCAGCGTGAGGACACACAACCATCTGAACTGCGCAGGTCCAGCAGGTCGACCCAGAGGCCCGCCTACCTGCGCGACTACGTCAGTCACTCACTAGGATGTTCCATCCTAGGGGGGAGGGGTGTTAGATACTCCTCCCTATCTAGTTGTTGACAAGGACAATCGCAGTCTCCACTCAGGTCCTCTCCTTTCAGGCAGAACAGAGAGACCCTGATTGGCTGAAGAGCTGGGCAGCTTCCCCTTAAAAAAGGGAGCTGCCAGACCCCTAGTCAGTGGATGCCTGTACTTGACCTAATAAAGAGCTGTTGTCATCACTTGCCTTTTATTGCCTTCATTACCCTATCAAACAAAGACATTGAGCAGAAAGATCAGCAGGCAGTATAGCTGACAGTTAGCCAAGTGAGAAAGCAGAGGCCATTTCTGTCTAAAAAGTCTAGAGAGACAAGAGTCTGGAGCAGCATGGGATCCATGGGATCCACCATGGGAACATTTGAGACTTTTTGGATCACCCTGTCCTACTCAGCTAATGGGTACAATTCCTTTCTTTGAATATCCACAAGGATGGTACCAAAGGCCAGGTAGGTGGAAGAGCCGAATACTAAAGTCCTCTGCAAGGATATCTACAGCATAACTCAACGCTGTTTCCTTGCTCATTTCCCTCTGTGCCATAGATCCGGTGCCATAGATCCGGTTCCTGATGAAAAGCTACTCATTTCTGTGAGAATCTATGCCTCCTCTTCTCCATGCCAGGAACCAAGTTGGTGAGTTTGACTTGGAAGTAGATGTTGTAAGCAGCTTTTAAGTGTAGCAAAATGCTAAAAAAAGGAATATGGATGCAAAGCAAAGGAAACCACTTGCCTGGGTCCAGTAAATTTCCCCAAATCCCTCACAAATCACAATTTCTCCTATTTGCCAGACTTTATTTAGCATGAACAGCTGCAGAATATAAGTGATTTATTTATTTACCTATTTGCTTGTCTTTTGTATCAGGCTACAAAGCAGTTCAAAAATTAAGGGGAAAAAATCTGACACACTGTGCAAGATTTTATTACTGTATTTTTCAGAGTCAAAAACGCACCCTAACTCTAACCCCTTCATCCCATGTTTCTGAAAAATTTTTACCTTACCTCAGCCCTGCTGAAGTCTGCAGAGTGCTCCTGGGGGGCCGGGTTCTTACTTACCTCTTCGAAATCTTGGTGCACCTTATAAACTGGTGTGTCTTACAGTTCAAAAAATACAATAATTGCATTTCCCCCTATACATATCCTTGTGAATGCATGGAAGAAAAACTTCCCTTGTTTGTTGCTTTTGTACACAATGGAGGCAGACTTTCAGAAAACTGAGCTCTGCATCCTGTATCAAACCTTAACTATTTTTGGTACATAAGATATATCATAAGCTACTTTTTGTACATAAGAAATATCCTAATAAGAAGAGCTGTGGTAGCACAGTGTTTAGAATGCAGCATTGCAGGCAGATTCTGCCGACTGCTAGACGTTTGATTCTCACCAGCTCAAGGTTGATCTTCCATCCTTCTGAGGTTGGTAAATTGAGGGCCCAGATTGTTGGGAACAATATGCTGACTCTGTAAACCATTTAGAGAGGGCTATAAAGCTTTATGAAGCAGAATATACTTTAAGACTAACTGCTATTGCTATTGTCATGTGCACATAAAGCTTTGCATTCTTCCTGCTAAAATGCTATGCAGAGAGGATCTGCCTGCACTTGAGCAACATGGAAGCTCCAGGGAAACTATCTCTTCAGCGTACAAACCATTGGTGGGTTTCAAGTTGGAAAATGTGGTGAAACTCACTTAACAACACTCTTGCTTAGCAACCAAAATTTTGGGCTCAATTGTGATCACAAGTTTCCTTCCTTCCTTCCTTCCTTCCTTCCTTCCTTCCTTCCTTCCTTCTTGTGTGTCTCTCCCCCACTTATTTTCTTTCTTTCTCTTCTTTCCTTCCTTCCTTCTTTCCTTCATGTGTGTCCCCCCCCCCTTATTTACTTTCTTTCTTTTCCAACCATGACCTGAATGATTGAGAATCTCTATAGAAATTCTTTTAGGATACTAGCCTAAAAGTGTAACTTGATTTGCAATTGTCTTTTTTAAATCTGTAACAATAAGTGAAAGTTTAATCTCTTCTCTCTCCAGAAAGTGGGAAGAATTAATGTTCCTCTCTCATTCAGGGATATCATTTCTATTAATGGTCAACTATTTCCACTTGCACTGCTGGCCAAACACATTTGCTGAGATTCTGCGCTTTGCAGACCGTTCCTTCTATAAGGTGATAACATAGGGACGGTGGGGAGGGGGGTTGCAAGAAAGATATGGGGAGTATGGATTTCATTCCTCATGGATAGACGTGAATGGTCCATTGGCCAAGAAGAACACTTTGAAAAACTTTGCAAAGAGTTCGGAGAGGTTATGGCTCTGAAAGAAAAGCAAATTTGAACTTGCTAAAATACATGTACTGGAGAAGCTGACACTGAAGTATCTGATTGCTTGTAATCAAAGTAATAAATACAGGTGGTCCCTCATTTAGCAACTGCTTGCAGTTACAACTATGGTGATAAAGTATAGTGATAATCAAAGCTCACATTTACCACCTTTGCAGGTCTGTAAAGCGAAGGAAAGTTGAAGTAAGATTGCAAGCAGGTTTTATTAGCAGATAAATAACATAACTGTTTCACTTAATGACCACTTAACAACTTTGTTGCTGCTCCCAATTGTGGTCGCTAAATGAAGACTACCTGTACAAACATGTATGTGTAGGACTATATAAGAGAGATCAAATAATATGTTCCAAAATTGGCAGTTGCAATTTCCCACTGGTTTCCCCACTGACTTAGTGATGGAAATTCTAATCCTGATTGCCCTTGTAACTCAAAAACTACCTGTACACAGACAATCTAGAGTGGATTGTTTCTTTCTTTGCCAAAATACAATGATGTTCCAGTTTCAAGCCTGGCATTTGTGTTTTTCATGCTCTTTATTTCATTCTCCCTGCCTAGGACTGGTGGAATTCCACATCATTCTCGACATTCTTTCGGTCATGGAATGGGATTGTATACGATTCGCTGTACTGTTATTTTTATCAAGATTTTCTCCGGGTAGGTAAGGCTGTAATGGGTTGTGATAATAATTTTGGGGGGCAGGAGGAAGAACTGCAGCCAGGACAATGTTCAAGAGGAGAAGTCTCAGCGCACAGCAGGAATGGGGGTAGAATAACATCTCAGAAGAGGCTCTCCCTTGTTGTTCAGAAAATAAAGACCAGGAAGGGGGGAAGTGCTTTCAGACTTGCAAGATTCTATTACTGTAACCTTGCAATAAAAGTACTATTATTCAGTGGTGGGATTCAGCCAGTTCACACCACTTTGGGAGAACCAGTTGTTACGTTTCTGAGCAGTTTTGTGAACTGGTTGTTGGAAGAAATCATTAGGGCAGAGAACCAGTTATTAAATTATTTAAACCCCACCACTGCTATTATTGGTTTACTGTTTGGACTACCTGAAAGGGCTGACATGCTTACCAACCCACTCTATATTACCCCATAAAGTACACCTGCTCTGTCTAATTTCTATATTCGTATCTTCATTGTTTATTGGTGAACACCAAGATGAGGTCTATAATTCACTTGTGCTCCTTCTCTTCCAGCTGATGGGAGAGAGAGCTCAAGCTGGAGCTATGCTCATGGTCTTCCTTTTGTTAGCGGTTACCCATGAATATATAATCACCTTGGCTTTTGGCTTCTTCTTTCCTGTCCTATTTGTGCTTTTTGCCATGATTGGAGGTTAGTATTGCCTCAGGAAATGGACTGAACCCTTCCTCGGAAGATTCAAGCAAATCCCGTAAAAAAAGAATGTGGCATGGATTGCTCTTGGTGAACCTTCTTTCATTCTGTTCTACCCTCCTTTGGTTTGGTGTTTCCACACTTCCCAATTGACACACATTCATTTTTTACCACTGGTAAGTGGAGTTGCTCCAAATTTATTCAAAATATATTAAGCCAGTGGTCAGGATCTTGTGATGGGGTAGTACACAAAATTATCTGCTACAATGTCTTACCTATCAATGACTACTTCAGCTTCAATCGCAATAATACATGAGCACACAATAGATACAAATTGAAGGTAAACCGCACCAAACTCGATTGCAGAAAATACGACTTCAGCAACAGTGGTCAATGCCTGGAATGTACTACTTGACTCTCTTGTTACATCCTCAAACCCCCATAACTTTAACCTTAAACTGTCTACTGTTGACCTCACCCCATTCCTAAGAGGTCAATGTCCCTGTCCTACTGTCCCCATTATTTGTACCCATTTCCTGTCTTCTTTTTCATGTTTATTCTTATTCCAGTTATCTTGTGCACGAGTGAAAAACTAAATAAATAAAATAAATAAATCATAGCCTTCATAGGCTGCAGAATTCTGGGAATTATGCCGAAGGTGCTTTTTCGATAGGCAACTGGACTTTCTGGTTTTTCTTTGAATTTTTTTTGCTTCTCATCCAAGAAGCTGCTTCAACTTTGACTGGATGGTGGAGAATGGAAGGTCAACATCCATGGGAATGGACAGCCACCATCCAGTCAGAGCGGAAGAAATTTTTTGGAAGAAAAATGAAAAAGTCCAGTTGCCTCTTGAAAAAGCTCCTTTGGGACAACCTTGGACTGGATGACTGAGAATCTCCATAGACAATCCTGAGAATTGCTTGCCTAAATGAGTGGAGCTTCCCAAATTGAGAAAGACTAGATAGGAAAATATTCAAAGCATTATCCTGTCTCCCTCCCCAAATAAGTGTTTCTCAATCTTAGTGACTTTAAGGTGTGCGGACTTCAGCTCCCAGAATTCCCCAGGCAGCCATGGGCATTGTATTATTGCCTCAGATGATGCACTACATGGTTAGGATGGAGACTGATTTTTCATGCTTGAGAAAGTTATTTTGGTGCAGTATTTTTTTCAAATCTTGCTGGTCATTGACTGAGTAAACAGTGGCTCTTACTTGAGAAAACTAAGATTCTTCATTCCAATGGGAGAGAAAATATAATATCAAACATGAACAATTTTATAAATTAAAAGGCAAGTGCAGAAATAAAATCAATAACTGGAAAATAAAAATAAAATTTTGCTAATTCAGAAGTCCAATTAACATGGGGATTGCTGTTATTTTAGATTTGGTAATGAAGAACATTCCTATTATAGATAACAATTATTTGAAATCAATGAATGAGAGATCTCCTTGGCTCATTGTGGCTGGAAAAACACCATTAACCCCTTTTCTGTTTGTCCTGTTTGTAGTGTTTTTTAATTTTGTTCTCAATGATAAGAGAAAATGGCCTGTCTGGAATACCATCATATGGATATGCCTCTGTCTGGGCCTAGCAATCATTTTCTCCTTATACTGCCAAAAGTGGTTTGCACAGGTCCACTGTCCCCTCACTGGGGTGAGTAAACAGTTTATGTTGTGGAGTTAGATTCTAATTCTGCTGGTATTGGCAATGGCTAATAGCAGCTCAGGGGATATAGTCTGTATCCATATATACTTACTAATTAACTTGACCAACTGACTGACCAGTTAATTTGTTCCACTAAGTTGGTTCTGATTCCTAGTGACAACATAAATAGATCTTCTCCATGTTGACCTATGCCTATTTGTTCTTTCAAGTCTCCCAATGATTCAGTCATAGCCAGTATAACTGACTCCATCCACTTTGCTACTGGTCATCCTTCTCTTTCCTTCCTTCCTTTTCCAACATTCTCTATTCCTAGCTTTATTTACCTGTATCTATGCTAGCTTAAAATAAATATGTATTTGATTTTTATCCTGCTTTTATTTCTAGTGAATTGAAGATGTTATATATATATATCCAATGCTCCTTCTTCTTAACTTTTGAGATGGGCTGGGCTGAAAGAGAGCAATTGGCCTCAAGTCACCCAACTTACTTTCATTCCTAAGGGAGGCCTAGATCTCACAGTCCCCTCGTTTCCAGACCGGTACCTGAACCAGCACACCAAACAGCTCTTAAGTTAAATAAGTTTTATCTCATCATTATTGGGGAAAACAGAGGCCTGGAATACATTTTGCATGAATGTGGAAACTACAGTAGGTATTGTTAAAAATGAGAGTACAATGGTTTCTACTTTTGTTGCTTTCAAATATAAAGAGAGTGATAAAATAGGAGAAAAAAATCCTCTCTAATCTGGCTGGAACCACTTAAATAAAGATTGCTTCATTATTCCTTATATTACTTTATTAAGATTATGTCTGAGTCACCTTTTGGCTCTAAAACATTAAATAATTCAATCCAATCAATAAAAAATAAAGAGAAAATATTTAACATTAGCTGTATTTGGGGCATTCAATATGTGAAAAAAGTACCTGACTCAGTGGTGGATTTCTACTGGTTCGGCCCGGTTCAGCCAAACTGGTAGTGGTTTGGCGGCCTACGTGCTGGAACTGGCATTGACCCAGGGCTGCCACGCCCCCCAACATGTTCTCTGGGTGGCACTGTAGTTGCCGCCATCTTGTTTCTTCTTCTGCACATGCACAAAATAATTTTATTGCACTACACATGCGTGCACAGCGCGCATCAAGCACGCACTGCGCACCCACGATCAAACCAGCAGTAGTGACTGCCAGAGCCCCCCCGACCTGACTGTTATTGATATATGAATGTTGCAAAGTTTTTATTGTTTTATTTTCACTTCATTTCTCTTCATTTTATGGAGTCCTAAACAAGAAAAAAGACCAAATAAAAGGTCCATTGAGAGCAGCAGATATTCCCAGTGTGTTGCCAACCATGTATATTGGCTCTGATTGGGAATCCAGCATATTCTGGGGACACCAGGTTCTGTAATTTTTTCATAGCAAGATTCTGTTTTACAGCATAGCTGGAGATGCTCACCTGCAGGGAGTTAAAGCATATCTTTTCTTTTTTTGTTGCTCCGTAACATAGAAAATTCTGAGTCTAAGAGACAAGTAACATCCTTCAAGTCTGGGCTACCTTGGGTTGCCTCCACGAGTTGAGGGGCCTGAGGAGCAAATCTGTCAGAGCCAGATTCTCCATCCCAGAATAGGCTAAGCCTGCAATTCAAAGTTTCTCCAGTGCTGCCTTTAACATTGCTGAAACTCTGGGAATGTTATTGTGCTGATGGGCTTCTGATTACGTTGGAACACTTATACGGCTGATCTTGCTGATCCAGATCTAAGCATGTGATTAGCTGCAATTCTTGTATTATTTTGTCTCATGGCAGTTCTTTCCCTTCCAGCTGTTCTTTTTCTCTTCACATAGTCATCGTTTTCTTTTTTCAGAAGACCTTCTGGGGGCAAGTGACTCCACGTTCCTGGTCTTGCCACGCATAAGCAACTATTTCCGGCCTACCCTAGCCTTCTACTTTGCTTCCAAAATGACGTCTCACAAGGGTAGCACATTACCCTGCTGCTGCGGCAACAAGGACTCCCAGTACATCATGCATCTCCTCCACTACCTTGAGGGAAAGCTGCATTTGGAAATTCTTTATGTGAGAATGCTAAAATTTGGTTTGTAGGTTCGAAGGCTCTCATCTAGTGGAGAGAGAACATCTATAAAGACAAAATCCAGGCAAAGGGAGCTAAAGAAAACGTATAAATGACAATCTTTGGGCTTCCGGTTCTTTCACGAATGTCGCAGGCAGGCTTTTTCTGAGCTTGTCGAACAAATAGACTGTAGAGGTGTTTTTTAAGATCGTTAACGCCTCGGACACTCCTAAATTTAGGAGGGAGAGATACAGCTGTCGGGTAGAGCCACTTGTGTAGCCCCCCAGAAGGATTTATAGCCTTTGGGGTGCGGGCAAGGAGAGCCCCCCTTTGCAGCTGTTGTACGCTCCGGTCTTTTGAGATCCTCCGCTGATTTAGTGGAGCAAGACGTCGGAAACAGCTTTTAACACCGAGCAACCCAAGAAGGAAAACATTTGCAAGTATTTTTAAGTTTGAAGTTTGAAAGTTTTTTAAAAGAACGCTATTGCTAAATTTGGAAGGCGTGGGCTTAGAACAAAGGATTCAAAATGGCGTTAATTTATAGTTGAAAACCTAAAGAAAACAAAAGCTAATTGTTTGCTGACAGCCGGGGCTGGAAAAGCAGTAAAGGCGGAACGGCTGAAATAACTATTAACAACTCCTAAGTCAGTTTATATAACCTGACCTACTTGGAAGAGTATTTTGTGAGAAAGTTGGGAAGAAGTGTCCTCCCTTTTTCTGTTAAATATGGCAACGGAACAAGGGGTGGTTCCCCCAGCCGCTACAATGAACCTCCAGGACTTGAAGGATTTTATAGGCAAAGATTTGATGGATTTTATAGGCAAAGAAATTAAAGAGGTTAAACAAATGGTCCAGGACACTATAAAAAGATCTGACCAGATTGATAAAAATATGCAAGCTATAGCGACGGGATTGTCAGAAGTGGTTCTCAAGGTGGATAGCAAGGTGGAGAAATTAGTCGTGGATCTGGAAACCAAATCGAAAGAAACGGATTTGAAGTTTGTGGAAATGGAGGGGGATATGCAAAGGATGGATAATGAGATTACTATGATACAATTAGATCTATGGAGTTCGCTATCAGACTTAGGGGCTTAAGAGAAAATCCTAGAGAGGACTTAAGAAAAGTTTGTGCAGATGCCCTGGCTACGTTATTAAAAGTGGATGACCCCCGTGAGATTTCAGCTAAGATTGATAAAACCTACAGAGTAAATTCACGCATAGCACTACAAAGGCAACTACCAAGAGATGTTGTGATATACTTTACTGAGAGAAATTTTAGAAATGACATCTTGCAGAAGTCTTTTTACTCTGCCCTTCAAATAGATGGGAATATGATTGGTGTTTTTAAGGAGCTCCCACCACCGATGTTAAAGTTCAGAAGGGATTTTGGATTTTTGGTAGCTGAGTTGAAGAAGAGAGAGATACAATATAGGTGGGATGTTCCAATTGGAGTTATATTCAGATATCAAGGGGTAAGATATTGTTTGAACACAATAGATAAAGCCAGAGACTTTTATTATGAAATACTCAAGGAAAATGCAACGCCCCCACGTACATCTACACCAACACCAGCAGATTTGGTTGTATTAGAGCAGAGGCTGTTTGAAAAAGAGTCAGAAGAACAAAGAAAGCAGACGCAAAAAGAGAAGGAAGTTCAGGGTGCTGTAGGTGGATCACAAGTGGACCCCTCTAGATCTCTGTTGAGCTCCTTCTTGGAAGAAGAACTGTCTAAGACCCTCATTGAAATGCCGCTTCTTAAGCCTGTGGAACAACGTGTTACTAGATCCACGACTAGACAAATGCTAGAATCTCACAAGCAGAGGGACCCCCAAACACAATGTGTTAAGAAAGAAGCTAAGAAGCAAATTGGAGCCATGGGAGTAAGAGCAGGCTCAAAGATTAGTCTTGTGGATAAAGATCTTCAGCAAATGCTTTCAACGCTCCAGATCAGATCCAAAGATGCTTAAGTTATAATCTTGGAATGTGAATGGATTGAACTCCCCACAAAAAAGGAAAAAAATATTTTATTATTTGAAGCAATTTAATAATGATGTTGTTTGTCTTCAAGAGACACATATTAGGCTGCAAGACCAGAAGTACTTAGTGAATTTAAAATTGGGAACATTGTATGCTGCCTCTAATTTGGTAAAGAAAAATGGAGTGGCGATATATATAAACAAAAGATTCCCAACCAAGGTTATAGAGGCAGATGACAGTGGTAGATATATAGCAATTGAACTTAATACAGACTTTGGTGCTATTCTGGTTGTAGGAATTTACGCACCTAACCAACAACAAGAAAGTTTTTATAAGATGCTCCATTTAAAAATCTTAGATTGGAATTTTAAGAGTATTTTAATTATGGGAGACTGGAATGGAGTGATCTCTCCAAAGATAGATAAGAGAACATCGACTAAACCCACTACCAAATTACCAAAGGCTTTTTTGACTTACAAGATGACTTGAAATTAAAAGATGTTTGGAGGACACAACATCCAAATGAGATGGACTTTTCTTTCTACTCAGATAGACATAAATCCTTTTCAAGGATTGATTTTTTTTTGTTAACACCGGATTTACTTCCTAAAGCTAAGAAAACGAAGATATTCTCCAGGACACTATCTGACAATAGCCCGGTGTGATTAGAAATTGAGTTAGGGAAGAGGCCAAGAAGGTCTTGGAGAGTAAATGAAAATTTATTTAGATATGAAAAAAATGTTGATGAACTTAAAAAACACATGAAGGAATTTTTCAGTTTTAATATGAATAAGGGTACTCCCATTGAAACAGTTTGGGATGCAAGTAAAGCTTACATGCGTGGGGTCCTGATACATATGAATTTCAAACATAAACAAATTAGACAGAAAAGGAGAATGGAACTGGAAGATGAAATAAAAAATAAGGAACAGTTACTTATAGCAACCCCGAAAAATGAGGCGCTCCAGATGGCGATAAAGTTGTTGAAAGATCAATTTCAAATGCTTATAGCAGAACAAACAGAGTGAATTGGAATTTTCTAACCAAGACTTTGGAAAAGATGGATATGGGACCACGATTTCAGCAGGCGATTGGAGCAATCTATCAGCAACAAAATGCACAACTTATTATTAATAGAAATTTGTCAACAACTTTCGAGATACAAAAAGGTACAAGACAAGGTTGCCCATTATCTCCATTGTTATTTATTTTAACCTTGGAAGTCTTGTTGAATGAAATTCGGGACTTAAAATCCTTAGATGGCATAGCTATCAGGCAAAAGGAATATAGAACTAGAGCATTTGCCGATGATCTGGTTGTTACCCTCTCACATCCTTTGAACTCAATAATCCAGATGAAAAATATTATAGCAGAATTTGGCATGGTGTCTGGGTTTAGACTAAATCAAAACAAAATGAAAATGATGGTTAAAAACATGACAGAGACTCAAAGAAAGAGACTTGCAAGCTTAGCAGGTTTTGAAATAGTTTCCAAGGTCAAATATTAGGAATACTAATCGCAGAATCAAATACAAAACTTTTCCTAAATAATTATAAAGTGTTGTGGCAAAAGATACAGAAAGATCTTCAAGTGTGGAAAAAGTTACAATTATCTTTGCTTGGAAGGATTTCAGCAATTAAAATGAACATTCTACCTAGATTCATATTTTTATTCCAGATGATACCGGTGCTTAAATCAGATAAAACCTTATTAATATGGCAAGCAGCACTAAATAAATTTGTTTGGAAGGAGAAAAAACCGAGAGTAAAGATGAAGATTATGCAAGATACTCGTGAAAGAGGCGGCCTTAGACTCCCAAACCTCCGATTGTACTATGAAGCTGCGGTATTAACACATGTAGCAGATTGGTTTGGGAAAACAAAAACGGAATTGCTGAATATAGAAGGCCATGATCTTGCTCTGGAATGGCATGCATATCTTTTTTATGAAGATAGGGTGGATAAAGTGTTTAACAATCATGTTCTCCGAAGTGCCCTGATGAGAATATGGAAGAAGCACCGGCTCAATTGGGATTATAAAATATCGCTTTGGTTGGATCTTGCAGACACCATGTGGATTACGAATACTAAGTCACTCGGGGGGTGTTTATATAAAGACGTGTTTATTGCTGATGGGGACGAATGGAAGTTAAAAACTCTGGAACAACTATTGGAAGAAGGAATTACTTTAAATTGATTACATTATATACAGCTACAGAAGAGATGGGAAGAAGATCGCAGGGTCGGTTTTATGGATAAAGAAGTGGAACTGATTAAGCAGATAAAAGAGACTGGCCCAAAACAGGTTAAAAGAATATATAATGTACTGTTAGAAAGAGATTCAGAAAGTGAATTGGTTAAGGACTGTATGATTAAATGGGCTCAGAATTTTGGTGAAGTGGTTATGTTAGACACATGGGAAAAAATATGGGTTCAGAATGTTAAATTTACACAGTCACAGAACTTAAGGGAGAACTTTTATAAAATGTTTTACAGATGGTATTTAGATCCTAAAAAATTATCATGTATGTACCCAAATGTTCAACCAAAATGTTGGAGATGCGGGTGCCTAGATGCTACTTTTTTCCATGTATGGTGGACTTGCAATAAGGTTAAAGCTTTTTGGATAAAAATATGGTGGGTTATGCAAAATGTACTTAAGAAAAGAATACAATTTATTCCGCAAACGTTCTTACTGGGTATAACTAAGGACTTTACTAAAGGGGAAACAAAATTGGTTTTGTACATGGTTACAGCAGCTAGGTTGTTGATTGCGCAAGATTGGAAAAAAGATTTTTTACCGACAATTGATCAATGGATTCAGAAAGTGGCGGGGTTTGCAGAAATGGCAAAAATTTCAGCCTTTTTAAAAGGCCAGAAGCAGGAGAAGTATACACAGGAATGGGTAAAAGGGTAAAACATACAGAATAAATATCAGACTAGGAAGTACTATGCAGCCTTTAGTTAAGAATGTTTAGACTGATAGATGATCAGAGTAAATAATACATGGGATGCTTGGAATTGTTAGAGTGGTGTATGGCGGAAGTCAGGGGGGTGGGTTTGAGTGGGAGGTGGGGGAGGGTTAGGGTGGAGGGTGGGGTAATATATATGTATAATTAACCTAGAAGATGGGATTAATGAAATATTGTTACTTTAAGAGAAATTTATATCATGATCTATATATGTTTAACTACTTTAGAAGATGGGATTAATGGGCTATTGCTACTGTAAGAGTAACTTATATTATGATTGGGTGGTGAGGGGTACAATATCTGAATGAGTAATTTACCTTAAGATGGGGGGAGGGGAAGGGGTACAGTATTTGGTACAATATTTGAATGAAAAAAAAATTAAGTTGGGGGAGGGGAGGGGACATAGTATTTGTATGTGATTTACATTATATGGAGGGGGGGTAAAAAGGGGAAAAATCTGTTTGTATAAAACTTTTTCAATTTAAAAAAATGACAATCTTTGATTGCCTCCTAGACTTACAAAACTAACTTTCTTTCTTAATCTACTTAAAAGAAAACATGAGAGCTTTGTCCTAAAATGTAGGTTCCTGCTTTAATCCAAACTCTGTTGCATTTATATCAGCAGTCAGCTTTCCAGTACAGGTGAAATCCAGCTCCCAGCAGGTCCATTGATGAGGAATAATGGAAGTTAGAATTCAAAAATATCAGAAGTACTGCTAATATTTTCTACCTTTAGACTTTCATTCAACATTTTATCTCCAGCAGTAAAGGAAGGGAATCTGAATTACCACCAGCAATATCCATTCTATGCCTACTGTATTGTGTGAATGATTTTTGAAATTATATTTGGAAATAAAAACAGAATATGCCAAACCAAACTTATTTTATTCTTTGACAAAGTGAATACCTTAGTAGACCAGCAAAATTCTATGGACATAGTATAACTAGACTTCAGCAAGGCCTTTGACAAAGCAGACCATGACCTACTTTTTGGTAAACTAGAAAAATGTGGGATAGACAGCATCCTTACCAGTTGATTTTGGAACTGGCTGACAAACATTTGGCTTCATTCCTTCTGGTTGATATCCTGGTTGAAACCTTTGTGATCTGTTTGTCTGCTCGTCATGCCATGTTTCTCATCCAAGAAGAAACAAGTTGCTCCTACAGTACAGTATTTTAAAAAATCAAAACTTTTGGTCACAATCTTCAATTGTTTGTTTCTCTTAATGTAACATGAAAATGACATCTTTCACTTCACTGCAGAGGCTGAAGCATTGTCAGCAGACAGTATTTGACTGTGTGCATGGCATTCCATCATCTCTATTTATTATAATTAACAAATTATTATAAAATTAGACATAAATATATGTAATTATGTAATTAGATATAAATTTATGTAGATAGAAGAAACATGGTGGCTTCCAATCATGAATCACCTGATGGCTGCCATCACCACTCACCATTGCTTATTTTGGCTGGAAATGACAGAACAATATCTCAACACCTAATATTAAGAATAACTGGAATAAAATGCCTATTGTGTGAGATTCCTTCTTAACTGTTTGTAGTAGCCAGGGATGAAGGTCCCTCTTTCCAGGTCACAATCTCACTCTTTATCTGGAGCATGGAAATCAACACAAACAGAACTAAGTTAACTTTTAACATAATGAACACAATCTATAAAGAGCAAAAGAAAAACTGAGCACTGCCGCTCTCACTCCTGCATTTGGTGGAGGAGATAGGAGATTGTAGCAGTCCTGGACAGCCTTGTCTGAACTGGGAAGCTAAGCTGAATCAGACCAGGTTAGTATGTGGAGACATCCAGGGAATTGCAAATCTGTAGAGTAGTCTGGGAAGTTGAAAAATCCTTCAGGAACAAATCCATGGCAATCTACTTCTATATTAAAGCCAAGGAAATGACGTGCACAAGACCCCATAGGAAATGATATGTGGTTGGATCCTGAGCTGTGAATGCTTCTTTGGGAGAAGAGATGATTCTGCCTGCTTTGAAAAAAGTAGTGGTCCTCTTTCCTTAAGAAACAGTTACTCGATTCCACAGACTTTTTGAATTCCTCTTTGACCTCAAACCTTTTGTTCTGGGAGGAGAATGTTGAGTTGTACCTAGGCCCACAGCTTCAAAAATCCCCAGACCTTACCTAGATCTTTTCAGTAAGATTTCAGGCCAGGTTACATTACTGAGACTCGAGTGTGATTGCATTTCTTGAGGATTCTCTGGCAGATGGTCCTCCGGGATCTCTTGGTGGCTTTTAATAGCAGTGATCATTGTATCTTTATGCTGTAATGTTGCTTAAAGCTTTCCTGTGTCATATAGTGATCTGCCAGAGTCATAAGAATTGAGCTGGGCAGTTATCTACATTTGATAGATGATGATGGATGATTTGCTTTTAAACACTACTTGCAAGGGCTAAAATTTCAGGTGAATTGTATCAGCTGAACTGCAATCAGGTGGTTAATACTGTCAGGGGGGGGGGATATTCAAACTGCACTCACACATGGCACAGATGACTTAGGCACAGAAGTCCTGCCATAATAAATAAATTAACTGAGAATGACTATTCAAGTGTTATAAAAGAAGAAAACGGATCACAAAATTTCAGTCAGGAAATCCCACCAGAAACAATGAAGACATTGTTCAATATGCTAATTAAGAATGAAGCCTAGGACATAGGCTTCACTCAGGTCTGTCTTTCCAGGCAGGGAAACAGTTATTTAAAATTTAAAATCATTGGTTCACACTACAAGCGGCAAAATGGAACAACCTCATTGGTTAGGCGGTCTGACTGCTCACTTTAAGAGAGGGAGCTGTTGGACAGCCAGCAGACAGAGTATACCAAAATTGTTAATAAAGAGTTGTAGTCACTATACAAAGTCCTGCTTCTTCATTCAACCCCCATATAACATTTGCGACAAGGATGGGATGCGAAGAGAACAAAGGACACAGGAGCTGAACTGAGCTGGTTATCCATGCGGCACAAGCCATCATCGCAGCAAAATCAATAATCTGTATCAGCCGCTCAAGGTGACCATGCATACCCCACCAGATCCATTCAACCCAGCTACGGAAAATTGGAAATGGTACGTATATGCTACAATTCAATTGGTTCATGGAAACAAATGACTCATCATGTCTATCGGACAATAGGAATAGAGTGTATTTCCTAAGCTACTGCAGACCAGAAGTTTTCGATTTGGCCCAAGCGTTATCCGAACCAGCCAACGTGCAGACGGTACCACGGACAACAGTCCAGGATACGCTCTGAGTATACTCTGCACCCATACCATCAACGAAGGTGAAAAAGTACAAATTTCACCGCAGTTGCCAAGAGGAAGATGAGATGATTAATCAATAAATACATTGCCACACTATGAAAAGCCACAACTCATTGCGAGTTCAGAGACATAGATGAAGTGATGCAAGATAGTCTTTTTTTGATACTGAGGGACTTCAATCTGCAGAGAAGATTACTAGCAAAGCCTAATCTCACATTTAAGGAGGTGCTAGAGGAAGTAAGAGCAACCAAAGCCTCAGATAAATCCGCAGTGACAATCCAGAAAGCATGGGACACACATCCCCCGCGAAGAGTGACCACCGTGATTAAGAGAGCATGGCGCAAGAAGAATCAATTGATGAGAATGATGAAATCCATTGCCTGCATGCCGAGAGAAAGAAGGAAAACCCGAAGACAGGAGAAAGACTGCCTTTTTGTGCCAGATGTGGGGGAAATCACCCCAGAGCAGCTTGCAGATTCAAGGACGGCCTTTGGCAAAGATGCGAGCAGAAGGAGCACATAGCAAGGGTTTGACACACCAACCAATCTTCCCTATACCCCCAATGGCAGCCAGCAGCCATGATAGGATTTCGAAGAACACCAAAGCATAAGAGAAATGAAAACCGAGCTGCAGAACCAAGAGAAACATACCATACGATCATAGAGCACTCCAACGCACACTGTTTAAAGAAAATCCATGTCATGGTCTAAATCAAGGGGTCTCCCTGTGACATGGAGGTGCACACGTGGTCCTACATGACCATTGTGTCCTGGAAAACTATAAAAAAGGCAGTTCCGGAGCTAGCAAAGAAACAATTGAAGTCTCAGAAGGTACTTTTAAAGGACTTTCAAGGGAATCACGTCCCTATAATAAGGAGCAGATCCTTCCAAGTCAAATTCCAAGATTTTGTTGGGCCCTTGCTGCTGACCGGTGGTGAACGATGACCTGCCTAGCCTGCTTCGGCTGCAATGGTTCAAATCTGTGGATTTAGAAGTGACTGGCATCTGTGATAAAGATAACAGCATCGAGGAGCTGATTAAGGAATTTGCTGATGTTTTTAACAGGAGTATGGGCAAGTACATGGAGAAACCCATCTCTTTCAACCTAGATTTCAAAATCGCCCCCATTTGAATGAAACCTCGGAGGGTCCCTTTTGCTCTCTGGCCTAAAATAGATAATCAATTAGACAAACTAATTGCCCACAGGGTTTTAGAGCCGGTTGATCACACAAAATGGGAAACCCCAATTTTTACATTGATTAAACTAGACAGCACACTCCACATCTGCATGGACTATAAATGTACAAACAAAAAGGCATTACAATAATGTGCCTACCCTGTGCCAGCCATACAGCATTTTTTGCATTCCTTAGGCAAGGGCAAAACTTTTGCAAAACTCGATTTAGCTCAAGCATACCAGCAACTACTGGTGGACGATGCCACTGCAGAGGCACAAACTATTGTAACACACAGAGGGACATTTAGATGCCGCTGCCTGCAATTTGCAGTAAGCATGGCCCCAGGACTTTTTCAAAGCATAATGGAATGCCTCCAACAGGGCATTCTGGTGGTGGTGCCTTACTTTGACAATGTCCTTGTGTCCACAGACAACAAAGAAGAGCACATCCAATGATTAAACAGAGTCATGAGCCAGTTCCAAAAAGCCGGACTTAATGTTTAAAAAGATAAATGATGTGACACAAGTCGAGTTTCTGTGATATTTAATTGATGGCTCGGGAATAAACTCAACCAAAAGCAAAGCCCCCACACCAAAGAATCAGACAGAACTGCAGGCATTTCTAGCCCTGTTAAACTTTTATAGTCTTTTTTTGCCACAGAAGGCAACAGTAACTGAGCCACTACACCAGTTGCTAGACAGGAAGGCAAGTTGGACTTGGGGACAGAAGGAAGCCTCTGCTTTCTCAGAAGTTAAGAAACTGTTGTGATCCTTGAGCGTCCTTGTACAATATAATGAGACTCTGCCCCACATCTTAACTTGTGACGCCTCCCCATTTGGCGTCAGGTGTGTTCTCAGCACTGGATGCCAAATGGGACCCAGGCCCCAATTGCATTCTACTCAAAAACACAATTGACAGCAGAACAAAACTATAGTCAACTGGACAAGGAGGCACTGGCTGCAGTGGCAGGGGTCAAGCATTTTCACAAATACTTATACAGGAGAGACTATGAACTAATTATGGACCACAAACCGCTCCTAGGCATTCTTGCAGAGGAGCATCCCACCCCAAATACTTTAGCCCCGTGAGTGACGAGATGGACCATTTTTATGGCAGCATATAATTACAGACTAATACAACGGCAGATCCAAGCCATAGGTCACGTCAACATCCTCCACCAGTGCCCACTCCCGGATTTTGTAGAGGATTCTGCCCCCATTACACCCTTACTACTAATTGAGGACTTTGCATCCAGCCCTGTCACATTGGCTGCAACTAGCGGGACATTCAGCAAAAGACAAAGTCCTAAACTGAGTGTAGAGAGGGTGGCCTGAGGGACCTGTGGGGGGTGATTTAAAACCATTTCTGGTGCAACATGAATTGTCAGCCCAAAGGGATGTCTATTGTGCTGGGATCAAGTGGTTGTACCCTATAAACTAAGGAAACAAGTGCTAGAGGCAAGGCACGTGGGGCACCCTGGCATTGTCCAAATGAAGGCACTGATCAGGAGCTATGTGTGGTGGCCAAATATGGATAGGGACATAACTGAATGGGTCGTGACATGTACACCTTACCAGGAATCCAGACCAGCACCACCTATGGTACCCCTAGAGAATAAGAGACCCCCATAGAACCCTTGTCATGAAAGCCTCTTAATTCCCCCCCCCACATAACAGACATCCCAGTCAAATGCCTGTCATATGTTGCTCATGTAGCATTAAAACCCAGAGATGGGAAAGAAAAGCCAAAAGAGGCTGCAACTGCTGCCCTGATCCCCAGCCCAGTTAGAGCAGAGCCAGAGCCTGAGCCCCAGTACCTCCAATGCCAGCCCTTTGGAGAGCCAAGGCTGGAGTCACAGCAGCAGTGCCAGCTCTGCAGACAGATAGGATGACAAGAAGAAACAGGGAGGAAAGGATAAGAAACAGATTTGTAGAACTAAGATCCTAAATGGGAGTACTATAATGAATACTGGTTGAGTGGGGGTGTTGGAATTCATTATTGGAATGTGTATTTCTATGCAACATTCAACTATGTGAGCAACTTAGGAGAGACGTTTGGCTGGGATGCCTTTATTGCTTCTGGTGGACATCCTGATTGAAATCTTTTGTGGCCTGTTTCTTCTTTTACACCATTTGGATAGTTTGAATTAATTTCTATTTCTGTTTCATTTTGTTTCTTATGTTCATGTGACACTGATGTGGAATTTCCCTCAGTTTGAAGCATTTGTCTTACTTCATGAACATACTGAGGTTTCATTAATAATTACACTTCTACTGATGGGTAACTTGTTTGTGTCTTGGTGTAGAATTCTGTATCCCTTTTGAGATTCATTGTACCCCACAAGTACACTTTCCTTTGCACAATTTTCCTTTGTAGTCGATTTTGGAGATAGCATGCGGTCATATTTGCCTACCCACGTATGTGGTTGGCATATCTGCATCAAAGAGCATAGTTCTTCCACTGTCACAAAGTGCGATTCTTTTTTTCTGAAACCCTGTTTTGTTCTGGGTTGAATGGTACAGTATTTTGAAATATTGTGCCATGCTTTCTGAGAATCGCTTGTGTGTTGTCACCTGTTTATTCAGTTCAATTATCTGTGTGCAAGACACTTGGTATTTTGCCAAATTTGTTGCTTATTTTCTCTGGTACTTCACTTTTGTTGTATAACAGATATTGTGTAATATACCTGGAGTAATCATCTATAAAAAGTGAGAAAATACCTCTTCTTTCCTGGTCAATGTTTTCATTGAACCACAAATATCTGAATGAATTAAGTCCAGAGGTTTTTGAGCTCTGCTGTTACTCTGCTTTGGAAAGGCTTTTCTTATTATCTTTCCTTCTTTTCTTTTATATAGCAGTTGCATTTCATTATTTGATCATATGGACTAATTTTTTTAATAAAAGTTTTTTTATTTTAAATTTTCAAAACAAACACAACATAAAGAATCCTCCTTCTTTACATACTGTAGAAAGTGTATCAGTTGGTTACAAAAAGCTTTCGTGTGTCTCTTCCACTATCGCCACAAAATTCATATTAACTCAAGTATTTTAAATCAGATATTTTCATACATATTACCATCATCATACCTCCATTTTCATTTGACTATAATTGTTTAAACATCCTTCATCATAAAATGTACCAAGATTTAAAACCTGACCACATACTGGCATTTCATTTGTTATTTCTAATATCCTCCAATAACACTATATCCTTATGGCCTATTCTGAATAAACATCAATAATATTTAGTAACAAAAATTTCTAATCCTCCTTTCCAAATCACTGTTTAGAATTTACATCCAATTTCCTTATGTTGTACCCATACATATATATGCATTGTTATTATTATCCCTCCTTCATTTAACTCTATCCATTATCATAGCGTTTCCCCCCCTAATAATCAAAACTTAGTTAAATTCAACTTAGTTATTTTTTATTAACCTTTATATATAACCAAATAATTTCTAATCTTCCTTTCATAGGTACCATTCAATATTCATATCCAATTACTACTTGTCATACCAATACATATGTATACATTATTATCATTATCAGTTGTTTATTTAACCATGTATATTGTCACTAAATTTCACTAAATTTAACTAGTTTTAGATTATACACTTCCATCTATCAACCTGCATCTTTCCAGTAGCAAAACAATCTCATGTCTTCTGCCATTTGTGGTATCAGTCCTCTAATCATCTCCTTAATCAAAGGAGGAGAAGCCAACGTTGCTATGAGACAGACATGCGATCTCAAAGCTCTGAGATCGCTGCCAAAACTTTTATCACTGGGTGGTCCAATTGGACCTAAAGTGTCCCACAGAGATGGAGAATGGGAAGAATACGTCCTGCTGATCTCAGGGACACCAGGAGAAGTTCTTCTAGCTGGCGATAAAATCTCAGCCCTTAACCTGGTGAAGTTGGGACGGCTCCAAACAGAAGGAAATGGAAAGAGGAAGTGTTTACAGCTGATGAGGAATTTTTACCATTTTAAAAGAGACTGCCTACAAAAAACTTAAAATTAATTTAAATCTGAGAACAGAAGAAATAAGTGGCGGAATTAAACTTTGAATGGTTTTCGTCAGTGTGTTATCTTGCTCTTAAATGCTATTTTTATGGATGGAATTTATGCAAGCCTTTTAAAACGAATGGATTAAGTTTTCTTCTTCTATCTTTTTATTATTATTATTGCAACCTATGGACTAAAATTCCCCTTCCTCATTACTATGTGTGTTTTTCTCTTTTTCTCCTCTATTTTACTCAAGAATTTGATTTTGATTTTTTTAATTTGGAATATAAAAAGAAAAGAAAGAAGGAAACAAAGAGAATTCTAACAACAGTTAGTGCTGCTGCTCGGAGGCTGGAGGCTTGTGTATTGGGAACGAAGCACTTTCACTTTCCTCACTGAATAGTCTGGCTTGGCAATTCAAAGTCTCACAGTTTGTTTATAGAGAGTCATAAGAACCAAAGGACGAATTGTTTACGCAGATGTCCATTTGAACTGTATCTCTAACCAGAGAAAGTGAAAAGAAGATTCTACTGTGAATTTATGTTTAACCTTGTAAAAATCCTTCAAGCCAGAGCAGCAGTATTTGTCAGCTGGAAATTATGGCACAACTACAACAACAGAAAGAAGCTTTAAGTTTGCAAAAGATAATGTTTGAAATTCAGAAATTATCAAAGACATTTGAGAGGATGGAAAAGAAGTTGGAAAATCGAGAGCATCTAACAGTAAAATATTATGAAGAAGTTGGAAATGTTTATCAAGTGGAAAAAGTGGAGGTTAGAGTCCTAAAAACCAAAGACAAAAATGACCATAAAGAAATCAAATCCGCTGATATCTATGGTGATTGATTTGTGTCTGGAAATGGAGAGTGGAATACGGAAAGAGGAATTAAATGGAGGGGAACTCTACCCCAGATGGCAAGATACAGATGAAGAAAAAACAAAAGAATTTATGGATTTAAAGAGAGAAATTTTATTAGCAACATCATTGATAACACCACTGACAATTAAAGATAAGCTGATCAAGGAAACAGAAGAAGGGCATTGAAATTACATGAGAGACTCAATAAGCAATGAGTTGCAAAGAGGAGTCCATGCAAATTTGATTAAGGAGATCATATGGACTAATTTTTATTCCACTTGCATAATCGTTCTCAATTAATTTCTTTATTATGTCAGGACTTCTGTGCCCAAGTCATCTGTGCCATGTGTGAATGCAATTTGAAAGTTTTTCCTCCTTGGCAGTATTAAACATCTGATTGCAGTTCAGCTAATACAGTTCATTTGTAATTTTGGCATTTGCAAGTAAGATATACTCTCTTTTTGATGGCACAACTATCCCCTTGGAAGGTCTCTACTTTACCTTGTTTTGTGAGCTTCTTCACCAACAAAAGATAAATTTCAAAAAAAGGGACATACAGGACATTTTTCACATGTATCTTTTTGGTGACACTCTGGGAAACAGGACAGTAAAAAAAAACCATATCTCATTCATTCTGATTCCATTTTTTGCCCTTTAGCTGTGGTGATTTTTTTTTCTGTTTTACTGTGTTCAAGGTGAATAAAGAAATTCAGTGACGTGCGGTAAGGGTTATGGCTGGGGAGGCTGGTGACGTCATCAGGAAGGCGGGGAATGGGACCACATGTGCAGCACACGTGGTCCCATTCTCCGCCTTCCTGAGTGAACATTAAGAGGACCGCGGAATGCACTGATCTGCATAGCATTGCTTCCTCCACCGGCGCCAGTCCCTTCCCCCCCCCACTCCTTCAAGGTCTCCCACCAACCCAAAGCCTGATCCCCAGCTCCCTCAGGCAAGGCTTGAGCAGGGTGAATGGGAAAGCAACGTAAGGGGCTGCGCTTTCACCCCGCTCAAGCCTTGCCGCCTGCAGCCACCGCCCGTCCTCGCTGCCCCTTTCGTTGCTTTCCTGCCCACCTCTAAGGCACGCCAAAGCCTCCTTCATCGTCCCCCCAGCGCGCACCCTTTTTATTTCCCGCAATACCCCCCCATTTCGGGAAAGCTTTCCCCATTGCCTGGGGGATGAGGGGGCCGGCTCCTCTACCCCACTCCCTCCATCCCTGCCTCTCTCCTCAGCCCCAAAGCTCCGTCCGCGTGACTCACTTCCAAGGCGGTGGCTGGAGAGGCGCGCAAGAACGGCGAGCGGTTTCCCACCAAAGCAGCATTTTGCGCGCAACAAGGAAAAGTCCGCGGCGAAGCCCTTGGCGCCCCGAGCTCTTGTTTGCGCTTCCGCCGCTTTTTCTTCACTCCATCCCGCTCCGGCTCTGGAAGGGCCGGCGAGGTTGGCTCCAGCCGAGAGCGACAGGGAGGAGAGGAGGGGGTAGCTGCGGGCTACCTTCCGCCCCTGCCGTGCGCGCCTCGCTCTTGTTGGAGCCTCGGCCGCCCGCAGCTTCCACTGAGAAGCGCAACTCCGCCCGCCTCGCCAAACCAATTTCGAAATCATTCTTTATTCCAAATGCGCACGAAAAGCTGGAAAAGACAGCTGGGTAGATGCGTGCTTGCGTTCCAGCTACCTAGCGCTCTTTTCCACCGATTGCGGACGCTTTTTGTGCGCATTTGGAATAAAGAATGATTTCGAAATTGGTTTGGCGAGACGGGCGGAGTTGCGGTTCTCAGTGGAAGCTGCGGGCGGCCGAGGCTCCAACAAGAGCAAGGCGCGCACGGCGTGGCGGAAGGTAGCCCGCAGCTACCCCCTCCTCTCCTCCCTGTCGCTCTCGGCTGGAGCGCTAGGTAAAGAGCGCTAGGTAGCTGGAAAAGATAGCGGGTAGATGCGTGTTTGCATGCCTTTGTCCTCTGGCAGCGCCGACATTTCTGCCTCCGCCCTCCGCAGCTCCCGGGCGCGCTCGCTCTTTCATTCAGCCGGACTGCCTCGGCGCCATTCTGGCTACCTCCGTCCGGGTGCACCCGGGAGCTGTGGAGGGTGGAGGCAGAAATGTCAGCGCTGCCGGAGGACAAAGGCACGCAAACACGCATCTACCCGCTGTCTTTTCCAGCTACCTAGTGCTCTTTACCTAGTGCTCCAGCCGAGAGCGACAGGGAGGAGAGGAGGGGGTAGCTGCAGGCTACCTTCCGCCCCTGCCGTGCGCGCCTCGCTCTTGTCGGAGCCTCAGCCGCCCGCAGCTTCCACTGAGAACCGCAACTCCGCCCGCCTCGCCAAACCAATTTCGAAATCATTCTTTATTCCAAATGCGCACGAAAAGCATCCGCAATCGGTGGAAAAGAGCGCTAGGTAGCTGGAATGCAAACAGCATCTACCCAGCTGTCTTTTCCAGCTTTTCGTGTGCATTTGGAATAAAGAATGATTTCGGAATTGGTTTGGCGAGGCGGGCGGAGTTGCGGTTCTCAGTGGAAGCTGCGGGCGGCCGAGGCTCCGACGAGCGAGGCACGCACGGCAGGGGCGGAAGTTAGCCCGCAGCTACCCCCTCCTCTCCTCCCTGTCACTCTCGGCTGGAGCCAACCTCGCTGGCCATTCCAGAGCCGGAGCGGGATGGAGCGAAGAAAAAGGGGCGGAAGCGCAAACAAGAGCTGGGGGCGACAAGGGCTTCACCGCAGACTTTTCCTTGTTGCGCGCAAAACATGCGCGATCGGTGGGCTAGGTAGCTGGAAAAGACAGCTGGGTTGATGCGTGTTTGCGTGCCTTCGTCATCCGGAAGCGCCGACAACATTTCTGCCTCCGCAGCTCCCGGGCGCGGCCGGACGAATGTATATAATATTATAATATTATATATATATAGTATATAATATTATATACTATTATTTCATGAAGAGAGGTGAGGCCCTGCCTCCCCTGTCTCCCCTGACCGCACGTCACTGAAGAAATTTCTGTTATTTGTCATGTGACTTGTAGTTCCTGAATCAACACATATTTGCTTGCAAACACGAGGTGCAATGTTTGGATCGAAAAGCATGCTAATTATCTGAAGAAAAATCACTTTATTCCTTCACACTTTTGGCCTTCTGAAATTTAATCTGTTTTTACATTCTGCAAACAGCTTTTAAATGGCTCTTTTTCTTGCACACAAAGCATGCACATGTTTCTTACTTCATGTAACTGTTTTTATTCCTATTTTTCATCTTTAAAGCAGACTCTGCAACAGAAATCCTGTCACTATTAATGATTTCTGTTTTACACTTATATTCATCCACAAGCTTGCCCTTAACATATTCAATGTCAGCTTGACATCTGAACCTGCATCAAATGCTGTGAAAAGGATTTCATAACTTTCTAATAAATCACTAAGTAATAGTGTTGCGACATAAAAATCTTTTCTCCTACACCTCTAAGGCGTTCTCAGCTGAAAATATATAATTTGCTAAACGGGATAGGGAAGTCAGCCCTCTCTACCTTTGCTATCACTACCTGACACTAGTTACGCCATTGGTGCATTAAGGAACTGCAAAGTTCTAACACCAACGGCTTTCTTCCCCACCCCCCACCCCCAGTGAATTAGTTCTCTGACTGCTGGACTGGAAATTAACCTAAGAAACTCTACTTTCAGAACCATCATGGACCCAAAGGAAATGAGCAATGGACCCGTGAGGCAAAGAAGCTCTCAGGAGCAGACCAGGGGAGAAGAGGAGAGACAATTACTCAATGGTAAGGGGGCATTTAAGGAGCATGGGTGATATATTTTGTCGCACAAATTGGGGGATATCCCTGCTGTGGATAAATTATCTGGGGAGTTTCAATTAGGCCTTGGAATTAAGTAGTACTATGCAGAGATTAGCATTTTGGGAACCTCAGCAAAAAACCTTATATTACTGTACTAGAGAGCTATGTAGTGTCCACCACATGCTTTGGAGTCCAATCCTAAGAATTTCCTGCCATTCTAAACGCCTGCTAAAAGACTGTAGAACTTGTAGTTAAAGGAATAGTGTATGCTGTATGTTACCTATCTGTATTATCTTCTTAATACAGATATTCATAAAGTAAATGTAGGGAGGGATTCTGGAACAGGAGATGATCAAATGTACATTAAAGGAAGACGAAAGTAGAGGGAAGTTGTATCAATGTGGTTCTACAGAAAGGATGGCATGATGCAATCTTTGCTGGATTCCCAGGAGGGAAGGAGTGCCTTCACAAAGGGGTAAGGAGACAGTTCAGTCCAGACATTATGTGTGAGAGAAAGAGGCTGAAGACAGCCCTTCCCTAATAGTGTATTGTAGATGCAGATAGAAGAGTCCAGGGTTTGGCAAGATTCTGTCTATAGGTCTGAAATAATAAAGAACTCAGCTGGGAAAAATCACTGAATGTCATTCTTGGTTTTGGGCCTGACAGCAACCTATGAAGTGGGGCAGAGAGGAAAGCATCTGATAATGATTGATTCACACATCAGTAAGAAATAATATGGAAAATTATGACAAAAAAAGATCAGAAATTATGCCTGAAGAACTGGTGTGCATTTAATATTTGTCCAGAAATGCTAAAGTTCATCTTTCAAAGACAAAACAATGCAAGCATTTAGTTGAAGGAAACAAGGAACATCTTAGTTAACTAGTTACAAACATTTGGGAATTTTCATCACAAGACCGTAACACTGTTGTTAAGTGAATCTGTCTTCCCAATCGACTTTGTTTGTCAGAGGGTCGCAAAAGGGGATCTAATGACCTTGGTACACTGCAAATACATGCCAGTTACTATATGTCCAAATTTTAATCCCATGCCCATGGGGATGCTGCAATGGTTGTAAGTGTGAAAAATGGTCATCCGTCACTTTTTTCAGTCCCATTGTAACTTCAAACAGTCACTAAATGAATGGTTGTAAGTTGAGGACTACCTGTACTACACTCTAATATTTGTCAGATGTTCTGGCAATATTTCTTCCTCCATATCTACTAAAATGATATAATGTTTTATGCTGCTTTACTTGATAATTAAGCAAAGTAGAATAATAGGATAAATCCAGACTTCCCAATCTGCTGATTAAAAGAGGTTACTATTATGTGGAAATCTGTTTTTAAAAAAGGCTACAAAACTAAATAAAAACCATATACCATGTAAAATAATTCAGAAGCCTGGTAGAGATAGTTTTGGACCTGTTTTATCCATCCCAAAGGAAAGAGAATGTAAAGAGTAAGGAAACGAAGGCTTGAAATTTGGAATAGTAATTTAGAACAAAAAACTCTGTACAATGGGAAGATTTCTGTCTAATCCAGTGCTTCTCAATTATTTTCTGTCATGCCCCCCCTAGGAAGAAGAAAACATTTCGCCCCCCCCCCCCCCCACGCGACTGTAAATAGTATCATTTGTCTAGTATCATAGCACACCGGTCTTTCCTCGTCTCCCACCATAGTCACATGCTTTCTTTCCTCTTTCCCTCTTACTTGTCTATCCTTCCTTCCACCCTCCCTTCCTCCTTCCCTTCCTTCCTGCCTCCCTTCCAGTTCCCTCCTTCCTCTTTCCCCCTGCCTGCCTGCCTTCTTTCCCTCCTGCTTATCTATGCTTCCTTGCTTGCTTGCACCTCCCTCCCTTCTGCCTGCCTGCCTGCCTTCTTTCCTCTTTCCCTATCCTCCTATCCTTCCTTTCTCCCTCCCTCCTTCCCTTCCAGTTCCCTCCTTCCTCTTTCCTCCTGACTGCCTGCCTTCTTTCCCTCCTGCTTATCTATGCTTCCTTCCTTCCTTGCACCTCCCTCCCTTCTGCCTGCCTGCCTTCTTTCCTCTTTCCCTATCCTCCTATCCTTCCTTTCTCCCTCCCTCCTTCCCTGCCTCCCTTCCAGTTCGATTCTTCCCTCCTTCCTTCTGCCTCCTTCCTGCCTGCTTGCCTTCTTTCCGCTTTCCCTCCGGCGTGTCTGCTTTTCTTTCCTTCCTTCCTCCTCCCTTCAGCCCTCCTGCTTTCTTTCCCTCTTGCTTGTCTATCCTTGCTCCCTCCTCCCCTCCTCCCCTCCCTCCCTGCCAGCAGCTCCTCCAGCATCCCAGCTGGAAGCAGCAGCACAACACTCGCCGTTACCAGGGGCGAAGGGGTGGCGGTGGCAAGATCGGGCGACCGCCGCCCCTTTGTCCCTTCCCCAACAGCGGCTGTTGCGCTTCCGCTTCCAGACGGAATGCTGGTGGTGGAGCTGCTGGCGGGGAGGCGAGCTACGCGGTGGTGAAGACGGGCAGTCCCATGCTTCCCTCCCTCCCACCCCCGCCCGAGCAGGCTTCTTGCACAGCTCCAGCCCGCGGCTCCAATGAAAATCCACAGTCCGAAGTGCTGCCACTTCCAGGCGGGATATATTATGCCTCGCCCACGCCTTCGCCGCCGTTGCACCCAGATGGAAAGGGAGCCTTCGCGCCCCCCTTTACGGAGCCTCACGCCCCCCCAGGGGGGCGCGCCCCACTATTTGAGAACTGCTGGTCTAATCCAAGCAATGAACTGACTTCCTCCATTCACTCAATGTGAAATCATGCTTTTAAAATGAAGCTCTTTCTAATTCTATAGCAGAAGCTGAACACCTGGAGAAAATTAATGCCCACATCCAATGGAAGAGACACCTGGAGGTAATATTAGATATTACAATAGGTAATAATAAAAGCAGGAGGAAGATAGCACTAGAGAAAGAAATATTCTCCCTAAATGATGAATTATCAAGAATGATGAAAATGGTCAATTCTATGGCTTCACAGTCCCATGGTCTCTATCCTTGTCATAGAGAAGGGGTGGCGAACACGCGGCTCGCGAGACGCATGCGGCTCCCGGCCAAAATAAATGAGGCTCTTTGGCTCTTATCATTATTTAGTATACTGTGGCTCGGATCGTGCGCTCCCTTTCAGAAGCTGAGGAGGTCCTTTGCAGGCAGCTAGAACGGGCCGCCTGCAAAGGACTTCCCCAGACTTGCTTTGAGGAGCACGGGGCGACTGAGGCTAGTTGTGAAGCCCCAAAGCCCCCACCGCCACCGGAAGAACTGCTGCCACCACCTCCTCATCCTCCTCTAACAGGCAGCACTGCCGGATTTGCCGCCCGGCGCTGCGGCTGAGATGAAGCCGCCAAAGCTCCAGCCAGCATCTCCGCGCGTGGCAGCGGTGCCTCCCCTCCGCTCGGAGCAGCTGAGCTCAGTCAGCGCTGGGTTACCCCTGCCCCCTCCTCCTCCGCCGCCGTGCTTTTGAGGAGCCATGAGGCTGCAGGAGCCAGTAGGAAGGCGGGGGGGAGCAGGGGAAAAAAAGCCTCATGGCTCCTCAAAAGCACGAGGAGGGGGAGGGGGCAGAGGTAACCCAGCGCTGAGCTCAGGAGCAAATCTGGTGATTCTGTTGGAGGAGGAGGAGGAGGAGGTAGCAGCAGTTATTCTGGTGGCAACTCGTACTCGTCGGCATCTTCAGCAGAAGCCCTGCCCACAATGAAGAAAGCAAAGATGGAGCAGATCCACGCAGATGACGTCGCTGCAACATGACTGGAGGAGGAATTCTGGGAGTTGAAGTCCACAAGTGTTAAAGCTGTCAGGTTTGAAGACCCCTGGGGGTTTTTTTCCTTAAAGGGTTAGGGGTGCAAGGGTCTTGTAACTTGACAGCTTTAAGAGTTGCGTGCTTCAAATGCCAGAGTTTCTGAGCCAACATTTTGGTTGCTAAGCAGGAGCGTTGTTAAGTGATACTGATATTATATAACACTTTGAATTAAGCGGGTACCTTGAAGAAACATAACTTTGAGTTTCAAATAATACTGATTTCGTTGTTGTCTTAGGTGACATCTGTGAAAAAATTCGGGTGCTCAGGCATGAAAATGTGCTGCTCAAACACTATACTTTTCTGCTCACATCGAAAAAAAATTAGAGGGAACATTGCTTCCGGGTCTGTTTTGGCAGGTCACTGCGTGGTGTGGCTCTCTGACTCTCACAGTTTAAAATTTTGGCTCTTTTTGTCGAACTTGTTCGCCACCCCTGTCATAGAGGATTAGGTCCTGTACGTTTATTAGGCTTTCTGGGCAAGGGAGCTTCTGTAACAGATCAAAGAAGGGAAGCAACCAGACAATGAGTAAGAACACACAGTTGTAGCTAATTAGTTGAGAAGAGCTGGCTACTGCATGAGGCAATCAAAGTTGTGCTTAGTTGCTGTGTGCTCTCTGCAATTTACCTCATGATGTTCCTACTGTGAATATATTTAGTTATATAAAACTGAAAGTTCAGTGTCAGCATCTCTGACTCCATTTCAACATCATCTGTGCAATTCCCTGACAGTGTCCATCACCTAAATGCATTCTAGGAATCTATGACAGGCCTGGGCATCATTAAATTCCCTCTGTTTTGTTGGTAGGTAATGAAGGCGAAGGTACTAGAAGAGATACACAATCAGCTGAGTGATCTCTTAGACAAGACCTTGGAAGAAGCACCTCATTCCACACCGCAGCAATTGAGTGTTGTCCCAGCAAAGCAGGAAAGCAGGTGGAAGTGGTTCCTTGTAATTAATTTTGGAACAGGGATGGGGAAAATAGAGTCATCAGGCAGTGCTGGCTCAATGGCCTTGAAACAGAGATGAGCACCACCTCCAAGAGTCATCACTGACTGTGGAGTAAAATCCTCAGGGACTCTTACCTTTACCCCACTTTTCAGTGGTGAGAAGGGTTTTGAGAGATATATTAAATATTACCTGATTTGAAATCTTATCTTGCAGAGAGAAGGGTCAGCTACTGAAGAAGAAAGTCTTTGTCCCTCAACGGTCCTTGTTTGAGTAAGTATGCCTAGCTATGGTATGAACAAGAGTTAGTCAGAGGGAGAATGTGCAAAGTAGCCGGCTCTCTAAGGCCTCGGGTTCCAAACGTGGCCTTGGGCAAATAAAGCTGATATTCCACTGTTGACGAAGAACAAGAGTTTGAAACAGCCCAATAAGGACTGAGCATGCTCCATAGCCACACAATGCAGAGAGTCTTTGGTGGGTGCCGGGAGAGCATAAAAAGAATAGATACTGGTGATGGGAAACAAAATAGATTATTTTTGAAAGCATTAGGTTAATTACCACGATAGTCCATAGAGTTATTAATAGCACATTAGAATAAGGCTGTTTGTATTCCTAGCAGGAGTGAGATTCCTGCTTGGTCCAAGGGCTCAATTGCAGTCATATGTTGAGGACTACCTGTATATCTTTAGAGATGGAAACACACACACACAGCCACTTGAATACCCCCCCCCCAGCCACTTGCATGTTATTTCTTTTGTCCAAGTGAAACTACAGGTTTTTGCACAGAACACCAAATGAAAATCTTTGTTTCCCAGGTTTTGTCCAATGATCCCCAGCTCTCCATTTCTCTCAACTTCTATTATTTACTTGCTGGCAACTTGTCTCTCTTTTACAGCACATTGCTGGAGATGGAACATTTCCGCACAATCCATCACATATTTGTGGCCCTGCTCTGTATCTTTGTCCTCAAACAAATCACTGTGGATTTCATCGATGAAGGACGGTATGATTCAGAAAAGGGGGCATGATAGAAAGACTGTCCTATGATGTATGCTAATTCTAGAGAAAGAGTGGGGATATGATGTTAATTGTTTTGTGCTAAGGGACACAGTAGGAATCCTAAGAACACATTTATCTAATCTTTAAACTTAGGTTCCATCCAAAGTTAAACGCTTCGTTGGGTGAGGGCCTTTTACCAACCCCTGCTCAAGAAGCCTTCTCTGGACCCAATGGAGCTAGCAAATTATCGTCCGGTCTCCAACCTTCCTTTTTTAGCGAAGGTTGTTGAGAGTGTGGTGGCTCAGCAGTTCCCGCGCCACCTGGAGGAAGATGATTATCTAGACCAGCGCCAGTCCGGCTTCCGGCCCGGTCACAGCACGGAGACGGCCTTGGTCGCGTTGGTGGATGATCTCTGGAGGGCAAAGGATGGGGGTTGTTCCTCCATCCTTGTCCTATTAGACCTCTCGGCGGCTTTCGATACCATCGACCATGGTATCCTATTGCACCGTCTGGAGGGGTTGGGGATCGGGGGCACCGTATTGCGGTGGTTCCGCTCCTACCTCTCTGGCCGGACGCAATGTGTGTTGACAGGGGAGCAGAGGTCGACCCCGAGGCCCCTTACTTGTGGGGTCCCACAGAGGTCGATCCTCTCGCCTCTCCTGTTCAACACATATATGAAACCGCTGGGCGAGATCATCCGTGGTTTTGGGGTGAGATATCACCTGTACGCTGATGACACTCAGCTGTATATTTCCACCCCAAACCACCCCAACGAGGCTGTTGAAGTGATGTCCCGTTGTCTGGAAGCCGTGCGGGTCTGGATGGGTGACAACAGACTCAGGCTCAACCCCTCCAAGACAGAGTGGCTGTGGCTTCCGGCACCCCGGTACAACCAGCACATTCCATTGCTGGCCATCGGGGATGAACAATTAGCCCCGGTGGAACGGGCACGCAATTTGGGCGTCCTCCTTGATGCCCGGCTGGCTATGGAAGATCATGTGGCAGCCGTGGCGAGGGGGACGTTCCACCAGGTTCGCCTGGTGCCTCAATTGCGACCCCTTTTGGACCGGGAGGCCTTGCACACAGTCACTCACACGCTGGTGACGTCTCGCCTGGACTACTGTAATGCTCTCTACATGGGGCTCCCCTTGAGGTGCACCCGGAGACTGCAGTTGGTCCAGAATGCAGCCGCGCGGGTAATTATGGGGAGATCGAGGTTCTCCCATATAACACCGCTCCTGCGCGAGCTGCACTGGCTTCCTGTGGCCTACCGGGTGCGCTTCAAGGTGTTAGTTACCATCTTCAAAGCGCTCCATGGCATAGGGCCTAGTTACCTGCGGGATCGTGTCCTACCCCATACATCCCTGCGGCCCATTCGCTCACACAGAGAGAGTCTCCTCCGGGTGCCGTCCTCTAGAGATTGTCAGAGGGCGGTGCCCAGGAGTAGGTCCTTCTCTGTGGCGGGCCCTACCCTTTGGAACGACCTCCCCCCAGACATCAGAACAACAACCGATCTCCGCTCCTTCCGTAGTAAACTGAAGACCCACCTGTTTCGGCTAGCCGGCCTGGCATAATTCGACAACTTTTCCACCCCTAGGTCATACTTAATTGTTAATTTTAGTTTTTAAACTATTAATGTTATTGGGGTTTTAACCTTTTTTAGTATTGTAATTATTTATTTATTTTTTACCTCCTCTGTACGATACTGTGCTAACTGTTGCTTGTGTACGTCGCCCCGAGTCCCTGTGGGGAGAGGGGGCGACTAATAAGTTTAAATAAATAAATAAATAAATAAATAAATAATAAACATCCTTGGGGCCCTGCAGGCAGCTTGACCCTGCTGCATCTCCTCCCACTTGTCACTGTTCATCTACTAGCTGAAAAGAAAATGGAATTTGTTCTTCTTCTTATCTTTGTTCTCCTGTTGAGCAGTAACACTTAGGACCCTCCTATGCCCACCTAGAGATTAAACCTAAGTGGGAAATGCATCCATTGATGCCACCTTTGCTAGTCATCTAAACAATCTCCTCTATGCTAGTCACCTAGTTACACAGATACATTTCTTCTACCTTCCTTCTAAATGAATCTTGTTACCTTTTGGGTCTTTCTGTGCATGTGTTCATGGCTGACCATATGTGTTGTGCAGTGGTGGGTTTCAAAAAAATTTGGAACCTCTTCTGTAGGTGTGGCCTGCTTTGTGGGATTGGCTTGCTGCCCATGTGACCGGGTGGATGTGGCTTGCCACCCAGGTGACTGGGTGGGAGTGGTTTGCCGCCAATGTGACCGGGTGGGAGTGCCAAGACAATGTCACTGAATTCTTTGCCCCAATGGATGAACTAGAATAAGATTAAAATAAGTACACAAAACAATAAAAGAGCTACTTACAGAAAGAAGATGACTGTCCTTGCCAGTCTTCAGTATCACTTACTCCAATGAACGGCCTGCACAAAGAAGAGACACAGAAATGAACTCTTTCCTTGCATGCACTGCATTAGGATGAAACCAGCACACAAAACAATAAAGACAGCTACTTACAGACGGAAGATTACTGTCCTTTTCTCCGTCTTCTGCACCACCACCTTACCACCTTGTTCCAATAACCTGCACAAAGAAGAGACACAGAAAGGAAGACTTTAATCGCTTGCACTTACTATATTAAGGATGAACCCAGCACACCCAGCAATAAAGACAGCTACTTACAGAGGGAAGATTACTGCCTTGCCGATCTTCTGCACACCACCACCTCACCACCTTGCTCCAATAACCTGCACAAAGAAGAGACACAGAAAGAAGGACTTTAATCGCATGCACTTATACCTTACAAAAGAATAACACAATGAAAGAGATACACTCAAGTGCTTACTTGTGTTACTGGTTTTTTGGTTGTTGTTATTTCCATATTGTTCTTAGGCTTCCAGACTCCTCAGTTGCAGCTTTCTTGGTCTTTATTCGTGGATCATCAGTCGTGTGGTGGTGTGCTCTGAGCCACTTTTTCACTGCAGGAATTGGGTCCCATCTCTCAACAGGCATGCCAACAACACTTATCACCATCAGATTATTTACATTTGGAACAATTAGGTGGGTTCTTTGCTCTGAACATGGGTTCATTTTTGAAAACCCCCTTTCCGCCTCTGCTGAACTAACAGCAATTGTCCTGACAATATCTTTAGCTTTTCTGATACCGTCAGGAATTTTGTAATTGTTTGGATTTTTTAGCACATTTTCAAAAAAATCTCTGTGGTCATTCAAATTAATTTCGTAATTAAAAATTTCACCAAATTCAAACAATGCTGCCTCTGCCTCAGCCCATGGAATGACTACATCTTCAATGTTCCAGTAATCTGGCTCCAAATATGTGATAAAGTGTAACTTGTTTGCAGCTGGCAATTGGCTACCTGTTTTTAGATGGTAGCAATCCATCGGCCTTTTGTTCAAATTGGTGATGATGCTTGACAAACTCTTGTCACGAGGAAGGGCAACAAATCATTGATTTGGAGCTAAATTGATGTTTTTGAAGGCTTGTGTTTTTAGCATTGCATCAATGTTGTTTTCATATGTGACCTTTCTCTGTCTAAGCACTTCAAAAGCTTTGATTGTTCGCAATACTAACTTTTCGGCCTTGATGATACCTGTGCCTCTTCCCTGCAGGGCATTTGACAGGCGAGAAATCTCATTTAGAATATCTATCATGAGGGCCAAATCCTTCAAAAAATTTAGATTTTCAAAACGGGAAGCCATGCCTGGGAATCTTTCATTGCCCAGAAAAAACTGATGTAGTGCTAGATAAGCACGCCACACAACCTTGGTTGCCCTTAAACTACAGGCATCCCATTTTGGTCCCAAAACTCTGCCAATCTTCACAATTTCAATGCCCAATTGTTCAGAGATTTGGAAAAGGTCATTCTGGCTCTTGCAGGATTTGTGGAAGGTGGTGTGTATTTTATCAAGGAAGATCTTGAAGTGGTTGAGTTGCTTTATTTCTCTTATTGCATCATCCAGCACAAGTTGGAGGTGGTGGTTCAAGCAATGCCAGATTACAATGTTTGGGAAGTCTTCAGCTATTCTGGTGCTGACTCCAGATTTTCTTCCAAGCATAACTTTGGCACCATCAGAGCAGAAAGCGATTACATTCTTCTGGAGATATTTGGTGGTAAACCCAACTTTACGCAAGCTTCCCATCGCTGCAGAATATATGGTTTCCGCATCTTGTTTCTCTAATTCCAAAAGCTCAACGAAAATGGTTGCTGGGCATTCTGGATCCTCAACTCTAACAAAAACTATCAGCACTGCTTTCATTGAAAGTGTTTAGGCTTCATCGATTATTAGATTCTTTGCAATAATCCTGGAAAACGTGATGGTTTTGATTTCGTTCGCAATGAATTCAACTATTTTCATTGCGGATCTCCATGAATGCAAGCCAATTCCCACATCCACTCCAAACGTAGTTAGCAAATTTACCTGCGCTTCAATGTCTGAGAATGGATTACATCTTTGTGCCAAATCGTAAACAGTAGAAAATATTGGATAAATGTTTCTCAGTTGACTTATCTACGGATTTGGTTAAAGCATCTTGATCCTGTTGTTTACTGCTCTCCAAGCAAATAAGGTGTGATTTTGATTGAAAAAGTTCCTTTAATTTTTTTCTGAGCAATGCTTGTTCTGTCTCCTTATTTTTCCCAGCTGGCACAGAGTGGAAATGTTTCCACTTTCTAGAAAAATGAATACCTTTCTCTAATGAGAACATAGGTTTTGCACAGTACTCACAACCTAACTTCTTGTCGGATACTGCCAGTCCATCATACTTGTCCTTGAAGTGTCTATATTGCTGCAAATTCCACCAGTCAGGAAGTTGTGGAACTTCAGTGGAGGAGATGGACTTGCTGCTTTCTCCAACCTCAAGTGGTGGAAGTGGTTGTGCTGGTGGTGGTGCTGGTGGTGCTGGTGCTTGTGGTGCTGGTGTTGGTGCTGGTGACTTGTGGATCAGCTGATTCCTCAGCTTTTGTTTTTTTGGAAAAGAAAGCAGTCATACTCTGTTACCTCTTCTTCATTCTGTTAAATAATACGAACTGCAAAAGAAATAAAACAATATTGGACTCAATTGTGGTTGTAAGCTGAGGACTACAGGTAACAGAAGGGACCTCTGCTTTCACTCAACAATGTACGGTCTTTTCAGGAAGGATGTCCCCCAACAAAAAGGAAAGATATAGTCTTTCATCCAAGAAGGTAGATCAAGAATGAATGTTATAGGTAGATTCACAGAGCAATACAAATTTCTTTTTCTGAAATTTAGTTCTCAGTTCAAAAAAACAGGAATATATGAATTAGGTTCAGTACTTAGATTGGTCCAAGTAGCTATTCAAGAGTTAGTGGTTAGAAGCAATGGTAAAGCAAGATATGGATTTAAAACCAGAAATATTTTGTTGGCTATTTGAAAGGGAATACAATATATATTTAATTTTACACATGTTAGCAGCTGCTGGAATTGTGTTTGCACAACAGTGGAAAAACAGAGATATGAAAATGAATAAATATTACAATATGCAGGAATAAATAAATTGACAATTAAAATCAAGAAGGCTTTGAATACTTTTTCACGTGGGATTTGTTTTAGCAATTGCTAACTAACAGAAACAGAAATTAGAAATCTAAAAGTATTAAAGAAAACACCAATTATGTAAGGAAAGGTCACTAAAATGTATAAGGAAATATTATTAGTACTTGATCATTATTAATGCATAGATAACTGTGGGATATTACACACCCACAAACTATGACAGTGCCAGGAAAACACAAAAAATAACTGCAGATGAAACCAGTTTTATTCCCTAACCCTAAGGACAGGAAAGACAAAGCCACTGGAATAAAAACAATCAAAGCATTGTGGACAGTGCCAGGAAGCTCACAGAACCAGCAACCATCTCACAATTACCTAAACAACCAGGTATCACAGAGAAACACACAAAATCTGGCAAAGCTGCCTTGCACCAACCTGGCCTGCCCATAGAAAAGCAGCCACTTTGAGACACATAAACCATGCACCAACCTGCACACTTAAGAGCAAAATATTGCATCACAAATAAACCATTTGCAAAAAGGAATAACATTTCTTGTAATAAACACATTCTATAAACAATAAATAAATAAAATTTCCCTAAAAATAATTTATAAAAATATATTCTATAAATAATAAAAAGTCCTTAAAAACTATTTAAAAAATTCCATACACAATAAATTACAATAAAACCATTAAAAATATTCTATACACAATACTTTGAAATGTATTGAGTATAGAATATTTTTAAATGGTTTATTTCAATTTATTGTTGATAGCATATTTTTTAAAAATAGTCTAAGACAATTTTAAAAAGATTCTACAAACAATAAATTGAAATAAACCATTTTTAAAAATTCTATACTCGATACTTTTTAAATAAAATGATTTTAAAAAATTCTATACACAATAATTAATTTTTTTAAAAAAAAACATTAAAAGCATAAATGAAAAAAAACTTACAAGCAGGCAGAATCAGCAGCTCTCCGATGCGATGGATGCTGCAGGAAGCAGGCAGGCGACAAGGCAGCACGTAAGCTGGACTGAAGGGACAAGGGACAACCAGGTCAGCTAGGCCCGCTGCCTGGCAGGCTTAGCCAGCCAGGTGAGACTGGAGATGGGGGTAGGGGAGGAGGGTAGCCACTCCTCCCCCCACTGACGACGACACTGCAGCCCAGCTTCTTTCGTCCATGTGGCATACACCAGCTCGCGTCTTACGCAAGCGAAGGCCTTCAGGCCTTCCCTCGTGAAAGCCACGAGCTGGCGTAACCTAGCATCTCCCCCCCCCGCCACCGCAGCCCACCTCCTTTTGGCCACGCGGCATATGCCAGCTCGCGGCTTTCGCGAGCGAAGCCCTGAAGGCCTTCCCTGACGAAAGCCATGAGCTGGCGTAAGCTAGCCTCTCCCCCCCACCGCCACAGCCCACCTCCTTTCGGCCACACAGCGTACGCCAGCTCGTAGCTTTCGCGAGCGAAGGCCTGAAGGCCTTCCCTCGTGAAAGCCGCGAGCTGGCATAAGCTAGTCTCTCCCCCTCCCACCGCTGCCGCTGCAGCCCACCTTCTTTTGGCCACGTGGCGTACGCCAGCCCACAGTTTTCGCGAGCGAAGGCCTGATGGCCTTCCCTTACAAAAGCCGCGAGCTGGTGTAAGCTAGCCTCTCCCCCACCACCACCGCAGCCCTCCTCCTTTCGGCCACATGGCATATGCCAGCTCGCCTTACAGATTGATAGCAGAGGAAGGTTATGTAGCCATACAAATCAAATAAAGTGTTTAATGTACAGTCACTATGGGCCTTGCTACTTAATGGTTTCAACTGTCACAACTGTTGCAGGAAACTCTTCTCAGAACATAAAGGAACCATAGATTATAACCATAGATGCTAAGCAAACACTGTCATCTACTGGCTAATTAATTCTGTAGTTGGAATACATTCTAACATGTATTGAAACAAGAATGAAGCGGATCAAGGAAGGAGTCCAATAGAAGACAGAGAGCCAAGCTCACATTCACAGTCAGGGATGTAATTGGGTCACTTTGGGTTAGTTGATCAATCTCTCAGCTTTCACTGGGGATAAGATTAGGAGGAAAGTCCAGGTGTTTCACCATGAATTTTCAAAATGGAAGATTTACGGGTAATAAATAAATGTCTTATACAATTACCTAAGCTCCACATGAGCTGTAGAAAGCTCAGGGGGATGTACCAAAAAAGGATTGGACATTATTGTGACAGGAATGTTGAGTAATGTTCCTAATACGACAGACCCTTCAAAAAACCTTGCAGTCCTCTATTCCTGATCCATTTAAATTCTGCTAGGAATCTTTTTATGGGTCCAATATTTAATGATGAGCAATAGTTGAAATTATGTAGGTAATGAAAAAAAGATTATGAAACAAAACAAGATTATGAAACAAATGAAGGGGACTGATTGTAATTTTTTCAGTTGGAAGTGGAATTTTCCTTCATTCTAACTCTGTTCTGACTATTTTGAAGAGTTCATGGGAACTTTCATGAGTTTCTTTCCTCAAAATAGCAGGACCAAATCCCCTTCACTTTTCATCAGTCATGCCACTGAATATTGGGGATAACCCGAGAAACTGCTTATTTCATTTGAAACATCCTCATTTTTGGGCAGCATCCTTAGAATACTTTTTCTTCTTTGTCTTCCACAGTCTTGTTTTGGATTTCGAGCTCCTTATCATTGGCTTTCGACAGCTGCCCACAGCACTCTTGGCCTGGCTCTGCATGTTCCTCTACACCTTATTTGTGCCCTATCAGGCCCTGCAAACGTGGTCAGGCTGCTTGAAGATGACCAGGTTCCCCAACCTCTTGACGGTCACCTTGGTGTTGCTTGTGCTGCTCTGCCATGCTGCAGTGCTGGGATTCTTCCCCGTCTATATTACTGTCTATTGTAATTTGGGAATTGCCTCTCGTTTCATTGTCCTCTTTGAGCAGGTATGGCACGGGGGCAGCACAAAGAAAGTGGGTACAAGGGGAAAGGAGTTCTTAAACAGAAATGGGAGAAGCTAAGGTTGATGTTTGAAGTGAGGTTGGACTTAGGAAGGAATTCTGGTTGCCCCAGACATCTCAGTGTGGAAAGCATAGATAATAGCAAGCGCTAGAATGGCCCCCTGTAGCATAAATGTATACTTCCATACACAGGCCATATATTTGCCATTGTACAGAGAAGACATGCCAACCTCACTCCAGGTTTAAGATAGCTTTCTCCTGTCTGACACCCAGTCGTGGGATTCAGCCAGTTCGAACCACTTTGGGAGAATCAGTTGTTAACTTTCTGAGCAGTTTGGTGAACTGGTTGTTGGAAGAAATCTTTAGGGCAGAGAACCGGTTTTTAAATTATTTGAATCCCACCCCTGCTGGTATCCTCTGAATGGCATCGTCATGTATATGTCATATATAAATGGCTACAGTAGCACTTCCCATGGCCTCAAATATATGTTCTTCTTGCTAGCTGGAAGTTAAGCAGATTTCATCCAAGCAAGACGTTGAGCAGAAGATCAGCAGGCAGTATAGCTGACAGTTAGCCAAATGAGAAAGCAGGGGCCATTTCTGTCTAAAAAGTATAGACAGAGCAGCATGGGATCCATGGGATCCACCATGGGAACATTTGAGACTTTTTGGACCACCCCATCCTACTGAGCTAATGGGTGCAATTCCTTTCTTTGAATATCCACAAGGATGGTACCAAAGGCCAGGTAGGTGGAAGAGCCGAATACTAAAGTCCTCTGCAAGGATATCTACAGCATAACTCAACTTCACGCTGTTTCCTTGCTCATTTCCCTCTGTGCCATAGATCCGGTTCCTGATGAAAAGCTACTCATTTCTGCGAGAATCTATGCTTCCTCTTCTCCATGCCAGGAACCAAGTTGGTGAGTTTGACTTGGAGGCTCTTAGTGATGATTACGATAGCTACAAGTCACCCTCATAGTCCCCAAACTGATTTCCCACCAATTGCAGCATCTGAGTTGTAGCATAAGATAATCACATAAGTTTTGGCCTCCACAGGCTAATTGTTATCACAGACTTTCTCAACCTATGGAACTATTGGATTACACTTTCCATTTGCCTGCCAGTGATTGGGTATAGTAGATGTTGTAAGTAGATTTTAAGTGTTGCAAAATTCTAAGAAAAGTAATATGGATGCAAAGCAAAGGAAACCACTTGCCTGGGTCAAGTACAGTTCTCCAAATTCCTCACAAATCACGATTTCTCCTATTTGCCAGACTTTATGTAGCATGAACAGCTGCAGAACATAGGTGATTAATCCTTGTGAATACATGGAATTCCTTGTTTGTTGCTTTTGTATACGAATGGAGGCAGATTTTCAGAAAGCTGAATTCTGCATCCTGTATCACACCTTAACTACTTTTTGTACATGAGATGTATCATAAGCTACTTTTTGTATATAAGAAATATCCTAATAAGAAGAGCTGTGGTGGCACAGTATTTAAAATGCAGTATTGCAGGCAGATTCTGCCCACTGCTAGATGTTTGATTCTCACCAGCTCAAGGTTAATCTTCCAAGGTTGTTAAAATGAGATCCTGGATTGTTGGGGACAATATGCTGACTCTGTAAACCATTTAGAGAGGGCTGTAAAGCTTTATGAAGCGGTATATACTGTAAGACTAACTGCTATTGCTAATGTTATCGTCATGTACACATAAAGCTTTGCATTCTTCCTGCTAAAATGCTATGCAGAGAGGAGATGCCTGCACTTGAGCAACAGGGAAGCTCCAGGGCAACTATTTCTTCAGCGTACAAACTGCTGTTTCTCTATGTACTTTCAACCATTCCTTTGCTTCTTTCCCCCCCCACTCCAGGGAAGATAAGCTGTCCTGAATTCTCAACCTACTTATATTTTCTCTTCTGCCCTACTTTGATCTACAGAAAGAGCTATCCAAGGTAACTCCTTGCATATCGTGTTTTTGGGCTCCCTGGTTTCTCAGCTCTATGAGAAAAAGAATGGGCAAAATGGGCTTCAGGAGATACAGCCCGTGCCCCCAGAGCAACCTTGTAACCATTGTATTTTCCAAGAAAAGGGAACTACTCTGTTATATCTCAACTCAATCCCTGTTCCTTTCCTTATAGAGACCCATACATCCGCTGGAGTTACGTCATCCGAAAACTGGTTGAGGTGAGAGAAGCACATTAAGTTTCCATTGACTGGATGGTTTTATCTGGTCTCTCTGTGGATTAGAAATGTGCTTGGGGACTATTGGATTTTCCCACAAGACTTAGCTAGACTGGTAACCTTAAAGTGTCTGAGCTGGCCAAGGGAGTAAATAGCAATAATACTATTTTAAAAAGCCCTGGATGACAAAAGGCCACCGTTTAAATTTCTCACATTTCTCTAGCCTTGACTGAATGATTTATAACATTTCTCCTGCGACATACTTGATGCAAATCAGTTCACTTTCCTAAGAGATGTTCAATTTAAAACTTTATACACAATGTACATATTTTCAAATATCTCCCATAGGAAAAGAAAAGGAAAAATGGGTTTGGAAGAGAGCAGAGTTGGTGGAACCTAGAACCACTCAGGAAGAGTGTAGTGCATAAATCTATGCCAGATAGACTAAAATTAAACAGAAGAGGGGCTGGTGTACAGGAGGACAGCATTTGAGCATTGTAGGATATTAAAATGGCATCCAAATCCAGCTTCTGAAATCATAGACCATAAGAAGGTTTCTCTTAGTCATAGTTGAGAGCTGACAACCTGTATGCTTTGCCAGAACAACATTGGGATGCCAGTAGGTCACTAAGGTAGAGTTTTTTTCTCTCTGTTCCACAGTTCTTGGCTGGTATATATTTTGTGAATTTCATTCTGAAATACTATTTCATCCCTAACTTCGGCAACATGCATAAGCAGCCCTTCACCATCAAAATCCTGCTGCTCTCCATCTTTGATTCAGTTATACCCGGTATGTGGAAACAATTGTGATTTCATTTGTTTAATGGGATTAAGCAGTAATGCTATGGAAGTGGGATTTGACCTCATCCTGTAGAAGAAACAGGAGAGCCTCAAACACAATCAGGCTGATTTCATTTCATTTCATTTATTCAATTTATAAACCGCCCCCTCTCCCCAAGGGGACTCAGGGCGGTGTACAGACAGGAATAAAGTGCACTATAAACAACGGAAGTACAAAATCACAGAGAGACAAATTAAACAAAGTCTGTACAATGAACATGTAATTAGCTAGTAATTAAACCAATTAAAATACCCCAGAATTTAAAATTTAAAATATAAAATTTATCACACTTGAGAGAAAGTGAAGAGAGACATACTACAGGTAGTTCTCAACATACAACCATTTGTTTAGTGACCTTCGACAGAACTGAAAAAAGTGACCTATAAAAGTTTTTCACATGTACGATCATTGCAGCATCCCCATGGTCACATGATCAAAATTCATGCCATAAATACTGGTGGGAAAAGTTGTAAAATGGCGGTGGGGTAAATACACAGCCATCCAGAATTGTTTTAGATAACAAGATGCGCAGCATATATATTTAATAGATAAATAGTTACTTCATACAACAACCCAAAATATTTACGATTTTGGCCTATATGTAACTGCTACAGAAAATGATGATGTAGGTCTGGCAGGCTGCTGGTTTTATTCATGATGAAAGTATGTGAAATAGATCAAAAGTCAAGCAAAGAAGTCTTTATGAATTCATTGTTGAATGATTCTGTTTCCTCTAAAAGCGCTTTCGCAACCCATAGATATTTACTCTTTTCTTCTGCTTTTGCCTTAATTATTCTCCAAGTGTCATCTGTGGTGGGATGCAAAAATTTTTACTAGCAGTTCTGTGGGTGTGGCTTGGTGGGTGTGGCTTAGTGGGTGTGGCAGGGGAAGGTTACTGTAAGATCTCCTTTTGAACATTGCCCAAATCCATCATTCTTCCTTGGAGTTCAACTTGAACACCATCCACGTTGACAAAACCACTGTCAGTCAATTGCAAAAGCCAGCTTTGCATGGAGCAACTTATATCCTACAACAATACCTTTAGCACCCTCAAACGCTAACATCTGCCTATCCCTTGGACTCAACAAAAGGGTCATAAAAACAGTCAAAAAATCTGTTGTTGTGACCAACAACAACAATAATAATGGTGGACTCACACATCAATTTGCAGGTGTCTAAATCTTAGACAATGTAGGCTGCAGCCTTAGTTAGAAACAGGAATATCACACTAAAAGTGATCTTCTCAAGTCTTACAGCGCCATGCTACTTTAATCCTTGTTGAGTGACCACAGTTGGAACCAGCAACTTGAAAGTAAAGTGGTTGCTAAGTAATACCATAACTGTGTGGTGAGATTACTTCAACTTTCTTTAGTTTTACAAACCTTTGAAGGTTATAAATGTAGGGTTGGTTGCAAAAGTAGATCACCATCATGACTGCAAACGGCACTAAACAAGGTAATTCCTAACAATGGGAACTAAACAATAACATAGTCAAGCCATTCTGCTTTTCTTCCATTTGGATATCCCCAAAGTACTTTTAAAAAGACAGTTGGACTTTCCTGGGGGGTTTTCTGTGAAAGCTTCATTTCTCATTCAAGAAGCTTCTTAGTTCATTTTCAGAACACTTTGGGACAATGATGACCTGGATGATTAAGAATCTCTATAGACATTCCATTAGGATATTAGCCTAAAAGTCTAACCTGATTTGCAATTGTCTTTCTTAAATCTGTAACAATAATTGAGTTTTTAACCTCTTCTCTCTCCCGAAAGTGGGAAGAATTCATGCATTTCTTTGCCTCTCTCATTCAGGGATATCATTTCTATTCGTGGTCTTCTATTTCTTCCAGGACTGCTGGCAAAACATATTTGCTGAGATCCTGCGCTTTGCGGACCGTTCTTTCTACAAGGTGATGACATGAGGGAGCGGGGTGGGTGGGGGGAGGACAAGAAAGATATGGGAAGTCTGGATTTCATTCCTCATGGAATGAAACTAACTATTTTTAACAGTTTATTTATACCTTTTCATTTAACATACAAAAGAGCTTTGTGAACAGTGTATTGACTGGGTCAATTTGCATACATAATAATACTTTTCCAGCTCCTAATTTCTACGTCTGTTATCCAATCTTTTATAAAACATTTCCCATGTTCAAAAATACTCTGTATCTTCTTCTTCTTTTATCTTTAATGTCAGTCTGTCCATTTCTGCATCTCATGGATAGACGTACTTGAATGGTCCATTGGCCATGAAGAACAGTTTGAAAAAAATTGGAAAGAGTTCTGAGAGGTTATGGCTCTGAAAGAAAAGCAAATTTGAACTTGCTAAAATACATGTACTGGAGAAGCTGACACTGAACTATCCGATTGCTTGTAATCAAAGTAATCAATACAGGTGGTCCCTCATTTAGCAACTGGGTGTACTTACAACTATGATGATAAAGTTATGATCAATCCTCATATTTACAATCTCTGCAGGTCTGTAAAGTGAAGGAAAGTAGAACTAAGATTGCAAGCATGTATTTTCCATACTAATTGTTTCAAGGGGCTTGTAAAATATTTTAGTTTTTGCTTTTATCGTATGGCACCGCAGTCACTTTAGGTGAGATAGGCAGCTCTGTAAATTCAACAATAAATTAGGCAAATTAACACAACTTTGTTACTGCTCCCAATTGTGGTCACTAAATGAAGACCACCTATAGAAACATGTATGTTTAGGGACTATAAGAGGCCTGGTTGTTAGTTGCAAATTCCCACTGGTTTCCCCACTGATTTAGTGATGGAAATTCTAATCCCGACTGCCCTTGTAACTCAAGGACTACCTGTACACAGTCAATCTAGAGTGGATTGTCTCTTTCCTTGCCAAAGTACAGTGGTGTTCCAGTTTCAAGCCTGGCATTTCTGTGTTTTTCATGCTCTTTATTTCATTCTCCCTGTCTAGGACTGGTGGAATTCCACATCATTCTCGGCATATTTTAGGTCATGGAATGGGATTGTACACGATTGGCTGTACTGCTATATTTATCAAGATTTTCTGTGGGTAGGTAAGGGCGTAATGGGCTGTGAGAATAGTCTTTGGGGGCAGGAGGAAGAACTGAAATCAGGGCAATGGTCAAAAGGAGATGTCTCAGCTCAGAGCAGGACTGGGGGTAAAATGACATCTCAGGAGGGATTCTTCCTTGTGGTTCAGAAAATAAAAGTCAGGAATGGGGGAAGCGCTTTCAGCCTTGCAAGATTCTATTTCTGTAACTTTGCAATAAAAGTACTATTATTGGTTTACTGTCTGGACTACCTGAAAGGGCTGACAAGCTTACCAAACCCACCCTATAGTGCTCCATAAAGTACACCTTCTCTGTGTAATTTCTCTATTCGTATCTTCATTGCTTATTGGTGAACACCAGGATGAGGTCTATAATTCACTTGTGCTCCTTCTCTTCCAGCTGATTGGAGGGAGAGCCCGAGCTGGAGCTATGCTCATGGTCTTCCTTGTGTCAGCGGTTATCCATGAATACCTCTTCACCTTGGCTTTTGGCTTCTTCTTTCCTGTCGTGTTTGTGCTTTTTGCCATGACTGGAGGTTAGTACTGCATCAGGAAATGGACTAATAAACCATCCCTTAGAGGATTCAAGCAAGGCCCATTAAAAACAATGTGACATGGATTGCTCCTGTTGAATTCTGAGTGGCTGAAGGTTGACTCAGCCTTCCATCCCTCCGAGGTCGGTAAAATAAGGACCCAGATTGCTGGGGGCAATAGACTGACTGTAAACTGCTTAGAGAGGGTTGTAAAGCACTATGAAGCGGTATATAAGTCTAAGTGCTATTGCTAATCTATTCGGCCCTTTCGCTGGTTTGCGGTTCCCACACTTCCCAATTGGCATGCATTCATGTCCTTTTGGATACATTTTTTTTACCACTTGTAGGTGGAGTTGCTCCAAATTTATTCAAAATATATTAAGGAACAAGGGTCAACTTGGGATAAAGGCACAAGTGCACACTGAATGGCCTTTCCTATACGGAATCAATAGGGGCAAAATGGGAGTTTGTTTGCAAGATTCAATTAGTTTGTTTATTATTGTGAAGATTTACTTATCTGAGTTGTGCCTCACAGAAACTCCTTGGCAATATTTCATTGTACAGCCTTGCGCTTGGAAGCTATCGGCCTGGCAATTGTCCAAGGACTGATAAGGTCTGTTGTTGCAATTAAACTTCGAAAGGCTTAATCCGGGACTTTGCTGGATGTGAATGCGAGGAATTCACATTAGCCAAATAAATGGGGGAGGGGTGTGTTTGGAACAAGGAGTCTGTTTCGTGATTCTGTTAAGCTTAGGTCAGACCATTTCTCAATCTTGGTGACTTTGACTTCAGCTTCCAGAATTCCCCAGATGATGCGCTGTATGGTTAGGACAGAGGCTGCTTTTTCATGCTTGAGAAAGTTATTTTGATGTAGTATTTTTGTTTTCAAATCTTGCTGGTCATTGACTGAGTAAACAGTGGTTCTTCTGTGAGAAAATTAAGATTCTTCATTCCAGCAGGAGGGAAAATATAATCTCAAACATGAACAGCTTTACAAATTAAAAAGCAAGAGCAAAAACAAAATTAATAACTGGAAAACAAAATTTTGTTATTTCAGAAGTCCAATCACATTTCCAAAACAGATATTTTAATCATGGTCAGGACCCAGATAAAAGAGCAACATGAAAATAGCCTAGGTTCTAGGAGCAGAGAGTTCCACCTGCAACGGCATTGCTTTGAGAATTCTAGTTCCCAAATTATTTTACCTCCATGGAAGTAGGGATGGGCATATTGTCTTGTAATTAACATGGAAATTGCTATTATGTTAGATTTCTTAATGAGCAATGTTCCTATTATAGATAACAGTTATTAGAAATCAATAAGTGACAGATCTCCTTGGCTCAGTGTGGCTGGAATATACAAAATTAACCCTTTTTCTGTTTGTCCTGTTTAGTGTTTTTTAATTTTGTTCTCAATGATAAGAGAAAAGGCCCTTTCTGGAACACCATCATATGGATATTCCTGGGTTTGGGCATAGCAATCTTTTTCTCCTTATACTGCCAAGAGTTTTTTGCACAGGTCCACTGTCCACTCAAGGAGGTGAGTAGACAGTTTATGTTGTGGAGTTGGAATTAGTCTTGGGTTCCCTCTTCATTTTGCATTATTGTAAATATCTCTTCTTCCAAGAGGGTCAAGCCTATAAAATGGCATATGTTCCATCTGCTAAAATTAAGATAAAGAAGGTGGTGAATTCAGAAATACCAGGAACTTGCAGATAAAATTGTTATAAAGCTAAGAACTGGTTCTAATTCTGTTGGTATTGGCAATGGCTAATAGCAGCTCAGGGGATATAGGCTGTACCAGTGACGTGCGGTGAGATTTATGGCTGGTGAGGCACCAATGTCATCATAATCAGATTTAGGGGGGGGGGATTTCCAACAAAACGCAGCAACCGGAGAAAAGCAGCGAGGGGCAAAGAAGCTCGTTGGGGAGAGGCACGTGCTGTTTTTGCCTTAGATTCCTCTCCTCTGCGCACGGACCTTTCCTCCTGGGCTCTCTCCCAGCAACCTCACCAGCTGCTTCTTTTGCCATGACGTTTCCCAGCATGGCAAAATACTTTTTTTCCCTTCGCCTTCCAGCCAACCAAGAAAGCTTCTGAAGGCCTGTTGTTGCAATTAAACTTCGAAAGGCTTAATCCGGGACTTTGCTGGATGTGAATGCGAGGAATTCACATTAGCCAAATAAATGGGGGAGGGGTGTGTTTGGAACAAGGAGTCTGTTTCGTGATTCTGTTAAGCTTAGGTCAGACCATTTCTCAATCTTGGTGACTTTGACTTCAGCTTCCAGAATTCCCCAGATGATGCGCTGTATGGTTAGGACAGAGGCTGCTTTTTCATGCTTGAGAAAGTTATTTTGATGTAGTATTTTTGTTTTCAAATCTTGCTGGTCATTGACTGAGTAAACAGTGGTTCTTCTGTGAGAAAATTAAGATTCTTCATTCCAGCAGGAGGGAAAATATAATCTCAAACATGAACAGCTTTACAAATTAAAAAGCAAGAGCAAAAACAAAATTAATAACTGGAAAACAAAATTTTGTTATTTCAGAAGTCCAATCACATTTCCAAAACAGATATTTTAATCATGGTCAGGACCCAGATAAAAGAGCAACATGAAAATAGCCTAGGTTCTAGGAGCAGAGAGTTCCACCTGCAACGGCATTGCTTTGAGAATTCTAGTTCCCAAATTATTTTACCTCCATGGAAGTAGGGATGGGCATATTGTCTTGTAATTAACATGGAAATTGCTATTATGTTAGATTTCTTAATGAGCAATGTTCCTATTATAGATAACAGTTATTAGAAATCAATAAGTGACAGATCTCCTTGGCTCAGTGTGGCTGGAATATACAAAATTAACCCTTTTTCTGTTTGTCCTGTTTAGTGTTTTTTAATTTTGTTCTCAATGATAAGAGAAAAGGCCCTTTCTGGAACACCATCATATGGATATTCCTGGGTTTGGGCATAGCAATCTTTTTCTCCTTATACTGCCAAGAGTTTTTTGCACAGGTCCACTGTCCACTCAAGGAGGTGAGTAGACAGTTTATGTTGTGGAGTTGGAATTAGTCTTGGGTTCCCTCTTCATTTTGCATTATTGTAAATATCTCTTCTTCCAAGAGGGTCAAGCCTATAAAATGGCATATATTCCATCTGCTAAAATTAAGATAAAGAAGGTGGTGAATTCAGAAATACCAGGAACTTGCAGATAAAATTGTTATAAAGCTAAGAACTGGTTCTAATTCTGTTGGTATTGGCAATGGCTAATAGCAGCTCAGGGGATATAGGCTGTACCAGTGACGTGCGGTGAGATTTATGGCTGGTGAGGCACCAATGTCATCATAATCAGATTTAGGGGGGGGGATTTCCAACAAAACGCAGCAACCGGAGAAAAGCAGCGAGGGGCAAAGAAGCTCGTTGGGGAGAGGCACGTGCTGTTTTTGCCTTAGATTCCTCTCCTCTGCGCACGGACCTTTCCTCCTGGGCTCTCTCCCAGCAACCTCACCAGCTGCTTCTTTTGCCATGACGTTTCCCAGCATGGCAAAATACTTTTTTTCCCTTCGCCTTCCAGCCAACCAAGAAAGCTTCTGAAGGCGTGTAAGAAAGCCCCCCCCCCATTGCCCGAACGTGTGTGACGGGCTCCCAACAGCGGCTGCTCGGATTTGCCATTTGAGAGAGAGAGAGAGAGAGAGAGAGAGAGAGAGAGAGGGAGAGAGGGAGAGAGAGAGAGTGTATCCCTCCTTCCTTCAGCCCAGTTGGGTTCCACCTGCAACGGGCTGAAGGAAGGAGGGATTCACTCTCTCTCTCTCCCTCTCTCTCTCTCTCTCTCTCTCTCTCTCTCTCTCTCTCACACACACACACACACACACACACACAAATGGCAAATCCGAGCAGCCGCTGTTGGGAGCCCATCACATACATTCGGGCAATGGGGGGGGGGCTTTCTTGCATGCCTTCAGAAGCTTTCTGAAGGTGTGCAAGAAAGCCCCCCCCCCCATTGTCCGAACGTGTGTGATGGGCTCCCAGCAGCGGCTGCTCGGATTTGCCATTTGAGAGAGAGAGAGTGTGCCTGTGCATCCCTCCTTCCTCCAGCCCAACACTCGCTGGCATCCTGGCCAGACGAGAGGGACTGCAGAGAGGGTCTCCTCGAGTCTAGGGCAGCGAGTCATTCGGTGGGAAAGTTGCCTCTTGGATGGAATAACCCGGCTTGGCTCCCGCTTTCGATCTGCCGCCCAACAACTGAACGGAGAAGCGAAAAGGCAGGAGAGATGAGGCAGGAGAGACGAAGCGGGAGCCAAGCCGGGTCATTCCTTCCAAGAGGCAACTTTCCCATCAAATGACTCACTGCTCTAGACTCCGGAGACCCTCTCTGCAGTCCCTCTCGTCTGGCCAGACCAGAGGGACTGCAGAGAGGGTCGCCTCGACTCTAGGGCAGTGAGTCATTCGATGGGAAAGTTCCCTCTTCCTCTGCCCAGCCCTCCTTTGCTTAGGCTTCTTTGTCAAGAAGCGGCTTTTGGGGCTAATGGGAGAGGAGACTGAAAAGAAAAAAAAACATACGAGAGCTTGCTGTGAGGCTTTAGCGAGCTCATCCTCTGAGGCGAGGCTGAGCTAGCTGCTGCTGATTCTGCTTAACTGTTTAAAAAGCTTCAAAAAGTCCTGCCTCACAGTACCAGGCGCTTTTTTGAGGCTTTTTTTAACAGTTAAGCAGAGTCATCAGCAGCTAGCTCAGTCTCGCCTCAGCTGTCGCCTGAGAGGCTGAGCGCGCTAAAACCTCACAGCAAGCTCTCGTATGGTTTTTTTTTCTTTTCATGATGAGAGGTGCGGCTGTGCCTCACTTGCCTCACCTGACTGCACGTCACTGGTCTGTACACATATATGTACTTACTAATTAACTTGACAGACTGACCAACCAACTGACCAGTTAATTTGTACCATTAAGTTGGTTCTAATTTCTAGTGACAGCATAAATAGATCTTCTCCATGTTGATCTATGCCTACTTGTTCTTTCAAGTCTCCCAATGATTCAGTCATAGCCAGTATAACTGACTCCATCCACTTTGCTACTGGTCATCCTTCTCTATCCTTCCTTCCTTTTCCAACATTCTCTATTCCTAGCCTTAGTTATGTATTTGGTTTTGGCTCTAAAACATTAAATAATTCAATCCAATCAATAAAAAAATAAAGAGAAAATATTTCACGTTAGCTGTATTTGGGGGCATTCAATATGTGAAAAAAGCAACTGACTGTTATTGATATATGAATGTTGCAAAGTTCTTATTGTTTTATTTTCACTTCACTTCTCTTCATTTTATGGAGCCCTAAGCAGGAAAAAAGGCCAAATAAAAGGTCCATTGAGAGCAGCAGATATGCCCAGCGTGTTGCCAACCATGTATATTGGCTCTGATTGGGAATCCAGCATATTTTGGGGACACCAGGTTCTGTAATTTTTTCAAAGCAACACTCTGTTTTACAGCATAGCTGGAGATGCTCACCTGCAGGGAGTGAAAGCAAATCTTTCTTCCTTCTCCTCATATCAGTAGCTGCAAAAGGTGCTCTGTGACATAGAAAATTCTGGGTCTAAGAGCCTTTGATAAGCAACATCTTTCAAGTCTGGGCTACCTTGGGTTGCCTCCACGAGTTGAGAGGCCTGAGGAGCAAAACTGACAGAGCCAGATTCTCCATCCCAGAATAGGCTAAGCCTGCAGTTCAAAGTCTCTCCAGTGCTGCCTTTAACATTGCTGAAACTCTGGGAATGTTATTGTGCTGATGGGCTCCTTATGTTGGAACATATACATGGTAGATCTAAGCACGTGATTAGCTGGAATTCTTTTATCATTTAGTCTCATGGCAGTTCTTTCTCTTCTAGCTGTTCTTTTTCTCTTTACATAGTCATTGTTTTATTTTTTCAGAAGACCTTCTGGGGGCAAGTGACTCCACGTTCCTGGTCTTGCCACGCATAAGCAACTATTTCCAGCCTACCATAGCTTTCACAAGGATAGCACATTGACCTGCTGCTGCGGCAACAAGGACTCCCAGCACATCATGTATCTCCTCCGTTCCCTCCATGGAAAGCTGCATTTGGAAATTCCTTACCTGATAGTGTTAAAATTTGGTTTGTAGGTTCAAAGTCTTTCATCTAGTGGAGACAGAATATCTACAAAGATCCCTGCTGTGTCAAGTTCATGGCTCTTCTTGGTGCTCAAAATCCAGGCAAAAGGCTCTAAGGAAAATTTACAAATGACAATCTTTAGTTGCCTCCAAGACTTACAAAATTATCTCCCTTTCTTAACCTACTTTAAAAAAAAACACGAGCTCCAACTTGAAATGTAGGTTATCCCACATCCCAGCTTTAATCCAAGCACTATTGGTTTTATATCAGCAGTCAGCTTTCCAGATACAGGTGAAATCCAGCTCCCAGCAGGTCCCTTGATGAGGAATGATGGGAGTTAGAATTCAACAATATCAGAAGTACTGCTTATATTTTCTACCTTTAGATTTTCATTCAACATTTTATCTCCCGCAGTGAAGGAAGGGAATCTGAATTACCACCAGCAGTATCCATTCAATGCTTACCATATTGTGTGAATGATTTTTGAAACTATATTTGGAAATTAAAACAGAATATGCCAAACCAATCTTATTTCATTTTTTTGACAAAGTGACTAAATAAGTAGACCAGCAAAATTCTGTGAACATAGTATACCTAGACTTCCACAAGGCCACACTTTCTATTATTCTACTATGCCATTTCTATTGTGGGAAAATGGGAGGGGGGATGGTACAGAGTTAAGTGCTATGTAACAAAAAAAAAAATCCTTTCTAGAAAGCCAAAGTCATCCTTTGTCTTTGCATCTCTGCAACTGAGCGGAACTGGATGGTTGGAACTTCCAGCATGCCAGTGGAAGATTGGAGCATGTGTTTGTTTGTTTGTTTTATTGGATTTATATGCCGCCCTTCTCCCAAAGGACTCAGAGCGGCGTACAACATTAAAAAACACACATCCCGAAAGTTAAAAAGAAATTAAATACATATCCAAAAAAATAAACCCAATTTATAGGACAATACATTTAAAAAATGAGATAAAATTAACAGGCCAGGCCGGCTTGCTGGAAAAGCCAACTTTTTAGGGCGCGTCGGAAGGACCGGAGGTCAGGGATTATGCGAAGCTCGGGGGCAGCTCATTCCAGAGGGAAGGCGCTCCCACAGAGAAGGCTCTCCCCCTGGGGGTCACCAGCTGACACTGTCTGGCTGATGGCCCCCTGAGAAGGCCAACTCTGTGGGATCGTACTTGACGGTGGGAGGCTACTGGTGGCAGTAGGTGGTTTCGCAGGTACCCTGGGCCTAAGCCATGGAGCCCTTTAAAGGTCATAATTAATACCTTGAATCGCATCCGGCAACCAGTGCAGGCTGCCTAAAAGGGGTGTAACATGGGAGCACCTAGGTACCCCCATGACAACCTGCGCGGCCGCATTCTGGACCAGCTGAATCCTCCGGGTGCTCTTCAAGGGCAGCCCCATGTAGAGAGCATTGCAGTAGTCCAGGCGAGAAAGGACGAGGGCATGAGTGACTGCACAGACCATCCCGATCCAGGAAGGGGTGCAACTGACGTACCAGGCGAACCTGGTAAAAGGCCCCCCTGGTCACGGCCGTCAGGTGTTCTTCTAAACTAATCTGCGTATCCAGGAGGACTCCCAGATTGCGAGCCTTCTCTGAGGGGCTAAAATTTCTCCCCCTATCATCAAAGATGGAACAAGATGTACAAATCAGGATGACGGAAACCACAGCCACTCAGTCTTGGAGGGATTGAGCTTGAGCCTGTTCCTCCCCATCCAGATCCTCAAAGCCTCCAGGCATCGGGACATCACGTCAAGGGCATCGTTTGGGTGGTTTGGGGTAGAGATGAAAAGTTGGGTATCATCAGCATATTGATGATACCGTACCCCAAAACCACGGATGATCTCACCCAACAGTTTCATACATATGTTGAACAGGAGGGGTGAGAGAATCGACCCCTGGGGCACCCCACAAGTGACGCGCCTGGGGCTCGATCTCTGCCCTCTAGTCAACACAAACTGCGACCGATCCGACAGGTAGGAGGAGAACCACCATAAACGGTGCCCCCCACTCCCAACCCCCCGAGTCGTCGCAGTAGGATACCATGGTCGATGGCATCGAAAGCTGCCAAGAGGTCTAATAGGACCAGGACAGAGGAGCAGCCCCTGTCCCGGGCCCTCCAGAGATCATCCTCCAACGTGACCAATGCCGTCTCCATGCTGTACCCGGGCCTGAAACTCAACAGAAACAGATCCAAGTAAACAGCTTCATCCAGGTACTGGGGAAGCTGACGTGCAACCACACTCTCGACAACCTTTGCTACAAAGCGAAGGTTGGAGACTGGACGATAGTTGGCTAAAGAAGCTGGGTCCAGGGAAGGCTTCTTAAGGAGGGGCCTCACCACCGCCTCCTTCAAGGTGGTGGAAAAGAACCCCTCTCTCACTGAAGCGTTGGTAATCGCCTGGAGCCAGCCTCGTGTCACCTCCTGGGAAGCCGAAACTAACCAAGAGGGACACGGGTCCAGCACACAAGTGGCAGCACTGAGTCTCCCCATAATCCTGTCCATGCCTTTGGGGAACACAGGGTCAAACTCATCCCAGATTGTCTCCTCAAGATTCATCCCCGTCGGCTCGCCCGAATCTACCCAGTCAGAGTCCAAGCCTGTCCGGATCTGAGTGATTTTATCCTACAGATACTGAACAAATTCTTCAGCCCTACCCTGCAAGGAGTCTTCCCCAGTTTCTTGGTTAAGTAAGGAGCAGGTCACCCTAAACAGGGCAGCTGGGTGGTTTTCTGCAGATGCGATAAGAGCGGAAAAATGTTGCCGTTTTGCCGCTTCTATCGCCACTAAGTAGAATTTAATATGAATTCTCACTAGTGTTCGATCTGATTCGGACCGGCTGGCCCTCCAGCCACTCTCTAGGCATCTTTTCCGGCGTTTCATCTCCCGGAACTCCTCAGTAAACCAGGGAGCCACCCGGGATCGACACTGGGTGAGAGGCCGCAAAGGCACAACGCGATCCAAGGCCCCAGCGGCCGCCCTATCCCAGGCTTCCACTAGGGCTTCGGTCGAGTTGTGAGCAAGGGATTCAGGAAAAGTCCCAAGCTCCATCAGGAACCTTTCGGGGTCCATCATGTGCCTGGGGCGGAACCATCTAGTTGGTTCCGCCTCCCTGCGGCAAGGGGTAGCAGTATGGAAGTCAAGCCTGATGAGGAAATGATCAGACCATGACAAGGGTTGAATAGAAATATCCCCTAAATCTAGATCGTTCATCCACTGCCCAGAGACAAAAATCAGGTCGAGCGTCTGGCCCCCTTATGGGTGGGGTCTTGAATTAACTGAGTTAGGTCCATAGCTGTCATGGAAGCCATGAACTCCCGAGCTGACTCGGATGTCTCGCCAATGGAAGGCAGATTGAAATCCCCCAGGACCATAAGCCTGGGGAAATCAACCGCCAATCCAGCTAACATATCCAGCAGCTCCGGCAGGGCCGATGAAACATAGCAGGGAGACAGGTACGTAACAAAAAGGGCCACCTGAGCTCCAAGGCCCCACTTCACAAAGAGGGACTCACACCCGCCTATCTGAGGCACAGTGAACTCCTGAGGTCTGAGACTTTCCCTAATAACCACTGCCACCACCCCCGCCCCTGCCCTGGGCTCTTGGCTGGTGAAACACCCGGAAGCCTGGTGGGCATAGTTCGCTAAGAGGCACACCCCCCTCATGGCCAAACCAGGTCTCCATAATGCATGCCAGGTCCGCTCTACCCTCTTCCATGAGGTCGTAAATGAGGGGAGCCTTATGTACGACGGACCTGGTGTTAAGCGACACCAGCCGGAGACCAGGGTCCTGTAATCTCGGGCACCCAGGGGTGCGAGAAGGGCGATGAGGGTCGGAACGCGTGATCGCTCTTAAACAGCAAATCCGCGTCCTCCGAACATCATTTGGCCCTCGCCCCCCCACCATATCTGCCTCTCCCACAAACAGTAGAGATGGTGAACCCCCCAATGGAATGGCTTAATGTCTCCCCTGGAATCCCAACCCTTCCTAGCCCTCCCAACCCGCGCCCATTAGTTAGCTCTGGCCTGTGCCCTGGCAGACTCCCCCCCAAGCCTGTCTGAGCCATCCGAATCAACCCCCTCCCCCCCTTAAAAAGCTTTCAGATTTGGGTTTTCCCACATGTACCAACATGGCTCTCTTAATAAATTGGAACTTTGAGCAATACTTTGCCTTGCCTACTTAATTTTGGATGCTATTTGGAATCCTGACAGAGTAGTCCTTAATGGCACTACCTCTACATGGAGGGAAGTAAGCAGTGGGTACCCCACTTAAGCCCAGAATTTTTCAATATCTTTATAAATGGCTTTGGAAAAAGTGGAAAAAAGAGTAACTGAGATGGTTAGGGGCCTGGAACCAAAAACATGAAGAATGGTTGCAGGTATCGGGAATTGCCAGTTTAGAGAAAAGAAGGACTGGGGTGACATGATAGCAGTATTGAAGTATTTGAGGGGCGACCATTAAGAAGGGGGAGTCCAGCTATTCTCCAAAGTACCAGAAGGCAAGAGAAACAATGGGTGGAAACTAATCAAGGAGAGAAGCAACTTGGAGTTATGGAGAAACTTCCTAACAGTAAGGACAATTAACCAGTGGAACATCTTGCCTTCAGAGGTTGTAGGTGCTTCATCACAGGAGGTTTTTGAGAAAAGACTGGACAACCACCTATCTGAAATGGTATAGGGTCTCCTGCTTGAGGTTGGACTGGAAGACCTCCAAGGTTCCTTTCAGCTCTATTCTGATTGATTGAAATAAGGGATGCCTCATCCACAATACAATAGACTGCAGTATGAGACAAGGGTAAAGCCATGCCACGTTTCTCATCCAAGGAGAAACAAGTTGCTCCTGCAATACAGTATTTTAAAATAACAAATATTTAGTCACAAACTTTATGGTGCTTCAATTATTTCTCTCAATATAACAAAGTGACATCTTTTATTTCACTGCAGAGGCTGAAGCATTGTCTGAAGAGTATTCAGCCATGTGAATTTTATTAAAAATGATGCTTAATAGGCAATCAAGAGAACATACTTATTGATAGCACAGCATTTGTTTAGCTGTTTCTACATTTATGCTTTTAATATTGGCGGAGGAGGCAGGCACTTTGAATAAATACATTCATAGTGCAACTTGTGTAAACTTTTACAATACAATACAATAGTAGAGTTGGAAGGGACCTTGGAGGTCTTCTAGTCCAACCCCATGCCTAGGCAGGAAACCCTACACCGTTTCAGACAAATGGATATCCAACATCTTCTTAAAGACTTCCAGTGTTGGGGAATTCACAACTTCTGGAGGCAAGCTGTTCCACTGATTAATTGTTCTAACTGTCAGGAAGTTTCTCCTCAGTTCTAAGTTGCTTCTCTCCTTGATTAGTTTCCACCCATTGCTTCTTGTTCTACCCTCAGGTGCCTTGGAGAATAGTTTGACTCCCTCTTCTTTGTGGTAACTCCTGAGATATTGGAACACTGCTATCATGTCTCCCCTAGTCCTTCTTTCTCTTAAGCTAAACATACCCAGTTCCTGCAACCGTTCTTCATATGTTTTAGTCTCCAGTCCCCTTTTAAGACAGATACTCTTCTATGTTAGTGTTATAGATCTCTCTGATTTTCTGTCACCTTGCTACCTGGTTCACAAATTATATTAAGTCAGTTTTGGCTTAAGCAAGGCTTAATGAATCAAATGGAATTGTTAGCATTTATAAAATCCACTGAAAGTCACTTTGCAGCAGTGATTGAGGCATTGGCTAGAACTGGAGAGACCATGAATTCTAGTTCCACTTTAGGATTGAAGCCAGTTAGGTGACCTGGGACCAGTCACTCTCTCAGCCCTAGGTAGGATTTAATGGCAAACCATTTCTGAAACATCTTGCCAACAAAATTGCAGTGACTTCTCCGGGCAGTCTCCAGGAATTGGACACGATTGAAAAAATAAAAATTCGCCAGGGCATAAACTATGATTCACAAATTATTCCGACTGCAATCACGTAAACTGAAACCACACTGTAGCCATATTCATGTTTCTCAGAAACAACTCTAACCAGAATGGTTAAAAACCATGAGAGAACAGTGGTGGGAGGGAACCCGAGTGAAGCATAAAATAGCAGAAAAGTCTAAAAATTAGTATCTCATTCACTATCTAGTCCATCTCAAATGATTATTGTGAATCAAGAGAAGGAAAATCAGCTACACTGTCTGTCAATACGCAGTTGCAGCTGCATAGAAGAAACATGGTGGCCTCCAATCATGAATCACCGGATGGCTGTCATCACCACTGGCCATTTCTCATTCTGGCTGAAAATAACAATATCTGGACACCTAATATTGAGAATAATTGGAATAAAATGCCTATAACATGAGCGTTAGTAGCCAGGGATGATGAAGTTCCCTCTTCCCAGGTCACCATTATCTGTAGCATGAAAATCAACACAAAAGAACAAAGTTAACTTTTGACATAATGAACACAAACCTGTAGCCTCTATAAACAAAGAGCAAAAGAAAAACTGAGCACTGCCGTTCTCACTCCTGCAATTGGTGGAGGAGATGGGGGATGGTGACAGTCCTGGACAGCCTTGTCTGAACTGGGAAGCTAAGCTGGATCAGACCAGGTTAGTATGTGGAGACATCGGGGGAATGGTAAATCTATAGAGTAGTCTGGGAAGTTGAAAAATCCTTCAGGAACAAATCCGTGGCAATCTACTTCTATATTAAAGCCAAGGAAATGACGTGCACAAGACCCCATAGGAAATGGTATGTGGTTGGATCCTGAGCTGTGAATGTTTCTTTGGGAGAAGAGATGATTCTGCCTGCTTTAAAAGAAGTAGTGGTCCTCTTTCCTTAAGAAACAGTTACTCGATTCTACAGACTTTTCGAATTCCTCTCTGACCTCAAACCTTTTGTTCTGGGAGGAGAATGTTGAGTTGTACCTAGGCCCACAGCTTCAAAAATCCCCAGACCTTACCTAGATCTTTTCAGTCAGATTTCCGGCCAGGTTACAATACTGAGACTCGAGTGTGATTGCATTTCTTGAGGATCCTCTGGCAGATGGTCCTCCGGGATCTCTTGGTGGCTTTGCATAGCATTCATTATGGTATCCCTTTGGATTAATTCTAGGAGTGGAAGGAGCTATTTTATGGTGGTTCTTCTCCTTCCTCCATGGTCCATTTCAGTCAATTTTGCCAAGCCCTCTCATTGATGAGTTCCCCATCTTGATTCTCTTCTCATTCCTATTTAGCATCTATGTGAAACCACTGAGTGAGGTCCTCTATCAGTACAGTTTTAAGTACAATCTACACATTGATTATACTTAGTTATAAACCTATGCCCCAGACCACATGAATGATAGCTGGAGGCTGTGGAAGTCTGGATGGAAAAGAGCAAGCTGTAGCTATATGTCTAGGTGGTTGTAGGGTTTAAGACTTCCTGCCTCCAGATATTTTTCATCATTAACTTCTTCTTTTTTAATCGAAAGATTTTTTTAAACTTTTTAATACAAATTTACACGTATTAAAGTGTTGACCCAATCTTTCCTTTCACATCCTCTCATAACTTGGTTTTCACTTTCAGCCAATTTATTTTCTTCCATTATTTTCCGTTCTTATATTTCTTTTTTCTTAATACATAAACAGTATTTTCAATTGCCCCTTCAAAAATTACACCAAATTATCATTTCATATTTCTCTATTAGTCTATTTTACTATAAACAATATATATCCTCTAGTTTGTTTGTTTTTTTTAATCTGAAAGTCCATTTATTCCGATTCACCAATTCACTGGTTCAATTGGTTAAATCATACATTTCCCCCACTCATTTCTTCTCAGTACTTCCACATTGATTTTCCCTCCCTTTTTTTATTATTATAAATTTTATTTTATTTTTTCTTTGAAAAAGACAAAACAACACATACAGAACAAGAGCAAGGAGGGGGGGGGAAGAAAAAAAACACAATTTCATCAAGCATGTCGTTTGGTTACAAGTTTTTGTGCAACGGTTTTTACAATTCGGAATAAAGTCACTGATTATCCATTAAACATAGTTAAATATTTCATTGAGCATTGTGTGTTCAAGTTACCATTAATATTCTTTCATTTGTGACAACCCTTATTTCTTTACCTCCATAATTATCTACTAGGTAACAATAAGTCTTTATAAAATTATATCACCAATCTCGAAAAAATAAGGATAGAGATTAAGTCAAAAGAAAAATTTTCATTAATTTATATAAGACATTTCTACTTTCCATTAAACATAAAATTTCCAATCATCCACAACTCCGAATGTAATTTTCCATTATTATTTTTCAATCCATGTGGTCATTAAGTATTTCAGTCTATATTTATATCCATTATTCATTACATCATCATTATTCCATTTTATATTATAAAATAGTCACCAGCTACAATCATACCTAAAATTTAAATCATCTCACTCTTATGTATTAAATACATTATTATTCTTATATCGTATAAGTAAGTAGTCTGTTTCATAGTAAAAACTTAACACATAAAAAGAGAGAAAAGAAAGGATTTTTTTTTTTCACAACATTAAGTATAGCTTTCTATTATTATTACATATAAGATAAGATAGAGGGGAAAAAAGAAAATTCATTTCCAGGTTTTTTTATCCAACCATTGATAAAACAAATCCCATTCTTTATAGAATTGCTCATCCTCTAGTTCTCTAATATCAAATGTAAGTTTACTCATTTCAGCACAGTCCATTATTTTCCCAACAATTTCTTCCTCTGTTGGTACTTTCTCATTTTTCCAATTTTTAGCAAATACAATTCTAGCTGCTGTTAACACATTTATGATCAGATATTTCAAGTCCTTATTGTATATTTCTGGTATTATTCCCAATAAAAAAAGTTCTGTTTCAAGTCTATATGTTTATGTATCATTTTCTCCAACCACATGTGTATTTTAGTCCAGTATCTTTTAGGATATATATCCTCTAGTTAAATGTTAACATAGAGCATTTCTTTCAGTTTTTTTCTACAATTAACAATATACTATAATGTCTTTATTTCTTAATTAGTTACATAACAAGTTGCTTCTCTCCTTGATGAGTTTCCATCCATTGCTTCTTGTTCTACTCTCAGGTGCCTTGGAGAATAGTTTGACTCCCTCTTCTTTGTGGCAACCCCTGAGATATTGGAACACTGCTATCATGTCTCCCCTAGTCCTTCTTTCTCTTAAGCTAAAGATACCCAGTTCCTGCAACCGTTCTTCATATGTTTTAGCCTCCAGTCCCCATTTAAGACAGATACTCTTCTATGTCAGTGTTATAGATCTCTCTGATTTTCTGTCACCTTGCTACCTGGTTCACAAATTATATTAAGTCAGTTTTGGCTTAAGCAAGGCTTAATGAATCAAATGGAATTGATAGCATTTATAAAATCCACTGAAAGTCAGTTTGTTAGATTCGGGCAACAAGAGAACAGACTCCAGACGATAGTGACATAACTGCTCTTTATTAGTTAGGTAGTAGTGATCCAGCTGAATACGGGGTCGTGCAGCTCCCCTTTTATGGGGAGCTGGCAGACCTCCCGTCCAATCAGAACAACCCCTTGTTCCCGCCCTAGTGGCGGACCTGAATGGAGACTACAGCAGTTTATGTAAATATCTAACACCCCTCCCCTCTTAGATGGAGTGTTCTGGTTCGTTACAAAGTCCTGTAAGTAAGTGGGTCTCTGTCTTGCTCGGGTGGACCTGCGTAACTCTGGTTGTGCCGGAACGGGTGCAGGATCGGAACGTCCTTTGGAATCGGAGTGTCCTTTTTGTTCCTCAGACCTGGTCGGGGGTAGTTGACTCCCTTCGCTTGGGAGCTGCTCAGTCCTTACATGGATCTCTGGTTCCACCCTCGGTTCTGCTGTGCCATAGTCGTCTGTGATGGGTGCTTCGGGTTGTTGTGTCAGCCATCCTTCCGATGGTATCAATTCCTCGTTTGATGATCGTAGGTTGGAGTGTGTCCGGCGACCTCGGAGTTGGTCGATGTGTCTTTTCCAGTTCCTACCGTCTTCCAGTTCTAACAAGTAGGAACGAGGTCCGGTGATACTGATTACCTTTGCCGGAATCCACAGCGTCCCCCTGCATAGTTGTGGGCATATACTGAATCCCCTATGCTAAAGTTCCGAATTTTGCTCGTAGAGTCTGGGGGCGATGTGGCAGAGTAATTTGGGTGTAGCCTGTCTAGGTGAGACCTTAGTCGGCGACCCATGAGGAGTTCAGCAGGGCTCCTTCCCGTCGTAGCGCTAGGGGTAATGTGTTGAATTAAAAGATAATGGTCAATCCGTGTTTGCCAATCACCTGGGCCCATCCTAGCGAGGGCCTCTTTTGCAGCGCGCACCATTCTTTCCGCCTGACCATTGGATGCCGGATGGAATGGTGCGATGAGGGCATTCTTGCTAGTAGATCTTCGTCCTATCTGCCTCTCGATCCCACCTTCGTCGCCAGTGTTAGATTCGGGCATCGAGAGAACAGACTCCAGACGATAGTGACATAACAGCTCTTTATTAGTTAGGTAGTAGTGATCCAGCTGAATACGGGGTCGTGCAGCTCCCCTTTTATGGGGAGCTGGCAGACCTCCAGTCCAATCAGAACAACCCCTTGTTCCCGCCCTAGTGGCGGACCTGAGTGGAGACTACAGCAGTTTATGTAAATATCTAACACAGTTTGTAGCAGTGATTAAGGCATTGGCTAGAACTGGAGAGACCATGAATTCTAGTTCCACTTTAGGATTGAAGCCAGTTAGGTGACCTGGGACCAGTCACTCTCTCAGCCCTAGGAAGGATTTAATGGCAAACCATTTCTGAAACATCTTGCCAACAAAATCGCAGTGACTTCTCCGGGCAGTCTCCAGGAATTGGACACGATTGAAAAAATAAAAATTCGCCAGGGCATAAACTATGGTTCACAAATTATTCCGACTGCAATCACGTAAAATGAAACCACACTGTAGCAATATTCATGTTTCTCAGAAACAACTCTAACCAGAATGGTAAAAAACCATGAGAGAACAGTGGTGGGAGGGAATAGCAAAAAAAGTCTAAAAATTAGTATCTCATTCACTATCTAGTCCATCTCAAATGATTATTGTGAATCAAGAGAAGGAAAATCAGCTACACTGTCTGTCAATACGCAGTTGCAGCTGCATAGAAGAAACATGGTGGCCTCCAATCATGAATCACCGGATGGCTGTCATCACCACTGGCCATTTCTCATTCTGGTTGGAAATAACAATATCTGGACACCTAATATTGAGAATAATTGGAATAAAATGCCTATAACATGAGCGTTAGTAGCCAGGGATGATGAAGTTCCCTCTTCCCAGGTCACCATTATCTGTAGCATGAAAATCAACACAAAAGAACAAAGTTAACTTTTGACATAATGAACACAAACCTGTAGCCTCTATAAACAAAGAGCAAAAGAAAAACTGAGCACTGCCGTTCTCACTCCTGCAATTGGTGGAGGAGATGGGGGATGGTGACAGTCCTGGACAGCCTTGTCTGAACTGGGAAGCTAAGCTGGATCAGACCAGGTTAGTATGTGGAGACATCGGGAGAATGGGAAATCTGTAGAGTAGTCTGGGAAGTTGAAAAATCCTTCAGGAACAAATCCGTGGCAATCTACTTCTATATTAAAGCCAAGGAAATGACGTGCACAAGACCCCATAGGAAATGATATGTGGTTGGATCCTGAGCTGTGAATGCTTCTTTGGGAGAAGAGATGATTCTGCCTGCTTTGAAAGAAGTAGTGGTCCTCTTTCCTTAAGAAACAGTTACTCGATTCTACAGACTTTTCGAATTCCTCTCTGACCTCAAACCTTTTGTTCTGGGAGGAGAATGTTGAGTTGTACCTAGGCCCACAGCTTCAAAAATCCCCAGACCTTACCTAGATCTTTTCAGTCAGATTTCCGGCCAGGTTACAATACTGAGACTCGAGTGTGATTGCATTTTTTTTTTTTTTTTTCAAAAAGTTTTATTGGTTTTTTTAAAAACATTTATGTGGAAAAGGGTAAGTGGAATAGTTACAAATTTTGGCAGTTGCAAGTATGGCAGACGCCCCCTCCCTCCAGACTCCTAGGTTACATCAAAATATCAAATCTTAATACATAATCATAAAAAATCAGCATATTAATTCTAGAAAAAATAATTTTCAATCAGTTTATATAGTTATAATATATAGTCTAGTTACAAATTCATTGTTACTTTCGGTCTGTTTATAACATTGTGTTTTTCTTATTTATTTTTGTGATCTGAGCTTTCTTGGTGTTGCCCCTTCACCCCCCGCTGGCAGAGCTCCGGCCCCTCCCGTGTCCTGTATGACCGTTGTAGTGTCTTCTGTTTTTTCTAGGTTCGCTTTATTTTTTTCCATAAAGGCCTGTGCCTCTATGGGTGTGTTGATTCTGATTCTTGTCTCCTCCCAGAATATCAGCATACCTTCAGGCATCAACCATCTAAACCACACCCCCTTCTGGTATAATTTATTCGCCAATTGCGAATAACTTTTCCTTTTTTCCCTAATTTTTTTGGGAATCTGCTTCAGAATGGTTATCTCCCTGTCTTGGTATGTCAGTGTTTGCCCCCTTTGTACACCCAGAATTTCACCTCTTGTGGTTTTCCTAAGAAATTTAATATGAACCTCCCTGGGTACATTATGTGTTCTGGCATATGCTGAATTCACTCTATAAGCTAGATCTATCTCCCATTCCATCTGCTGTTTGTCTTTGTGTATATATTCAGCTAAAATATCAGTCATAATGTCCCTTATATTTTCCCCATCTGTTTCTATTACATTTTGAAATCTTAAATAAAAGGACATTCTCTCAAACTCTATTTTCATTTGTTGGATGTCAAGTTCTTTGTTCCCCTTCTGTAAAGCCTCTACCCTCCCCCTCGCCTCCGCCACCCCACCCTCCACAAGGTCCAGTCTCTGTGAGTTCTTAAAAATTTGGGCTTGATTTTCTTTAATTTCATCTTTCATTTCCCTTAACTGTTTCTTAATTTCCTCCTGGCCCTGTAAAATTTGTTGAAGCATTTGTTGAAAGTCTATCTCTGTAGTCTTGGGTTGCATCAGTTCTGTTATCTTTGACTGTGTAGCTGGACTAGACGTTGCAGACGTTGGGGCAGAAGTAGCAAAGCCAGGCTTTCCAGGAGGTGGTCTTTTTGGAGACATGGTTTATGAAGAAAGGGGATCAGTCAGAATAGAAACTGGGCAGCTGGAGAAGTAGAGCAGGGAGGCGAATTCAGGAGGCAGAGGATCCAAACAGATGGGGGTTTCTTTAGTCACTCTGGCAATAGATGAAAGTTTTTTTCTCCAAAGAGTTCAGAAAATAACAGTCCACAAAAGATTCCTCTGGGTGACTCGGAGACAAAGACCGGAAGCCTGAATTTTAAAGGTGGAGTCAGGTTTCACAGTTCATGAAGACAACGGAAGTGTGCCATCTTGCCCTGCCAGCTTTGGGCTCAGAGGCATAGGAAAAATTTTAAAAGTTCATAAAGTTCTCAGTTCACCCATAAGTTCTGGAGCTAAGTTCAATGAAAATCACTTTTATAGGGGTGAGGCATCATTAGTTGGCTCTCCCCCCTCCTCCTTCCCCTGGGGGTGAAAGCAAAATCTTCACAAGCCGCTTGTCCAAGGGAGGGGGGGAAATCCCCCTCCCTCTAGCCACACCTCTAGCAAGAATCCGAAAGTTTAACTTTTTAAAAGTGCTGAAAAGTCCATCAATTCAAAAGAGAAGGAATGCAGAAAGGAAGCCTCTCACCATACTGCCGCTGCTTCGTTCTGAAGTATATTCTCCGATCGGCATGGGGCGAGACGCGCGCGCACGCGCGTCCTCCAAAAAGCTCCCCGATGCCTAGAACGAAGCGGAGAAGCCCCCGCCAGCCGCCGCCGACGCTAGGACCCTCCGCGAGCCGTTCCCTCGGCAAGACGCCCCTCCAAGGCGTCTTGTGCCCCCCCAGAAGCGGGGGGAGCCCACCGGGAGAGCAGGAGCAGGCAGAGACCTGCCTGTCACCGTAGCCGCCGGAACCGGAAGCCGAGTGTGATTGCATTTCTTGAGGATCCTCTGGCAGATGGTCCTCCGGGATCTCTTGGTGGCTTTGCATAGCATTCATTATGGTATCCCTTTGGATTAATTCTAGGAGTGGAAGGAGCTATTTTATGGTGGTTCTTCTCCTTCCTCCATGGTCCATTTCAGTCAATTTTGCCAAGCCCTCTCATTGATGAGTTCCCCATCTTGATTCTCTTCTCATTCCTATTTAGCATCTATGTGAAACCACTGAGTGAGGTCCTCTATCAGTACAGTTTTAAGTACAATCTACACATTGATTATACTTAGTTATAAACCTATGCCCCAGACCACATGAATGATAGCTGGAGGCTGTGGAAGTCTGGATGGAAAAGAGCAAGCTGTAGCTATATGTCTAGGTGGTTGTAGGGTTTAAGACTTCCTGCCTCCAGATATTTTTCATCATTAACTTCTTTTTTTTAATCGAAAGATTTTTTTAAACTTTTTAATACAAATTTACACGTATTATAGTGTTGACCCAATCTTTCCTTTCACATCCTCTCATAACGTGGTTTTCACTTTCAGCCAAATTATTTTCTTCCATTATTTTCCGTTCTTATATTTCTTTTTTCTTAATACATAAACAGTATTTTCAATTGCCCCTTCAAAAATTACACCAAATTATCATTTCATATTTCTCTATTAGTCTATTTTACTATAAACAATATATATCCTCTAATTAAATGTTAACATAGAGCATTTCTTTCAGTTTTTTTCTACAATTAACAATATACTATAATGTCTTTATTTCTTAATTAGTTACATAACAATACCAATCATACTACTTTTCCCTTTAATCTAATAATACAACTTTTTTCCCTTTCTTCCTCTTTTATGCATTTTCTCTTGGGCTCTCACGAATTCCTCTTTTAATCATTTTTTTGTTCTCCCCCTTTCTCCTAACTTTTTTTTCCCTGTTTTTATGGTTATAGTATCTTTTCTTCAGAGTATTCATTTTTATTATTCCGGTATCTTTCCTTGGGGTTTTCCCTGTTCTCCTCCCTTCCTTACTATCATGGTTTCTTTTGGGGGGAATCTCCCCCTTTGTCTGCTTTTTCTTGTAACTGTAACTCACTTCGGGAGCCTTTTTAAGATTAAGATCAGTTTATTTTTTCTTTTTCCTGTGAGTTGATCAATCACTCACCCAGTTTCAACACTCCGTTCCAACACCGCTCCAGCACAATAACTTAGTCCAGATGCCCCAGCTTTGGAGCGGTCATTCAATTATGGCCACACACACACACACACACACGCTGCTGGTTTGAAAGGCTATTCTCCAACCTCCTGAGGAATTGCTGGTTCCTCTAGGTTGTCCGAGACGTCCCTTCTTCTTCCCCATCCCTCCAGGACAGGTTCGAGTCTGAAGACCTCCCGACAGCGGTTTGTCTGGCTGGATTGTTCAATGATTTCCTGTTTTTATGTGTAGTATAATGAACTGCACAGAGTCACAACAATTGAGCTGGGTAGCTATCTACATTAGATACAGGATGGATGGATGGACGGATGGATGGACGGATGGACGGACGGACGGACAGACGGACAGACAGACAGACAGACAGACAGACAGACAGACAGACAGACAAACTGACTTCACCTAGAGCAAGTGAGCCATTTTAGGACAGGACTTGAACACAGAAGGGATATGGAGTTATTTTTAACACAACTTCATAAATATATAACTAGAATTTGCTATATTTAACAATTCTCACGGTTTCAAAGTATCTTTTCCTGTAGCCAGGGTCACACTTCACAGCTGCAGTCTCACTTTTATTTTTTATTTTCTTTCACTAGCCGGTGTAGTATTTTCTGCTCGCCTGTAGATGGCACTCTCCAAACCGCAATACAGTTCAACAGGTGACTATCAATAGGTGTCAAAAGTGCTTTTAATCCACAAAAAATAAAATAAAATCAGGAGAAAAAGGACTTCCCCTGGGTATCTTAGCCCAGCCATGCACAGCATTTGCTGACTGAGGTAGCTACCTTATTTTGCCTGAGATTTCAACTCTTGGGGTTCTACATCTGTCCCAATATTATTACTAGAGAACTTTCTGGCCTTGTGACTAAACAGCTACTTGATACTAGTTACCTCATCGGTGCATTAAGGAATTGCAAAGTTCTAACAATAGAGGCTTTATTTCCCCCCACCCTCCAGTTACCTGTCTGCTGGACTGGAGTGTGAAATTAACCTAAGAAACTCTACTTTCAGAACCATCATGGACCCAAGGGAAATAAGCAATGGACCCGTGAGCCAAAGAAGCTCTCAGGAGCAGACCAGGGGAGAAGAGGAAACACATTTACTCAATGGTAAGGGGGCATTTAAGGAGGATGGATGATATATTTTGTTGCACAAATTGGGGGATATCCCTGCTGTGGATAAATTATCTGGGGATTTTCAATTAGGTCTTGGAATTAAGTATTACTATGCAGAAATTAGCATTTTGGGAGCCGCAAAACCCTAATATTACTTTACTAGAGAGTTATATAGTGTCACCCAAATGCTTTGGAGTCCAAACCCAAGAATTTCCTGCCATTCTAAACACCTGCTGAAAGACTGCAGAACTTATAGTTAAAGGAATAGAATAACTTGTAGTTAAAGGAATAGTGTTTGTTGTATGTATGCTTCGTAATACAGATATTCATAAAGTAAATTTAGGGGTGGAAGTGATTCAGGAACAGAAGATGATCAAAGAGGGAAGTTGTATCAATGTGTTTCTACAGAAAGGATGGCATGATGCAAACTTTGCTGGATTCCCAGGAGGGAAGGAGTGCCTTCACAACGGGGTAAGGAGACAGTTCAGCCCAGACATTATGTATGAGAGAAAGAGGCTGAAGACAGCCCTTCCCTAATAGTGTATTGTAGATGCAGATAGAAGAGTCCAGAATTTGGCAAGATTCTGTTTACAGGTCTGAAATAATAAAGGAATCATTGCATGTCATTCTTGATTTTGGGCCTGACAGCAACCTATGAAGTGGGGCAGAGAGGAAAGCATCCGATAATGATTGATTCACACATCAGTAAGAAATACTATGGAAAATTATGACAAAAAAGAAGATCAAGAGTTATGCATGAAGACCTCCGGTTCCGGCGGCTGACGGCGACGGGCAAGCTTTGCTCGCCCCGCGCTTTCCCAGTGGGCTCCCCACTCCTTGGGGGGCACAGGACGCCCCGTAGCGGCTCCTGCCAGAGGAGCAGCACCGCGGGGGATCCCCTAGATCGGCGGCAGCCGGGGGGCCCCCCGCCTCGCTCCAGGCACAGGGGAGCATGATGGGGAGGCGCTCCGGCGCCTTCGCTGCGAGGCTGTTGGATGAGTAAACAAGCAGAAGGACGCGGCTGTGGTGCGGTGAGGTGAAAACTCCCTTCCATTCCCTTTACCAAGCTGGAGAATTTGCCAGCAGTTTAAATCTCTTGTTTCGGCTCGAGTTGGAGAGGCGCGGCTGGAGGGAGGGGGATTCCCCCCCCTCGGACAGGCGGCTTGAAACAATTTTGCTCTCAGCCCCAGGAAAAGGGGGAGGGGGAGAGCCAACTAATGATGTCACGCCCTTACTAAAAGTGAATTTTTTCTGGACTTAACTTCATAATTGTTAGTTGTACTAGTGCGATTAAGCACTAGCAATGAACCCCAGGTCGAGGTTATAACAGAGCAACCCTGTAAAGTATACGCAGCGTGCGATAGATAAAGCAACCACACAGAATAATGGATAGTAAAGTAACAAAATAAACTTTACTTTTTGAAGAATATAGCAAAATCCATAAACACAGCCAAAAAGTCATACACAGAAAAAACAGTCCAATACTACCAAGATAACTTGGATACAAGTAGCAAATAACTTACACACAGTAAGTAGTAGCAACAGTAGTAACAGTTAGACAGCAGTTATCATACATCAATCAAGAGAGAGAGAGAGAGAACATCAGCTGCAATTTAAATGCTGTAATCTACTAATTAGCAGATCTCCTCTCTTAAAGATACATAACATGCCTTGTGCAATATATTGTCTACCCAACTTGTTGGTTACACCCTAACATTCTCCCCTTTGGGTAGATCAATATATCCACTCACAATGTAAGATGATAACCTTCACATGATGAGGTATGTTTCACTGAACTTTGTGCCTTAGTGAAGTTGTCTGCTAAATTGTCTTCAGTTGAACAATATTCCAACTTTATCAGGCCATCCTTAATGCTTTGTCGAACATTAAGATCCCTCAAATCAGTATACTTCGATCTCGTCTTAATAGCTAAACTAGTCGCCATTTTTATTGCTGCCTGATTATCTTCATAAACAGTAAAAGGTTCATTGATACTTAATCCCATATCTATAAGCAACTGCTTATAATATATCAGCTCAGTACATGTCAACGACAAACATGAAAACTCAGCTTCCATTGTGGATAAGCTTATGTGTTTCTGTCGTATCGACCTCCATCCAATCAGTACACCACCTAGCATAAAGGCTATGCCGGAAGTTGACTTCCTATTATCTATAGCAGCTGCAAAATTCGCATCAGCATAAACAGTCAAAACTAAATCCCTATTCGGTTCTAAATACAATGCATAGTGGATAGTTTTCTTCAAATAACGCAGCACACGCTTTGCTGCTTGCCAATGCCTCTCTGAAGGACTATCATTGAATCTAGCCAGTTGGTTCACACTAAATGATATATCTGGTCTAGACCAATTACTTAGGTACATTAGGCTACCTATCAAAGATTGATAGATTCCCTTATCAAAACCAGTACCCTCAGTTACCTCAGGTTTAAACTCCAATGCCATTGGTGTCTTTGCAGTCTTACATAGCTCCATGCTATATTTCTTAAGCAAATGATTAATTTTACCAGCCTGTGACAGCTTAAAACCTTTACTGGTTCTAACCACGTCTAAGCCCAGATAATGCTTAATTTCACCCAAATTCCGGATTTTAAATTTACTCTCTAATTGTGAAACAATGTCAATAGCTTCCTGTTCAGACCTAGTAATAATAGCTATATCGTCCGTGAACAAAAGCAACAACGAGATCAAACCATTTTTTACCCGTCTAAACAAACAAGGATCAGCCAAACCTGGAATAAATCCCATAGCTTTTAATTCATTTACTATGCATCTGTTCCACTCAAAACCGGACTGTTTTAAACCATAAAGGCTTTTTTTTAGTCTCCAACAACCAGTCTGGCCATTAGAATCCACACCTGGTGGCATCTTCATATAAATGGTATGCTGCAATGGAGCATGCAGATACGCTGTTTCAACATCAATATGGGTAACATTACACTGATACTTAGCAGCCCACACCAATGATGCCCTCAACGTAGAGGCTTTCAAGCTCGGAGCAAAAACCTCATCGTAATCCCTCTCAGTTTGGGAAAACCCTTGAGCAACTAAACGAGCCTTATAAATAGCATTGCCAGCAGCATCGTTTTTAATTTTAAACACCCATCTACAGCCAATTGCACTCTCCCCTGAAGGGAGCCTAGCTTCTTCATAAACTTTCAATTCCTGTAAGGATTTCAACTCCTTCTCCATAGCTGTCTTCCACAATTTCTTTTCCTTTTCAGGATACAGCCTTAACTCTGCAAAACTAGAAGGTTCTATGCTAACTTGCAATACTACACTGGCTTGGTATCTGTCGGGTGGATGCCTGTCCCTAGTAGACCTCCTAGGCAATACAGGACTTGCAGGATCATCCTGTTCCACCTCACGAGTAGATTCTACATCTACATCTTCCTCCCCTTTCAGAGTAATAGATGGACTATCCTGATTCTCTAACTGCTCATTTGGTGTATCATGATTAACCAAACGATCAACATCTATATCATCACAAACCTTGTGAAACTCTTGTTCTAGCTTCTCCCAACCAACATGTTCTGAAAATTTAGCACTAGCACTGTGCATAATTCTCCGAGTTCCAGGTTCCCAGAACCTAAACGATCTATGATTGGAATTGTACCCAACAAAAACCATCTTCCTAGCTCTGCTTTGATCCTTCCGTCTAGTCTGTGAGGGAATATGCACCCAAGCAGGGACACCAAATGTGTGTAAATAACTCAAATCAGGCTTCCTACCATGCCAAAGAGTATAAGGAATCTTACCAGTAGTTGAGTTAACTACTATGTTCAGAATATGGTTTGCACACATTATAGCCTCACCCCAAAGCTTTTCTGACAAACCAGAATCAACTAGCATAGTTCTGGTCATTGCCTGCAATGATTGACCACGTCTTTCAATAAATGAATTATGTTCTGGCCTGTAGGGGGCAGAACGCCTATGTTCTATACCAGCATTCTCCAACATTGATGTAAACCTATGATTAGTGAATTCAGACCCATTATCAGTGACTAGGCAAAGTACTTTTTTATCCATCTTACGTTCAACAAACTTTAACCATTTAGTAAAATGTTGGAAAGTTTCTGCCTTTGATTTCATTACATAACAGAAACCATACCTAGAATAATGGTCCATAATGCTGAGTATATAGCAGGCACCTCATAAGCTAGGTTTCTTAGGGCCAATTAGGTCTGCAAACACTACATCCAGTGGTTTAGATGTCTTAAATCCTTGAAACCGGTTTGCAGGAGTAACCTTACTTTTAGCCTGGTTACAGGCATTACAGTTAAGATATTTTGAACAAGGTTTCAAATTGATTCCATTAGATAGAATAACAGTTTGACGTACCATTTTATAATTTACATGGCCTAAACGTCTATGAAGTAGATGTATACAGTTATCATGGGGCTGTTTATTCTTATAATCAGGTTCAGAACTCGCAATATTTAAAGAGTTCTCATGTAGAATAAACAAATTATTCTCCAAATTGGCAATAACTCTATTACCTTCCTTTTCAATAATGCATCTATCATTCTTAAATGTTACTGTAAACCCACATTTCACAAGGTCTTTTACAGATAATAGGTTAAATTTCATTTTAGGTACATATAACATTTCCAATTTTTCATTAATACATGGACAATAAGCTGTACCTTCACCTGAAGCCTTGATTTTCCAACCATTTGCTAAGGAAATATGCTGTTTGCTAGCCTTCATAGTAACAAACCTTTCTTTAACCTTAGTTATAGAATGGGATGCGCCACTGTCAACCACCCAGAAACTATGGTTTACAGCCTTATCAACCTTAGCTACAGTTACAGTAACATTGTTGCTTTTTCTTTTACTATTAGCAACACTCCTTTTCTTGCTATTTTTACAGTTCTTAGCAATATGCCCCTTACCACCACAAGAATAACATTTCTTAACAAAATTTACAGTTGAAAACTGTGTTTCTTCTTGTGATTGATTGTCTCTGAACTGAACTCTATCCTCTCTTCGTCTGGACTCTTCAAGCAATCTCCCGGTAACCTCAGATAATGTCAGTTCATCACGTGAAAGAACTTCCAATGAGGAAACAAAAGAGTCGTAGCTTTCATCAAGCGATGATAGAATAATATACACCTGTTGAAGCTCAGAAAAAATTAACTCTTTTTCTTGCAAATCCTGCAAAGTTTTCTTCATGAAGTCTAAATGAGCCAACATATCACCACCTTTTTGCAAACGGGCTCTAAACAGTTTCCGTGTGAGATGAATATGAGCACCCACACTGTCCCGAACATAAATTCTCCGCAATGTGTTCCAACACCTAGCAGCAGACTCTTCGCCACGAATATGGACCAGTTGCTGGTCATTCAGTGTTAGTCCAATAATGCAGAGAGCTCTCTCATTGTCCCTGTTAAACTGCGCAATCTTCTTCGCATCCTCATTATCAGCAGGATCCCAACCTGTAACATCTGGTGGGTTCTGAACCACAGACCACAGTCCTTCTCTACGCAGAAGTAGGGAACACTTCAAGGACCAGGAAACATAGTTGGTTCCATCAAACCTGGTAATCATGGAGAGTGCAGCAGACTGTTCTTGTGCCATATTCACAAAAATAAACTATCCAAAAAGTGGTGCATAAAAATAAAAAAAAATTATGATTAAGGCAGGGCGTCTGGGCCCATAACCAATGTTAGTTGTACTAGTGCGATTAAGCACTAGCAATGAACCCCAGGTCGAGGTTATAACAGAGCAACCCTGTAAAGTATACGCAGCGTGCGATAGATAAAGCAACCACACAGAATAATGGATAGTAAAGTAACAAAATAAACTTTACTTTTTGAAGAATATAGCAAAATCCATAAACACAGCCAAAAAGTCATACACAGAAAAAACAGTCCAATACTACCAAGATAACTTGGATACAAGTAGCAAATAACTTACACACAGTAAGTAGTAGCAACAGTAGTAACAGTTAGACAGCAGTTATCATACATCAATCAAGAGAGAGAGAGAGAACATCAGCTGCAATTTAAATGCTGTAATCTACTAATTAGCTAATGATGATCTGGAAACTTTGGAAACTTTGAAAACTTTGTTATGCCTCTAAACCCGAATCTGGCAGGGCAAGATGGCACACTTCTGTTGTCTTTATGAACTGTGAAATTTGACTCCACCTTTAAATCTTCAGGCTTCCGGTCTTTGTCTCTGTGCTACTCAGACAAATCTCTTGTTGATTGCTACCTTTTGGACTCCCTGGAGTGAAAAACTTTACTCTATTGCCAGGGTGACTAGAAAAATTCTCTTCTGCCTGGACCTTCTGTCTCCTGGACTCTCCTGGCTGTTCTGCCTCTCTGACTGATCACTCCCTGTACTGACTGAACTTTTTATCCCATAAACAATGTCTCCTAAAAAACCACCTCCTGGAAAACCTGGCTTTGCTGCCTCTGCCCCGACATCTGCAACATCCAGTCCTAGTACACAATTAACGATAACAGCTTTGATGCAACCTAAAACTACAGAGACTGAGTTTCAACAAATGTTTCAGCAACTTTTACAGGGACAAGAGGAAATAAAAAGACAACTAAAAGAGATGAAAGAAGAAATTAAAGAGAACCAGGCACAAATTAATAAAAACTCACAGAGACTGGATCTTTTGGAGGGTGGGACGGCTGAGATGAGGGAGGGGATGGAAGGGGTGCAGAAGGGAAACAAAGAACTTGACACCCAACAGATGAAAATAGAATTTGAGAGAACGTCCTTTTACCTTAGATTTCAAAATGTGCTGCAAACAGATGATGAAGATATAAGTGACATTATGACAAGTATTTTGGCTGAATACATTCAGAAAGAGAAACAACAGATGGGGTGGGAAATAGATTTGGTTTATAGAGTGAACTCAGCTTATGCCAGAACACACAATGTACCCAGGGAGGTACATATTAAATTTGTCAGAAAAAGTACAAGAGATGAAATTCTGAGTGCACAAAGGGGGCAAGCTTTGACATACCAAGATAGGGAAATAACCATTCTGAAACAGATTCCCAAGAAAGTGAGGGAAAAAAGAAAAAGCTTTTCGCAATTAGCGAAGAAACTATACCAGAAGGGGGTGTGGTTCAGATGGCTGATGCCTGAAGGTATGCTAATATTCTGGGAGGAGACAAGAGTTAGAATTAATACACCCATAGAGGCGCAGGCCTTTATGGAAAAAAATAAAGCACTCCTAGAAAAACCAGATGATCCTACAACAGACACACAGGACACGGGAGGGGCCGGAGCTCTGCTGGCGGGCGGAGATGGGGCAATACCGAGAAAGCTCAGATCACAAAAATGAACAAGAAAATCTGCTTGACATAAACTGATCAAAATTATTAACTGAACTCATATGCTGACTATATATTACTATTTACTAATGAATTTTGTGTAAATGTATATTATGAGTATGGAGGGAGGGGGCACCTACTGCACATCGCAACTGCCAAAATTTGTAACCTTTCCATGACCCTCTTCCTTGTAAATTTAAAAAAAAAAACCAATAAAACTTTGTTTAAAAAAAAAGAGTTATGCATGAAGAGCAGGTGTGCCTTTAATATTTGTCTGGAAATATTACAGACAGAACAATACAAACATTTAGTTGAAGGAAACAAGGAACATCTTAGTTAACTAGTTACAAAAAAAACATTTGGGAATTATAATCACAAGACCATAACACTGTTGTTAAATGAATCTGTCTTTCCCATTGACTTTCATTGACAGAGGGTCGCAAAAGAGGATCTAATGACCTTGGTACACTGCAAATCCATGCCAGTTGCTATAGGTCCAAATTTTAATCCCATGCCCATGGGGATGCTGCAATGGTTGTAAGTGTGGAAAATAGGTCACTTTGTTCAGTCCCATTGTAACTTCAAACAGTCACTAAATAAATGGTTATAAGTTGAAGACTACTAGTTCTACATTCTAATATTTGTCAGGGGTTTTGGCAATATTACCTCCTCCTGATCTACTAAAATGATATAATGTTTTATGCTGCTTTACTTGATAATTAAGCAAAGTAGAATAATAGGATAAATCCAGACTTCCCGGTCTGCTGATTAAAAGAGGTTACTATTATGTGGAAATCTGTTTTTAAAAAAGGCTACAAAACTAAATAAAAACCATATACCATATAAAATAATTCAGAAGCCTGGTAGAGATAGTTTTGGACCTGTTTTATCCATCCCAAAGGAAAGAGAATGTAAAGAGTAAGGAAACGAAGGCTTGAAATTTGGAATAGTAATTTAGAACAAAAAACTCTGTACAATGGGAAGATTTCTGTCTAATCCAAGCAATGAACTGACTTCCTCCATTCGCCTAATGTGAAATCATGCTTTTAAAATGAAGCTCTTTCTAATTCTATAGCAGAAACTGAACACCTGGAGAAAATTAATGCCCACATCCAATGGAAGAGACACCTGGAGGTAATATTAGATATTACAATAGGTAATAATAAAAGCAGGAGGAAGATAGCACTAGAGAAACAAATATTCTCCCTAAATGATGAATTATCAAGAATGATGAAAATGGTCAATTCTATGGCTTCACAGTCCCATGGTCTCTATCCTTGTCATAGAGGATTAGGTCCTGTACGTTTATTAGGCTTTCTGGGCAAGGGAGCTTCTGTAACAGATCAAAGAAGGGAAGCAACCAGACAATGAGTAAGAACACACAGTTATAGCTAATTAGTTGAGAAGAGCTGGCTACTGCATGAGGCAATCAAAGTTGTGATTAGTTGCTGTGTACTCTCTGCAATTTACCTCATGATGTTCCTACTGTGAATATATTTAGTTATATAAAACTGAAAGTTCGTGTCAGCATCTCTGACTCCATTTGGACATCAGCTGTGCAATTCCCTGACAGTGTCCATCACCTAAATGCATTCTAGGAATCTATGACAGGCCTGGGCATCATTAAATTCCCTCTGTTTTGTTGGTAAGTAATGAAGGCGAAGGTACTAGAAAAGGTACACAATCAGCTGAGTGATCTCTTAGACAAGACCTTGGAAGAAGCACCTCATTCCAGACCCCAATAATTGAGTGTCATCCCAGAAAAGAAGGAAAACAGATGGAAGTGGTTCCTCGCAATTGATTTTGGAACAGGGATGGGGAAAATAGAGTCATCAGGCAGTGCTGGCTCAATGGCCTTGAAACAGAGATCAGCACCACCTCCAAGAGTCATCACTGACTGTGGGGTAAAATCCTCAGGGACTCTTACCTTTACCCCACTTCTCAGTGGCAAGAAGGGTTTTGAGAGATATATTAAATATTACCTGATTTGAAATCTTATCTTGCAGAGAGAAGGGTCAGCTACTGAAGAAGAAAGTCTTTAATAATAAATAATACTTTAATTTATAGACCGCACCCTTTCCTAAACAGGACTCGGGGCGGTGTACAGTCATATTAAAAACAATGTGAATACAAAAATATAGATATACATAGATAAATAGACGGAGGAGGTAGGATATGCACTGTACAATAATAGATTAAGATTCGAATAAAAAATTAAAAATACCCTTAAAAACTACCCCAAAATAAGATGTTTGCCAGGAGGTTGAAAGTGGGACTATAAATCAGCTAAGCCAGCTAATTGGAACAGGTGGGTCTTTGTCCCTCAACAGTCCTTGTATGAGTAAGTATGCCTAGCTATGGTGTGAACAAGACTTAGTCAGAGGGAGAATGTGCAAAGTAGCTGGCTCTCTAAGGCCTCAGGTTCCAAACGTGGCCTTGGGCAAATAAAGCTGATATTCCACTGTTGACGAAGAACAAGAGTTTGAAACAGCCCAATAAGGACTGAACATGCTCCATAGCCACACAATGCAGAGAGTCTTTGGTGGGTGCCGGGAAAGTATAAAAAGAATAGATACTGGTGATGGGAAACAAAATAGATTATTTTTGAAAGGATTAGGTTAATTAGCACAATACTACAAAGAGTTATTACTAGCATATTAGAAGAGATCGGAGATGGAACATTTTCCCCCCAGCCACTTGAATATTATTTCTTTTGTACAAGTGAAACACTAAATGAAAATCTTTGGTTTCCAGGTTTTGTCCAATGATCTCTAGCTGCCCATCTTTCCCAACTTCAGTTACTTACTTGCTGACAACTTGTCCCTCTTTTACAGCACATTGCTGGAGGTGGAACATTTCCGCACAATCCACCACATATTTGTGGCCTTGCTCTGTATCTTTGTCCTCAAACAAATCACTGTGGATTCCATCGATGAAGGATGGTATGATTCAGAAAAGGGGGCAGGATAGAAAGGCTGTCCTATGATGTATGCTAATTCTGGGGAGGATGTGGGGATATGATGCTATTTGTTTTGTGCTAAGGAACACAGTCATAATCCTAAAAGCACATTTACCTATTCTTTAAACTTAGGTTCCATCCAAAGTTTAACATCCTTGGGGCCCTGCAGGCAGCTTGACCCTGCTACATCTCCTCCCACTTGTCATTGTTCATCTACTAGCTGAAAAGAAAATGGATTTTGTTCTTCTCCTTGTCTTTGTGCTCCTGTTAAACAGTAACACTTGGGACCTTCCTATGCCCACCTAAAGATTAAGCATAAGTGAGGAATGCCTCCATTGGTACCACCTTTGCTACACATCCAAACACTCTCCTCTATGCTAGTCACCTAGTTACATAGATACACTTTTTGTACTCTCCTTCTGAATGAATGTTGTTACCTTTTGGATGTTTCTGTGGACATGTTCATGGCTGAGCATATGTGTTGTGTCACATTGTATGCATCTGCCATTTGTTGTCATGATTTGCATTTGTACTATATTCCATTCCATTTGACCAGTGATCAAAACAATAAATAAATTGATTAATAGACTGACTGACTTTAAAGAAAATCAGGCTAAATTTACTATTAATACAGGAATGGAAAAATATACAAAATAGGAAAGGTGAAAGATATTATGTGAAGGAAACAAATCCTTTCAAAGAGGATGGGATATGAAAAAACCCAAATGACCATGTGATGGTGGCAGGGAGATTTACAAATATTTCTCTGTTTCACCTATATCTCAGATGGATTTTTGTAATCCAGGTCCAGTAGCCGTGGGAAAGAAAAATATAAGGATCCAATCAGGGTCAGTCATCAGGACCAGAGGTTTAGTCTTCTGAGTTTTTGACTCATGCTGGAGCCCATCTTAAGGGAACTTCTCTCTCACCAGAATGTGGGAGTGATGCCAACCTAAGAGAATTTATAGTAGCATTAGACTATATTCAACAGATCAGAGGTAGAAGAGCCAGAAAAACATGCCATTAGGCAAAAGTATCAGCAATGCTGATCGCACACAAACCAAATAATATGTTCTGTTCAATGGAGCAAAACACCTTGAAAGGCCTGAAAAACAAACCAACAAACATTGAGGTGAGAGAGACGTTCCCTGAGGATGAGCTCCAGTACGAGTCTGAAACTTGGAAGATCAAACCTCCAGTCCCGGCAATTGACCCTGATTGACTCCCCCAACATTATCCTGGGAGACGTATTTTTGCCTTCATTCATGGGAAGTCTCCATCTGCCTATGAAAAATCTGGTTCTGGCATTATTCTAGCCTTTTGCCCATTATGCTCATTCTAATGTTTGTTTGTTTTTAATGTTGTATGCTGCCATGGGCTATTTTTTAATTGAGAAGCCTTACTAATGAAATAATTCATCAAAGGAAAAGAAGGAGAAGGAAATGTCCATGATAGGCAAATCCTTGAAATCATCAGCAGTTCTGTAGAAGCTGAAGCATTGTTAGAAGTTCTGTTTTATTCTATAGAAATGGTAGATGGTTATTATAGAGCCATACAGATTGGTAGCAGAGGATGGTTATGTAGCCATACAGATCAAATAAAGTGTACAATGTATAGAGGGTGATTGATTGTAATTTTTTCAGTTGGAAGTGGAATTTTCCTTCATTCTAACCCTGTTCTGACTATTTTGAAGAGTTCATGGGAACTTTCATGAGTTTCCTTCCTCAAAATAGCAGGACCAAATCCCCTTCACTTTTCATCAGTCATGCCACTGAATTATTTGAATCCCACCACTGCTGGTATCCTCTGAATGGCCTGGGCAAACCCCAAATAGAGTCATTAAGGGTAGGCCAGGTTAAAGATATATACTTCACTAAACATTGCCCTGAAAAAGATATACAGTACATTTTGAAACATCTTGTGGCAGAAGTTATGGTCCTTAGCAGACATCGTCATGTATATGTTTTTATATCCTATGTTCTTCCCCGACTTACGACCGGGGATTCCCTTGCGCAGGCTAGCAACAGCCAAGCCGCGCCGGGGGATTCCCTTGCTGCAGGCTAGCAACAGCCAAGCCGCGTCTTAGCCAATCAGACGCGGCTTGGCTGAAGGCGGGCTGTTTGCGCTTCCTGGTTGGTTCCTCTGCTTGACAGCTCTTGTATAAATAGCTGTCAAGCAGAGGAACGCTGCTTCTCTCCTGTATTGCATCTTGCTGTGTTGTTTCAATAAATTAGTTGGAAGTTCCTCAGCTGTGTCCGGCCTCGTTCTTCCTCACCATTCATCACTGGCGACGAGGATGGGATCGCTCTGAGGCCGCGGACACTGATGGAACGGACCATTGCGAACGAGCCACTCGAGTTTTCCGCTTCATCTACAAGCCACAAAACTCCGAGTATTCATGGCCTCGTTACCTCCTTTCGCTCCCTTCGGGACAGCCGGTGAGTTCTGGGCCGGCTTCCTCGAGCGCTTCGAGTGCTTCATGACCGCGAGCGGCAAGCGGAACGTGCCGATGGAGGAAAAGTGCAGCTTTTTCCTCAGCTGCTGTGGACCCCCAATGTTTAACGCCGCCAGGGCGTTAGCCGCACCGCTGCCAGTCCATTCCCTCGACTGGGACACCTTGATGGCCAAATTGCGCAGCCACTACGCGCCAACGCCATCAAAGATAGCGCGGCGATATGCTTTTTGCCAGTGCGTTCAGAAGCCTCACGAGGATGTGAGCCAGTTCCTCCAGTCGCTGAGGACCACGGCCATCCCGTGTGAATTCCTGGACCTCGATGACAACCTGGTGGAGCAGTTCGTCAGCGGGGTCAAAGATCCCAGGCTGAAGAGGTGCCTCCTAGCTCGGCCGGAGGTCACCCTGGCTGAAGCTGTCGTGGAGGCGCGGGCAGTTGAATTGTCAGAACAATCAACCACGGAGATGGACCGCTATCAGCTGCCACCCCAACCTGGCCGCACCTGCCTCATTGACCAGTTGGTGCCCTTGCCAAGCCCGGCGGAAGAGGAGGAAGAGCTCGTGGCCCGTCTAGCAGCGCTGCAAAGGCGCCGGGCAGCGCAGCTTCCTCGCCAAGCCACGTCTGCCTGCCTCGGCTGCGGGGGCAGCCACGACCGGTCAGCCTGCCTGTTCAAGGCGTCCGTCTGCCGCCGGTGTTCCAAGAAGGGGCACCTGGCCCAGGTCTGCCGGGCAGCGTTGCCTCAGCACCCTTCCCAGGGCTCCTCCGGCCAGCAGATGACCCAGGGACCGCAGCAACCTCGCCGCCAGCAGTGCACGAGAGCCAATTGCTTCGCCGTCGGGCCAGCACCAGCGGCCGCCCCTGATGAAGCTGTCTACCAAGCCTCCGCAGGTGCTGACAGGATCAAGGCGACATTCCTCATCGATGGGGCTCCATGTGTGATGGAGGTGGACTCGGGATCGTCCCGCTCCATACTCTCCTGGGCAGACTTTAATACTATTTGCCATGGCATTTTAAAACGCCAACTTGCCTCCAGCACCATGGCCCTAAGGGACTACCAGGGGACACTTATCCCAACCCTGGGTTGCTACACTGTGAGGGTAGAATACGGGGACTTTTCTGGGTGCCTCCCGATATTGGTGGTTGAGAAGCCCCTCCCCGCATTATTAGGCCTGGACTGGTTCCCTGCCCTGGGTTTGTCCGTTCACGGGGTGCATTCCATATCTGACACGCCCCCTGACGTGGCTGCCGTCATCGCCGCCTACGCGGACGTTTTTGACGGACAGCTGGGGTTGTACAAGGGCACCCCCATCTCCCTTAACCTAGATCCCCAGGTTGCCCCGATTAGGCTGAAGGCCCGCAGGGTGCCTTTTGCCTTGAGGGCCAAGGTTGACGCGGAGATCGACCGCTTGCTGGCGCAGGGCGTGCTGGAGCCTGTTGATTACTCACGATGGGAGACCCCCATAGTGGTCCCCGTCAAAGCCGACGGCTCCATACGTCTCTGTGCCGACTTTAAGTCGACCATCAACCTGGCCCTCCAGGCAAACCCCTATCCAGTCCCTGTGGTACAGCACCTGCTCCACTCCTTGGGGCAGGGCTGTATTTTCACGAAACTGGATATGGTGCAGGCCTACCAGCAGCTCCCGGTGGATGACGATGCGGCGGCTGCGCAAACCATCGTCACCCACCGAGGGGCTTTCCGCTGTCGCTGCCTCCAATTCGGCGTTTCCGTTGCCCCGGGGATCTTCCAGAGCCTCATGGAGCGGTTGCTCCATGGGCTCCCTGGCGTGGTACCCTATTTCGACGACGTCCTGATCGCGGCTTCCAGCCGCTCAGGACTCCTCGAAATGTTAGGGAAGGTCCTCGACCGTTTTAGGGGCGCGGGTCTCAAATTAAAGCGCAGCAAATGTTCGTTTGCTGTGCCCAAAGTGGACTTCCTGGGCTTCTCTATAGACGCCCAGGGAATCCACCCCACCCCTGCCAAAGTCGCAGCCATTAGGAACGGCCCCACCCCCGCCTCCAAGGCGGAGCTGCAGTCGTTCCTAGGGCTTTTAAACTTTTACGCGCCATTTTTGCCACACAAGGCGTCACTAGCCGAGCCGCTGCATCGGTTGCTCGACCGATCCGCGGCCTGGCGCTGGGGCAGCCGCAAAGCGCATGCGTTCACGGCTCTCAAAGACATGCTGACGTCAGAGGCAGTCCTAGTCCAATATAGTGACAGGATGCCTCTGACTCTAGCCTGTGAGGCCTCCCCCGTGGGTTTGGGGGCCGTCCTGAGCCATGTCCTCCCCAACGGCTCGGAAGCCCCCATAGCTTTTTATTCACGAACACTCTCTCCGGCGGAGAGGAACTACAGCCAGATCGACAAGGAGGCTCTGGCTGCTGTGTCCGGAATTAAAAAGTTCCACGTACCTTTACGGACGGCATTTCACACTTTACACTGACCACAAGCCGCTCCTTGGGCTTCTGGCCGGTGACCGTCCGACCCCTCCCATCCTGTCTCCCCGCATGACCCGTTGGGTGGAGTTCCTGGCGGCCTACTCGTACGCCTTGGTCTACCGCCCTGGGAAGCATTTGGGGCATGCTGACGCCCTCAGCCGCTGCCCCTTGCCTGTGCCCAATCCGCAGACTGTGCCGTGCCAGTCTGTCTTGGCCATCGCGGACCTGGCCTTGCTGCTCTCTTCGAGCGAGGTGGCTGCAATGTCCCGGGCCGACCCCACCCTCTCCCAGGTGATGGCTTGGGTTCTGCAAGGATGGCCTGGAGGGGCGGTGTCCGACGACCACCGTCCCTACAAGGCCAGGCAGATGGAGCTATCGCTCCACAGTGGGTGCCTCCTGTGGGGTGATAGGGTGATCATCCCACCCGCCCTCCGCGAACAGGTGCTTTCTCGACTCCACGAGGGCCACCCGGGCATAGCTCGCATGAAGGCGCTCGCGCGCAGCTATGTCTGGTGGCCCCGCCTTGACGACGAGATCGCTACCTGGGTCGCTAGGTGCTCCACCTGCCAGCACTCCCGGCCGGCGCCTCCGGCAGCCGCACCCCGAGAGTGGGAAATTCCTCGCGGGCCCTGGTCACGCCTACACCTTGATTTCGCGGGGCCCTTCCGAGGCCAGGTCTTCCTGGTCGTAGTGGACGCCTATTCTCGCTGGGTGGAGCTCATCCCCATGACCTCCACCACGGCTGAGGCCACTGTCCGGTCACTAACGCGCCTGTTCGCCACCCACGGCTTACCAGATGTAGTTGTCTTGGACAATGGCCCTCAGTTCGCGTCCACTGCGTTCCAGGAATTCCTGGCCTCCCAGGGCATCCGTCACGCCCCGATAGCCCCCTATCATCCGGCCAGCAATGGCTGGGCAGAACGCGCCGTTCACTCGGCCAAAGACGCTCTTGGACGAATGGACACGGGCGACTGGCCCACGAGGGTGGCTGCTTACCTGTTGGTACAGCATTCCACCCCGTGCCCCCTCTCCGGAAAGTCTCCTGCCGAGCTGCTGATGGGCCGGCGCCTGCGGACCACCTTAGATAGGCTGCACCCATCCTATTCTGAGCAGCAGCCAGGCAACCTGGGGCCCCCTTCCCGCACTTTCCTTGAGGGCGACTCTGTCTGGGCGAGGGCCTTCTCGGGGGATTTGAACTGGGTGCCTGCCACCGTCACCTCCGTAACCGGCCCCTGTTCTTACAGGGTCCGGACTGCCGACGGTGCAGACTGGCGCCGCCAGGTGGATCAGTTAAGGCGCTGCCTGCCTCCGGAGCCGAACAACAGCCCTGCAGGGTCGACCGCCACAACCCCTCCAGCGACCCCCGGTCTGGCGCCGCAACCGTTACCGCCGCCTGGGCTCTTGCCCCAACAACTTGAACTGTCAACCGAGCCCGTGCCAGGCTCCATTCACTGGCCACCACCACCAGTCGGCCCTTACCCCGTTGGGACGCCAGCTCCCGTGTTACCCCCTGTCTTGGCCTTCCCACAATCAGGCCAGCCCTATACTGCTCTCCGTTATGAGCATCCTTCCTCAAGCCCGGAAGTGCCCGCGCCCCCTCGGCCCATCCTACCTGCTCCTGTGTCTCCGCCTCCTTCAGGTATAGGCCTCCAAGATGGCGCCCGGAGCTCCACTCCCTTCCGGGAGGAGCTCCCACGGGCACCAACTCCTCCTCCGATGGGCTGCCCTGTACTGAGGCGTTCTGGGCGGGTCCGCCGCCGCCCTGCGTACTTACGCGATTATGCATGCTCCCTCGCTAGGGGGGAGGAGTGTTATATCCTATGTTCTTCCCCAACGTACGACCGGGGATTCCCTTGCGCAGGCTAGCAACAGCCAAGCCGCGCCGGGGGATTCCCTTGCTGCAGGCTAGCAACAGCCAAGCCGCGTCTTAGCCAATCAGACGCGGCTTGGTTGAAGGTGGGCTGTTTGCGCTTCCTGGTTGGTTCCTCTGCTTGACAGCTCTTGTATAAATAGCTGTCAAGCAGAGGAACGCTGCTTCTCTCCTGTATTGCATCTTGCTGTGTTGTTTCAATAAATTAGTTGGAAGTTCCTCAGCTGTGTCCGGCCTCGTTCTTCCTCACCATTCATCATATGTCATGTATAAATGCTTACAGTAGCACTTGCCATGGTCTCAAAAATAGGTTCTTCTTGTACGCTGGAAGATAAGCCGATTTCATCCAAGCAAGACGTTGAGCAGAAAGATCAGCAGGCAGTATAGCTGACAGTTAGCCAAGTGAGAAAGCAGGGGCCATTTCTGTCTAAAAAGTCTAGACAGACAGGAGTCTGGAGCAGCATGGGATCCATGGGATCCACCATGGGAACATTTGAGACTTTTTGGATCACCCTGACCTACTCAGCTAATGGGTACAATTCCTTTCTTTGAATATCCACAAGGATGGTACCAAAGGCCAGGTAGGTGGAAGAGCTGAATACTAAAGTCCTCTGCAAGGATATCTACAGCATAACTCAACGCTGTTTCCTTGCTCATTTCCCTCTGTGCCATAGATCCGGTGCCATAGATCCGGTTCCTGATGAAAAGCTACTCATTTCTGTGAGAATCTATGCCTCCTCTTCTCCATGCCAGGAACCAAGTTGGTGAGTTTGACTTGGAAGTAGATGTTGTAAGCAGCTTTTAAGTGTAGCAAAATGCTAAAAATAGGAATATGGATGGAAAGCAAAGGAAACCACTTGCCTGGGTCCAGTAAATTTCCCCAAATCTCTCACAGTATTTCTCCTATTTGCCAGACTTTATTTAGCATGAACAGCTGCAGAATATAAGTGATTGATTTATTTACCTATTTGTTTGTCTTTTGTATCAGGCTACAAAGCAGTTCAAAAATTAAGGGGAAAAAATCTGACACACTGTGCAAGATTTTATTACTGTATTTTTCAGAGTCAAAAACGCACCCTAACTCTAACCCCTGCATCCCATGTTTCTGAAAAATGGGCAAAAAATGGACCTTTTTTTTTGCAAAAAGGGGGGCATTTTTGGCTTACCCTATGACCCAGAAGCACTCTGCAGGCTTCAGCAGTGATGGGGGAAGGGAAAAATGACCCTGTTTTGGTGTAAAACAGGAGAAAAATGGGCTAGTTTTAACCAAAATGGGGGTGTTTTTGTCTCTCTCCACCACCCAGAAGGATTCTGCAGGCTTCAGCAGGGCTGGGGGAAGGGAAAAATGCCCCTATTTTGGTGAAAAACATGGGTGTTTTTACCTTACCTCAGCCCTGCTGAAGTCTGCAGAGTACTCCTGCAGGGCCGGGTTCTTACTTACCTCTTCGAAATCTTGGTGCACCTTATAAACTGGTGTGTCTTACAGTCCAAAAAATACAATAATTGCATTTCCCCCTATACATATCCTTGTGAATGCATGGAAGAAAAGCTTTCCTTGTTTGTTGCTTTTGTACACAATGGAGGCAGACTTTCAGAAAACTGAGTTCTGCATCCTGTATCAAACCTTAACTATTTTTGGTACATAAGATGTATCATAAGCTACTTTTTGTACATAAGAAATATCCTAATAAGAAGAGCTGTGGTAGCACAGTGTTTAGAATGCAGCATTGCAGGCAGATTCTGCCGACTGCTAGACGTTTGATTCTCACCAGCTCAAGGTTGATCTTCCATCCTTCTGAGGTTGGTAAATTGAGGACCCAGATTGTTGGGAACAATATGCTGACTCTGCAAACCATTTAGAGAGGGCTGTAAAGCTTTATGAAGCTGTATATACTTTAAGACTAACTGCTATTGCTATTGTCATATGCAGATAAAGCTTGGCATTCTTCCTGCTAAAATGCTATGCAGAGAGAAAATGCCTGCACTTGAGCAACATGGAAGCTCCAGGGAAACTATTTCTTCAGCGTACAAACCGCTGGTGGGTTTCAAGTTGGAAAATGTGGTGAAACTCACTTAACAACACTCTTGCTTAGCAACAAAATTTTGGGCTCAATTGTGATCACAAGTTTCCTTCCTTCCTTCCTTCCTTCCTTCCTTCCTTCCTTCCTTCCTTCCTTCCTTCCTTCTTGTGTGTCTCTCCCCCACTTATTTTCTTTCTTTCTCTTCTTTCCTTCCTTCCTTCTTTCCTTCATGTGTGTCTCCCCCCCCCTTATTTTCTTTCTTTCTTTTCCAACCATGACCTGAATGATTGAGAATCTCTATAGAAATTCCATTAGGATACTAGCCTAAAAGTGTAACTTGATTTGCAATTGTCTTTCTTAAATCTGTAACAATAACTAAAAGTTTAATCTCTTCTCTCTCCAGAAAGTGGGAAGAATTAATGTATTTCTTTGCCTCTCTCATTCAGGGATATCATTTCTATTAATGGTCAACGATTTCCACTTGCACTGCTGGCCAAACACATTTGCTGAGATTCTGCGCTTTGCAGACCATTCCTTCTATAAGGTGATAACATAGGGACAGGGAGGTTGCAAGAAAGATATGGGGAGTATGGATTTCATTCCTCATGGATAGACGTGAATGATCCATTGGCCAAGAAGAACAATTTGAAAAACTTTGCAAAGAGTTCTGAGAGGTTATGGCTCTGAAAGAAAAGCAAATTTGAACTTGCTAAAATACATGTACTGGAGAAGCTGACACTAAAGAATCTGATTGCTTGTAATCAAAGTAATAAATACAGGTGGTCCCTCATTTAGCAACTGCTTGCAGTTACAACTATGATGATAAAGTAAAGTGATAATCAAAGCTCACATTTACCACCTTTGCAGGTCTGTAAAGTGAAGGAAAGTTGAAGTAAGATTGCAAGCAGGTTTTATCCATACTAATTGCATGCAAAACATTTTAATTTTTGCTTTTATCATATGGCACCAGAGTCACTTGAGGTGAGACAGGCAGCTATGTAAATTTGGCAATAAATAAATCTGGCAACTAAATAACATAACTGTTTAACTTAATGACCACTTAACAACTTTGTTGCTGCTCCCAATTATGGTCACTAAATGAAGACTACCTGTACAAACATGTATGTGTAGGGACTATATAAGAGAGATCAAATAACATGTTCCAAAATTGGCAGTTGCAATTTCCCACTGGTTTCCCCACTGACTTAGTGATGGAAATTCTAATCCTGATTGCCCTTGTAACTCAAAAACTACCTGTACACAGACAATCTAGAGTGGATTGTTTCTTTCCTTGCCAAAATACAATGATGTTCCAGTTTCAAGCCTGGCATTTGTGTTTTTCATGCTCTTTATTTCATTCTCCCTGCCTAGGACTGGTGGAATTCCACATCATTCTCGGCATTCTTTCGGTCATGGAATGGGATTGTATACGATTGGCTGTACTGCTATTTTTATCAAGATTTTATCCGGGTAGGTAAGGCTGTAATGGGTTGTGATAATAATCTTTGGGGGCAGGAAGAAGAACTGCAGCCAGGGCAATGGTCAAGAGGAGAAGTCTCAGCCCACAGCAGAAATGGAGGTAGAATAACATCTCAGAAGAGACTCTCTCTTGTTGTTCAGAAAATAAAGGCCAGGAAGGGGGGAAGTGCTTTCAGACTTGCAAGATTCTATTACTGTAACCTTGCAATAAAAGTACTATTATTCAGTGGTGGGATTCAGCCAGTTCACACCACTTTAGGAGAACCAGTTGTTAAGTTTCTGAGCAGTTTTGTGAACTGGTTGTTGGAAGAAATCATTAGGGCAGAGAACCAGTTGTTAAATTATTTAAACCCCACCACTGCTATTATTGGTTTACTGTTTGGACTACCTGAAAGGGCTGACAAGCTAACCAAACCCACTCTATATTACCCCATAAAGTACACCTGCTCTGTCTAATTTCTATATTCGTATCTTCATTGTTTATTGGTGAACACCAAGATGAGGTCTATAATTCACTTGTGCTCCTTCTCTTCCAGCTGATGGGAGAGAGAGCTCGAGCTGGAGCTATGCTCATGATCTTCCTTTTGTCAGCGGTTACCCATGAATACATAATCACCTTGGCTTTTGGCTTCTTCTTTACTGTCCTGTTTGTGCTTTTTGCCATGATTGGAGGTTAGTATTGCCTCAGAAAATGGACTGAACCTTTCCTCAGAAGATTCAAGCAAATCCCGTAAAAAAAGAATGTGGCATGGATTGCTCTTGGTGAACCTTCTTCCATTCTGTTCTACCCTCCTTTGGTTTGGTGTTTCCACACTTCCCAATTGACACACATTCATTTTTTACCACTGGTAAGTGGAGTTGCTCCAAATTTATTCAAAATAGCCTGGTAAGGAAACATTTGGAAACCAACCCACAAGCTTGGAGAATGAATCTCCACACCCACCTCATTTACTCTAGATTTACTATTATAATAATTTCCAGTATGCTCAACCTAGAACTATGTGGCCTACTGTCTGACCTAAGCGTAATACACAAAATTATGTGCTACAACATCCTACCTATAATGACTACTTCAGCTTCAACCGCAATAATGCACGAGCAAACAATAGATACAAACTGAAGGTAAACCGAACCAAACTCGATTGCAAAAAATTTGACTTCAGCAACAGTGATCAATGCCTGAAATACACTATTTGACTCTGTTGTTACATCTTCAAACCCCCATAACTTTAACCTTAAACTGTCTACTGTTGACCTCACCCTATTCCTAAGAGGTCAGTAGGGGCGTGCATAAGCACACTAGCGTGCCTAATGTCCCTGTCCTACTGTCTCCATTATTTGTACCCATTTCCTGTCTTCTTTTTCATGTTTATTCTTATTCCTGTTATTTTATACATGGGTGACAAACTAAATAAAATAAATAAATAAATAAAAGCCTTCATAGGCTGCAGAATCCTGGGAATTATGCCAAAAGTGTTTTTTCGAGAGGCAACTTGACTTTCTGGTTTTTCTTTGAAAATATTCGCTTCTCATCTAAGAAGCTTCTTCAACTTTGACTGGATGGTGGAGAATGGAAGGTCAACATCCATGGGAATGGACGGCCACCATCCAGTCAGAGCTGAAGAAATTTCTTGGAAGAAAAAGGAGAAAGTCCAGTTGCCTCTTGAAAAAGCTCCTTTGGGACAACCTTGGACTGGATGACTGAGAATCTCCATAGACAATCCTGAGAATTGCTTGCCTAAATGAGTGGAGCTTCCCAAATTGAGAAAGACTAGATAGGAAAAGATTCAAGGCATTATCCTGCCCCCCTCCCCCAATAAGTGTTTCTCAATCTTAGTGACTTTAAGGTGTGCAGACTTCAGCTCCCAGAATTCCGATGGCAGCCATGTGCATTGTATTATTGCCTCAGATGATGTACTACATGGTTAGGATGGAGACTGATTTTTCATGCTTGAGAAAGTTATTTTGGTGCAGTATTTTTTTCAAATCTTGCTGGTCATTGACTGAGTAAACAGTGGCTCTTACCTGAGAAAACTAAGATTCTTCATTCCAACGGAAGAGAAAATATAATCTCAAACATGAACAATTTTATAAATTAAAAAGCAAGAGCAGAAATAAAATCAATAACTGGAAAATAAAAATAAAATTTTGCTAATTCAGAAGTCCAGTTAACATGGGAATTGCTGTTATTTTAGACTTGGTCATGGAGAACATTCCTATTATAGATAACAATTATTAGAAATCAATAAACGAGCGATCTCCTTGGCTCATTGTGGCTGGAATATACACCATTAACCCTTTTTCTGTTTGTCCTGTTCGTAGTGTTTTTTAATTTTGTTCTCAATGATAAGACAAAACAGCCTGCCTGGAACACCATCATATGGATATGCCTCTGTCTGGGCCTAGTAATCATTTTCTCCTTATACTGCCAAAAGTGGTTTGCACAGGTCCACTGCCCCCTCAAGGAGGTGAGTAAACAGTTTATGTTGTGGAGTTAGATTCTAATTCTGCTGGTATTGGCAATGGCTAATAGCAGCTCAGGGGATATAGCCTGTATCCATATATACTTACTAATTAACTTGACCAACTGACCAACTGACTGACCAGTTAATTTGTGCCATTAAGTTGGTTCTGATTCCTAGTGACAACATAAATATATCTTCTCCATGTTGACCTATGCCTACTTGTTCTTTCAAGTCCACCAGGCAATGCCAACGGGCGACGCCTAGGAGTAGGGCCTTCTCTGTGATGGGCCCAACCCTCTGGAATGACCTCCCCCCCGACATTAGAACCACCACCGACTTCCGCTCCTTCCGACAAAAACTGAAGACTCACCTGTTTCGATTAGCTGGCCTGGCACACTCATAATTTCTACCTCTTGGCAGATATATTTTAACTGGTATTTTAGGGGATCCATTTTTAAATTTAACTTACGGGGTATTTTTTAGGGGTTTTTTAAATTATATTTTAAATACTTTACTTTAATGTACAGTTCTTCTTTTAACCTCCTCCATAACTATCTAACTATTTAATTATTTAATTATTTATGTTATGTATCTTTTATGTATTGACTGTACACCGCCCCGAGTCCCTTTTGGGAGAGGGGGCGGTCTATAAGTGCGAATAAAGTAAGTAAAGTAAAGTAAGTCTCCCAATGATTCAGTCATAGCCAGTATAACTGACTCCATCCACTTTGCTACTGGTCATCCTTCTCTTTCCTTCCTTCCTTTTCCAACATTCTCTATTCCTAGCCTTAGTTATGTATTTGGTTTTTATCCTGCTTTTTTTTCTGGTCAATTCAAGGTATATATATATATATATATATATATATATAGATAGATAGATAGATAGATAGATAGATAGATAGATAGATAGATAGATAGATATAGATATAGATATAGATATAGATAGATATGTAGATATATAGATATATAGATATATAGATATATAGATATATAGATATATAGATATATAGATATATAGATATATAGATATATAGATATATAGATATATAGATATATAGATGATATATATATATGTGTGTGTGTGTGTGTGTGTGTGTGTGTTGTATTTGTACTGATAAATAAATAAAGGGAGACTAGTATAGATCTATTTCGAGCTAATTAGCTCTCATCAGCTAGCCATACCCTTACTGGGATTTGAACCCATATTTAGGCATACCAGGGGTTGTAACACACACACACACATATATATATACACACACACAGACGAAGGGCTGAAAGAGAGTGATTGGCCCCAAATCACTCCATTTACTTTCATCCCCAAGAGAGGCCTAGAATTCACAGTCTCCTGGTTTCTAGGCCAGTACCTGAACCAGCACACCAAACCGGCTCTTAAGTAAAATATTTCCGCTATTGGGGAAAACAGAGGCCCGGAATACATATTTGCGTGAATGTGGAAACTACAGAAGATATTGTTAAAAATGAGAACACAATGGTTTCAACTTTGTTGCTTTCAGATATAAAGAGAGAGACAAAATAGGAGAAAAAAAATCCTCTCTAATCTGGCTGGAACCATTATTTAAAGATTGCTTCATTATTCTTTATATTACTTTATTAAGATTATGTCGGAGTCACCTTTTGGCTCTAAAACATTAAATAATTCAATCCAATCAATAAAAAATAAAGAGAAAATATTTCACGTTAGCTGTATTTGGGGCATTCAATATGTGAAAAAAGTACCTGACTGTTATTGATATATGAATGTTGCAAAGTTCTTATTGTTTTGTTTTCACTTCATTCCTCTTCATTTTATGGAGCCCTAAGCAGGAAAAAAGACCAAATAAAAGGTTCATTGAGAGCAGCAGATATGCCCAGCGTGTTGCCAACCATGTATGTTAGATATTAACATATATCGCAGCAAGTCTCCACTCAGGTCCGCCGCTGGGGCGGGAACCAGGTATCAGTCTGATTGGTCGAGAGGCGTACCCGATCCCTATAAAAGGGGAACCCTCAGACCACAGAGCAAGCTGGATCACTACTACTACTAATAAAGAGCTGTTAAGTCACTACGTGTCCGGAGTCTGTTCTCTCGTTGCCCAAATCTAACATTGGCGACGAAGGTGGGATCAAGAGACAGATAGGACGAAGCTACCTCCAGAATCCCAGGATTCGATCCAGCCCAGGAATTCGGCAGAAATTCCGGCAGCCATCTCACGTCATCGCAGCGTGTGAGATTCAACGCAGAGAAGATGGCGATGCACACTCCTCCTGCTCCATTCGACCCAATGAGCGACCATTGGGAGTCCTACATGATCCGGTTCGAGTGTTTTCTCGAAGCGAACGAATACACGGGAATACCAGACTCCCGTAAGAAAAACATTTTTCTTAGCTACTGTGGGCGAGAGGTCTTCGAGACGGCCAGAGACCTCTCTGAGCCAACACCGATTCAAGCGGTATCATGGGCGGCGCTACAACAGACTTTGCAAACACACTATGCGCCAAAACCTTCCCGCCATGTTTGCCGACAAGAGTTCAACACGAGGAACCAGAAGGCGGGAGAATCAATCAACCAATATGTTGCAGCACTACGGAAAGCAGCGACTCACTGCGAGTTCAGGGATCTGGACGAGCAAATCCTGGCAAGACTCGTTTGTGGGTTAAAGGATATTTCTCTACAAAAACGGCTGTTGGCAAATCCAAATTTAACCCTACAAATAGCACTAAATGAAGCAAGGGCGTCCGAGTCAGCAGATAGATCTTCCGAGACTATACAACGCGGGTTCAGCGCGTTCCAATCCGGATCCAGACACGCCAGAGTTCACTATGAGGACACCGATCCAGATTTCGAGGATTCCGAAGTAGAGGACAGTCACCTGATGAGGAGCAGTCACATGAGACCTGGGGGTAAACCCGGATTCCGTTTGCCACCCTGCGCAAGCTGCGGAGGGAACCACCCCCGGTCTACCTGTCAGTTCAGGAACGTTGTTTGCTCGCACTCCGACAAACTTGGGCACATCGCAAGGGTGTGCCGGGGCGAAGTCCCTGCCTCACAACGGCAGCCTCCCATGTACCGCCAACAGAAGCCCAACCCAGGGGCTTGGCGAAAGCAAAAAGGGCGCCCAGAGAGAAACCCAAGAGAGTTTACCCAGAGAGATTATTCACAGAGAGCTGAAGGGGGATATTCCCAGAGAGATTACACACAAAGAGCTGAGCGAGCGTATTACCAGAATGCTGAGCGAGAGTATTCCCAGGATACCAATGCTGATATAGAGTTGACCCAGAGAGAGCAATTGCGAACCTATCTCACCACGATAGGTCAGGTCCGCACCAAGCGGCCTAAAAAGCTGAAAGTCACAGTCCTCCTGGAGGACTCTCCTTGCAAGCTGGAAGTTGACACAGGATCGTCCCTAACGATCATTTCATGGTCCGCCATGAAAAAGGCTATCCCTAGCCTCAAAAAGAGCCAACTACGCACACCAGACATCCTGCTACGAGACTACCAGGGGAACAGGGTCCCCATCGTGGGCCAAGGCACGTTCCGGGTACAGTTCAAGGACATCGTAGCCCAGCTGCCGGTAACCGTCGCAAGCGCGCCACTACAGAACCTTCTGGGATTGGATTGGTTTGGAGCCCTGGGGTTGGAAGTCACCGGAATCAACGCCGTGGAGAACAGCAGCGCTAAACAGATTTTTAAAGAGTTCAAGGATGTGTTCAGCCCCGGTCTTGGTAAGTATGTGGGTAAACCTATCTCATTCAATCTAGACCCAAACGTGGCGCCAATCCGACTTAAACCAAGAAGAGTGCCTTTTGCGCTCCGCCCCAAAATAGACAAAGAAATCGACAAACTAGTAGAACAAGGGATCCTTGAACCGGTGGATCACACGCGCTGGGAAACCCCCATCGTGACCCCAGTTAAACCAGACGGGTCAGTCCGCATCTGCGCGGACTATAAATGCACAATTAATGTCGCGCTACAACAAAGCGCATATCCTGTGCCAGTAGTCCAACACTTATTGCACTCGTTGGGGCCAGGAAAGATATTTGCAAAATTAGACATGGCACAAGCGTATCAGCAGCTGCCTGTGGATAGCGCCACGGCGGAGGCCCAAACTATAGTGACGCACAGAGGCGCATTCAAATGTAACCGGTTACAATTCGGTGTGAGTATTGCCCCCGGTCTGTTCCAGAGCGTCATGGAGCGGTTATTGCAAGGGATACCAGGAGTCGTCCCATATTTTGACGACATTTTGGTGTCCGCTGCAAACGAGGAGCAACTATTAAAAAGAGTCAGAACTGTTTTGGCCAGAATCAGAGAGAAGGGTCTCCGCCTCAAAAAAGAGAAATGCCAAATTAACGTGCCTAGCGTAGAATTCCTGAGATATAGAATCGATGGTCTGGGCATACACCCTACATCGAAGAAAATTAAGGCGATCCAGGACACCCCCACACCACGAAATCAGACCGAGTTGCAGGCCTTCCTCGGACTACTTAATTTCTACAGCGTTTTTCTGAGACAGAAAGCGACCGTTGCTGAACCACTACACCGACTCCTCGCCAAGAATGCAACATGGAGATGGGGACGTTCCGAGGCTGCCGCTTTTGCCACAGTCAAGCGCCTGCTCACCACTGACTCGCTACTAGTACAATACAGCCAGACGCTACCACTGGTATTGACCTGCGATGCATCACCATTCGGCGTCGGCGCAGTTCTCAGCCACCGCATGCCAAACGGGAACGAAGCACCCATCGCCTTCTCTTCAAGGACTCTTTCATCAGCCGAGAGAAACTACAGCCAGATGGACAGAGAAGCGTTAGCCGCTGTGGCTGGAGTCAAACGTTTCCACGAGTACCTCTACGGCCGCGATTTCGAACTCATTACAGACCATAAACCGCTGTTGGGACTTTTGGCGGGAAACCGCCCCACACCAGTCTCACTCTCTCCACGCATGACCAGGTGGACTGTTTTCCTGGCTGCGTATTCCTACAAACTGATACATCGACCGGGCTCCACTCTAGGGCATGCAGACGCACTCAGCCGTTACCCACTTCCAGAACTTTTGCCAGACCCCACTCTCGAGGTACTGGTTTTATTAATTGACTGTTTGGACTCAGGACCTGTTTCTTCCTGCGACGTTGCCAGATTCTCTTCTAGGGACAATGTAATAAAACAAGTTCAAACTTGGGTTTGGAGGGTGTGGCCCAAGGGAAACGTGGGGCTGGAATTTAAACTGTTTTGGGCGAAACGTGATGAGCTATCAGTGTTACAAGGTTGTTTGTTGTGGGGGGATCGAGGTGTTATTCCTTGTGCTTTGAGAAGAAATGTGTTAGAAGCATTACATGTTGGGCATCCGGGAATCGTTAGGATGAAGGCGTTAGCAAGGAGTTACGTTTGGTGGCCAAATATGGACAAAGAGATAGAGGAATGGGTGGCCACTTGTGATCCGTGCCAAGAGTCTAGGCCAGCACCCCCTGAAGCACCCGCCACAGAATGGGAGAAGCCAAAAGCACCCTGGTCGCGAATACACATTGATTTCGCAGGGCCAGTCCAGGGACAAACATTTCTTATAGTTGTGGATGCATACTCCAAATGGCTAGAAGTAGTCCTAATGACTTCAATCACGGCAGAGGCAGTCATTAAGGTACTACGGCGACTTTTCGCCACTCATGGCCTGCCCGACCTCCTGGTTTCCGATAACGGGCCTCAGTTCACGGCCATGCAATTTTAAACATATTTAGCAAGTCAGGGAATTCGGCATGCCCTCGTCGCGCCATTCCATCCGGCATCGAACGGACAGGCGGAGAGAATGGTGCGATCTGCAAAAGAGGCCCTCGCTAGGATGGGTCCAGGTGATTGGCAAACACGCATTGATCATTACCTCTTAATTCAGCACATTACCCCCAGCGCAACGACGGGTAGGAGCCCGCTGAATTACTCATGGGCCGCCGTCTACGGTCTCACCTGGACCGTCTTCACCCAAATTACTCTGCCACATCGCCCCCAGACTCTACAAGCAAAATTCGGAATTTTAGCATAGGGGATTCGGTATATGCCCACAACTATGCAGGGGGAACATTGTGGATGCCGGCAACGGTAATTGGTATCACGGGTCCACGATCATATTTGCTGGAGCTAGAAGATGGAAGGAACTGGAAAAGGCACATAGATCAACTCCGGGGTCACCTTGCACACTCAGAACTACGATCCGGAAACGAGGACTATTTGCCAGCGCAAAGTCAGCAACCCGAGAGCCCAAACACAGAAGACACAACACCTTGGAACCCAGGGTAGAACCAGCGGTCGATGGCGAATCGGAACAGCGCCCGAACAAGGAAAGCCTTCAGACCCCCGACTGCGAAACAGGGAGAGCAGAACAAGCCGATCCTGAAACTACTCCAGTGCAAACCGAACTACGACGATCCACCCATGTAAGACAAAAACCAACATACTTAAAAGACTTTGTGACTAACAGGAACACTCCATCTAAGAAGGGAGGGGTGTTAGATATTAACATATATCGCAGCAAGTCTCCACTCAGGTCCGCCACTGGGGCGGGAACCAGGTATCAGTCTGATTGGTCGAGAGGCATACCCGATCCCTATAAAAGGGGAACCCTCAGACCACAGAGCAAGCTGGATCACTACTACTACTAATAAAGAGCTGTTAAGTCACTACGTGTCCGGAGTCTGTTCTCTCGTTGCCCAAATCTAACAATGTATATTGGCTCTGATTGGGAATCCAGCATATTCTGGGGACACCAGGTTCTGTAATTTTTTCATAGCAAGATTCTGTTTTACAGCATAGCTGGAGATGCTCACCTGCAGGGAGTGAAAGCATATCTTTCTTCCTTCTCCTCATATCAGTAGCTGCAAAAGGTGCTCTGTGACATAGAAAATTCTGGGTCTAAGAGCCTTTGATAAGCAACATCCTTCAAGTCTGGGCTACCTTGGGTTGCCTCCACGAGTTGAGGGGCCTGAGGAGCAAAACTGACAGAGCCAGATTCTCCATCCCAGAATAGGCTAAGCCTGCAGTTCAAAGTCTCTCCAGTGCTGCCTTTAACATTGCTGAAACTCTGGGAATGTTATTGTGCTGATGGGCTCCTTATGTTGGAACACTTATATGGCTGATCTTGCTGATCCAGATCTAAGCACCTGATTAGCTGCAATTCTTTTTTTTTTTCCTTTTCGAGGATTTTATTTGCCAACTTTTAGATAGTTACACTTAGGTCTTTCTATGCATTTATTTACTGGGAGCGCATTTCAAGCATTATCTCAAACATAGCTTATAGGAATTTAATTTTTCTCAAATACGAGTATAAAAGTCTTTTCTATCGATTAGCTGCAATTCTTGTATCATTTTGCCTCATGGCAGTTCTTTCCCTTCCAGCTGTTATTTTTCTCTTCACATAGTCATCGTTTTCTTTTTTCAGAAGACCTTCTGGGGGCAAGTGACTCCACGTTCCTGGTCTTGCCACGCATAAGCAACTATTTCCGGCCTACCCTAGTCTTCTACTTTGCTTCCAAAATGAGGTCTCACAAGGGTAGCACATTACCCTGCTGCTGTGACAACAAGGACTCCCAGTACATCATGCATCTCCTCCACTACCTTGAAGGAAAGCTGCATTTGGAAATTCCTTACGCGAGAATGCTAAAATTTGGCTTGTAGGTTCGAAGGCTCTCATCTAGTGGAGAGAGAACATCTATAAAGATCCCTGCTACGTCAAGTTCATGGCTCTTTTTGGTGCTCAAAATCCAGGCAAAAGGGGCTAAGGAAAATTTATAAATGACAATCTTTGATTGCCTCCTAGACTTACAAAACTAACTTTCTTTCTTAAACTACTTAAAAGAAAAGATGAGAGCTTTGTTGTAAAATGTAGGTTCCAGCTTTAATCCAAAATCTGTTGCTTTTATATCAGCAGTCAGCTTTCCAGTACAGGTGAAATCCAGCTCCCAACAGGTCCATTGATGAGGAATAATGATAGTTAGAATTCAAAAATATCAGAGGTACTGCTAATATTTTCTACTTTTAGACTTTTATTCAATATTTTATCTCCAGTAGTAAAGGAAAGGAATCTGAATTGCCACCAGCAATATCCATTGTATGCCTACTGTATTGTGTGAATGATTTTTGAAATTATATTTGGAAATGAAATCAGATGCCAAACCAATCTTATTTTATTCTTTGACAAAGTAAATAACTTAGCAGACCAGAAAAAGTCTGTGGACATAGTATAACTAGACTTCAGCAAGGCCTTTGACAAAGCAGACCATGACCTACTTTTTGGTAAACTAGAAAAATGTGGGATAGACAGCATCCTTACCAGTTGATTTTGGAACTGGCTGACAAACATTTGGCTTCATTGCTTCTGGTTGATATCCTGGTTGAAACCTTTGTGATCTGTTTGTCTGCTCATCATGCCATGTTTCTCATCCAAGAAGAAACAAGTTGCTCCTACAGTACAGTATTTTAAAAAATCAAAACCTTTGGTCACAATCTTCAATTGTTTGTTTCTCTTAATGTAACATGAAAATGACATCTTTCACGTCACTGCAGAGGCTGAAGCATTGTCTGCAGACAGTATTTGAATATGTGCACGGCATTCCTTCTATTTCTATTTCTATTTATTATTATAATTAACAAATTATTATAAAATTAGACATAAATATATGTAATTATGTATGATATAGGTTTATGTAGATAGAAGAAACATGGTGGCTTCCAATCATGAATCACCTGATGGCTGCCATCACCATTGACCACTGCTTATTTTGGCTGGAAATGACAGAACAATATCTGAACACCTAATATTAAGAATAACTGGAATAAAATGCATATAGTGCGAGATTCCTTCTTAACTGTTTGTAGTAGCCAGGGATGAAGTTCCCTCTTTCCAGGTCACAATCTCTCTCTTTATCTGGAGCATGGAAATCAACACAAACAGAACTAAGTTAACTTTTAACATAATGAACACAATCTATAAAGAGCAAAAGAACAACTGAGCACTGCCGCTCTCACTCCTGCAATTGGTGGAGGAGATGGGAGATGGTAGCAGTCCTGGACAGCCTTGTCTGAACTGGGAAGCTAAGCTGAATCAGACCAGGTTAGTATGTGGAGACATCCAGGGAATTGCAAATCTGTAGAGTAGTCTGGGAAGTTGAAAAATCCTTCAGGAACAAATCCATGGCAATCTACTTCTATATTAAAGCCAAGGAAATGATATGCACAAGACCCCATAAGAAATGATATGTGGTTGGATCCTGAGCTGTGAATGCTTCTTTGGGAGAGGAGATGATTCTGCTTGCTTTAAAAGAAGTAGTGGTCCTCTTTCCTTAAGAAACAGTTACTCGATTCCACAGAACTTGAGAATTCCTCTCTGACCTCAAACCATTTGTTCTGAGAGGAGAATGTTGAGTTGTACCTAGGCCCACAGCTTCAAAAATCCCCAGACATTACCTAGATCTTTTCAGTCAGATTTCAGGCCAGGTTACATTACTGAGACTCGAGTGTGATTGCATTTCTTGAGGATTCTCTGGCAGATGGTCCTCCGGGATCTCTTGGTGGCTTTTAATAGCAATGATCATTGTATCTTTATGCTGTAATGTTGCTTAAAGCTTTCCTGTGTCATATAGTGATCTGCCAGAGTCATAAGAATTGACCTGGGCAGTTATCTACATTTGATAGATGATGATGGATGATTTGCTTTTAAACATTACTTGCAAGGGCTAAAATTACAGGTGAATTGTATCAGCTGAACTGCAATCAGGTGGTTAATACTGTCAAGGGGGAAAATATTCAAACTGCATTCACACATGGCACAGATGACTTAGGCACAGAAGTCCTGCCATAATAAATAAATTAACTGAGAATGACTATTCAAGTGTTATAAAAGAAGAAAATGGATCACAAAGTTTCAGTCAGGAAATCCCACCAGAAACAATAAAGACATTGTTAAATATGCTAATTAGGAATGAAGCCTGGGACATAGGCTTCACTCAGGTCTGTCTTTCCAGGCAGGGAAACTGTTATTTAAAATCATTGGTTCACACTACAAGCAGCAAAATGGAACAACCTCATTGGTTAAGCGGTCTGACTGCTCACTTTAAGAGAGGGAGCTGTCAGACAGCCAGAAGACAGAGTATACCAAAATTGATAATAAAGAGTTGTAGTCACTATACAAAGTCCTGCTTCTTCATTCAACCCCCATATAACACTTGCGACAAGGATGGGATGCGAAGAAACAAAGGACACAGGAGCTGAACTGAGCCGGTTATCCATGCGGCACAAGCCATCATCGCAGCAAAATCAATAATCTGTATCAGCCGCTCAAGGTGACCATGCATACCCCACCAGCTCCATTCAACCCAGCTACGGAAAATTGGAAATTGTACCTATATGCTACAATTCGATTGGTTCATGGAAACAAATGACTCATCACGTCTATCAGACAATAGGAAGAGAGTGTATTTCCTAAGCTACTGCAGACCAGAAGTTTTCGATTTGGCCCAAGCATTATCCGAACCAGCCAACGTGCAGACGGTACCACGGACAACAGTCCAGGATATGCTCTGAGTATACTCTGCACCCATACCATCAACAAAGGTGAAAAAGTAAAAATTTCACCGCAGTTGTCAAGAGGAAGATGAGATGATTAATCAATAAATGCATTGCCACACTATGAAAAGCCACAACTCATTGCGAGTTCAGAGACATAGATGAAGCGATGCAAGATAGTCTTGTTTTGATACTGAGGGACTTCAATCTGCAGAGAAGATTACTAGCAAAGCCTAATCTCACATTTAAGGCGGTGCTAAAGGAAGTAAGAGCAACCAAAGCCTCAGATAAATCCGCAGTGACAATCCAGAAAGCATGGGACACACATCCCCCGCAAAGAGTGACCACCGTGATTAAGAGAGCACGGCGCAAGAAGAATCAATTGATGAGAATGATGAAATCCATTGCCTGCATGCCGAGAGAAAGAAGGGAAACCCGAAGACAGGAGAAAGACTGCCTTTTTGTGCCAGATGTGGGGGAAATCACCCCAGAGCAGCTTGCAGATTCAAGGACGGCCTTTGGCAAAGATGTGAGCAGAAGGAGCACATAGCAAGGGTTTGACACACCAACCAATCTTCCCTATACCCCCAATGGCAGCCGGCAGCCATGATAGGATTTCGAAGAACACCAAAGCATAAGAGAAATGAAAACCGAGCTGTAAAACCAAGAGAAACACACCATACGATCATAGAGCACTCCAACGCACACTGTTTAAAGAAAATCCATGTCATGGTCTAAATCAAGGGGTCTCCGTGTGACATGGAGGTGCACACGGGGTCCTACATGACCATTGTGTCCTGGAAAACTATAAAAAAGGCAGTTCCGGAGCTAGCAAAGAAACAATTGAAGTCTCAGAAGGTACTTTTAAAGGACTTTCAAGGGAACCACGTCCCTATAATAAGGAGCAGATCCTTCCAAGTCAAATTCCAAGATTTTGTTGGGCCCTTGCTGCTGACCGTGGTGAACGATGACCTGCCAAGCCTGCTTCGGCTGCAATGGTTCAAATCTGTGGGTTTAGAAGTGACTGGCATCTGTGATAAAGATAACAGCATCGAGGAGCTGATTAAGGAATTTGCTGATGTTTTTAACAGGAGTCTGGGCAAGTACATGGAGAAACCCATCTCTTTCAACCTAGATTTCAAAATCGCCCCCATTTGAATGAAACCTCGGAGGGTCCCTTTTGCTCTCTGGCCTAAAATAGATAATCAATTAGACAAACTAATTGCCCACAGGGTTTTAGAGCCGGTTGATCACACAAAATGGGAAACCCCAATTTTTACATTGATTAAACCAGACAGCTCACTCCACATCTGCATGGACTATAAATGTACAAACAAAAAGGCATTACAATAATGTGCCTACCCTGTGCCAGTCATACAGCATTTATTGCATTCCTTAGGCAAGGGCAAAACTTTTGCAAAATTCGATTTAGCTCAAGCATACCAGCAACTACTGGTGGACGATGCCACTGCAGAGGCACAAACTATTGTAACACACAGAGGGACATTTAGATGCCGCTGCCTGCAATTTGCAGTAAGCATGGCCCCAGGACTTTTTCAAAGCCTAATCGAATGCCTCCAACAGGGGATTCTGGTGGTGGTGCCTTACTTTGACAATGTCCTTGTGTCCACGGACAACAAAGAAGAGCACATCCAATGGTTAAACAGAGTCCTGAGCCAGTTCCAAAAAGCCGGACTTAATGTTTAAAAAGATAAATGCCAGATAGCCGTGACACAACTCGAGTTTCTGGGATATTTAATTCATGGCTCGGGAATAAACTCAACCAAAAGCAAAGCCCCCACACCAAAGAATCAGACAGAACTGCAGGCATTTCTAGGCCTGTTAAACTTTTTATAGTCTTTTTTTTTTTTTGCCACATAAGACAACAGTAGCTGAGCCACTACACCAGTTGCTAGACAGGAAGGCAAGTTGGACTTGGGGACAGAAGGAAGCCTCTGCTTTCTCAGAAGTTAAGAAACTGTTGTGATTCTTGAGTGTTCTTGTACAATATAATGAGACTCTGCCCCACATCTTAACTTGTGACGCCTCCCCATTTGGCGTCAGGTGTGTTCTCAGCACTGGATGCCAAATGGGACCCAGGCCCCAATTGCATTCTACTCAAAAACACAATTGACAGCAGAACAAAACTATAGTCAACTGGACAAGGAGGCACTGGCTGCAGTGGCAGGGGTCAAGCATTTTCACAAATACTTATACAGAGAGACTATGAACTAATTACGGACCACAAACCGCTCCTAGGCATTCTTGCAGAGGAGCATCCCACCCCAAATATTTTAGCCCTATGAATGATGAAATGGACCATTTTTATGGCAGCATATAATTACAGACTAATACAAGGGCCGGTCCAAGCCATAGGTCACGTCAACATCCTCCGCCAGTGCCCACTCCCGGATTTTGTAGAGGATTCTGCCCCCATCACACCCGTACTACTAATTGAGGACTTTGCATCCAGCCCTGTCACATTGGCTGGAACTAGCGGGACATTCAGCAAAAGACAAAGTCCTAAACTGAGTGTGGAGAGGGTGGCCTGAGGGACCTGTGGGGGGTGATTTAAAACCATTTCTGGTGCAACATGAATTGTCAGCCCAAAGGAATGTCTATTGTGGTGGGATCAAGTGGTTGTACCCTATAAACTAAAGAAACAAGTGCTAGAGGCAAGGGACGTGGGGCACCCTGGCATTGTCCAAATGAAGGCACTGATCAGGAGCTATGTGTGGTGGCCAAATATGGATAGGGACATAACTGAATGGGTCGTGACATGTACACCTTACCAGGAATCCAGACCAGCACCACCTATGGTACCCCTAGAGAATAAGAGACCCCCATAGAACCCTTGTCATGAAAGCCTCTTAATCCCCCCCCCCACATAACAGACATCCCAGTCAAATGCCTGTCATATGTTGCTCATGTAGCATTAAAACCCAGAGATGGGAAGGAAAAGCCAAAAGAGGCTGCAACTGCTGCCCTGATCCCCAGCCCAGTTAGAGCAGAACCAGAGCCTGAGCCCCAGTAGCTCCAGTGCCAGCCCTTTGGAGAGCCAAGGCTGGAGCCACAGCAGCAGTGCCAGCTCTGCAGACAGATAGGATGACAAGAAGAAACGGGGGGGGGAACGATAAGAAACAGATTTGTAGAACTAAGATCCTAAATGGGAGTACTATAATGAATACTGGTTGAGTGGGGGTGTTGGAATTCATTATTGGAATGTGTATTTCTATGCAACATTCAACTATGTGAGCAGCTTAGGAGAGACGTTCGGCTAGGATGCCTTTATTGCTTCTGGTGGACATCCTGATTGAAATCTTTTGTGGACTGTTTCTTCTTTTACACCATTTGGATAGTTTGAATTAATTTCTATTTCTGTTTCATTTTGTTTCTTATGTTCATGTGACACTGATGTGGAATTTCCCTCAGTTTGAAGCATTTGTCTTACTTCATGAACATACTGAGGTTTCATCAATAATTACACTTCTACTGATGGGTACCTTGTTTGTGTCTTGGTGTAGAATTCTGTATCCCTTTTGAGATTCATTGTACCCCACAAGTACACTTTCCTTTGCACAAGCATCCCATTTTGTATGATTTTCTTTTGGGGTGTGCACATAAGCTTTGCTTCCAAAAAATGTTTAATGGCTTAAATTTGGGGCTTTTCCATTCCACAGTTCACGTGGAGTTTTCTCAGTGGATTTTCCTCTGTAGTCGATTTTGGAGATAGCATGCAGTCATATTTGCCTCCCCCGGTATGTGGTTGGCATATCTGCATCAAAGAGCATAGTTCTTCCACTGTCACAAAGTGCGATTCTTTTTTTCTGAAACCCTGTTTTGTTCTGGGTTGAATGGTACAGTATTTTGAAATATTGTGCCATGCTTTCTGAGAATCGCTTGTGTGTTGTCACCTGTTTATTCAGTTCCATTATCTGTGTGCAAGACACTTGGCATTTTGCCAAATTTGTTGCTTTTTTTCTCTGGTACTTCACTTTTGTTGTATAACAGATATTGTGTAATATACCTGGAGTAATCATCTATAAAAAGTGAGAAAACACCTCTTCTTTCCTGGTCAATGTTTTCATTGAACCACAAATATCTGAATGAATTAAGTCCAGAGGTTTTTGAGCTCTGCTGTTACTCTGCTTTGGAAAGGCTTTTCGTATTATCTTTCCTTCTTTTCTTTTATATAGCAGTTGCATTTCATTATTTGATCATATGGACTATTTTTTTTTAATAAAAGTTTTTTTATTTTAAATTTTCAAAACAAACACAACATAAAGAATCCTCCTTCTTTACATACTGTAGAAAGTGTATCAGTTGGTTACAAAAAGCTTTCGTGTGTCTCTTCCACTGTCGCCACAAAATTCGTATTAACTCAAGTATTTTAAATCAGATATTTTCATACATATTACCATCATCATACCTCCATTTTCATTTGACTATAATTGTTTAAACATCCTTCATAAAATGTACCAAGATTTAAAACCTGACCACATACTGGCATTTCATTTGTTATTTCTAATATCCTCCAATAACACTATATCCTTATGGCCTATTCTGAGTAAACATCAATAATATTTAGTAACAAAAATTTCTAATCCTCCTTTCCAAATCACTGTTTACAATTTACATCCAATTTCCTTGTGTTGTACACATACATAGATCTATACTAGTCTCCCTTTATTTATTTATCAGTACAAATACAACACAAATATAAAAAGGCAACATTAAAAATAAAAATATGGTTTTCTGCCTGCATGGTCTTCTGTGATGGGCCGAAGGACAGAAAGAGGGAGTAGTGACCTTCCTCCCATATTTGGGCATACCGGGGGTTATAACACAAATACATATATACATACGTACATACATACATACATACATACATACATACATACATACATACATTGTTATTATTATCCCTCCTTCATTTAACTCTATCCATTATCATAGCGTTTCCCCCCCTAATAATCAAAACTTAGTTAAATTCAACTTAGTTATTTTTTATTAACCTTTATATATAACCAAATAATTTCTTTTTTTTTTTTTTTTGCTTTTAAAGTTTTATTGATTTGTGGCCACCACAAGGTGTTCTCAACAGAATACAAAACTTAGCAAGTAAGCACACACTTTATGAGAAGGATCACATCAGCTTCCTCAGACTGTTTAGGAACAAACAATGGTTTATTTATGAAAAGAACAAGTTTGTCCTTCACTACAAGAAAAACTTGCTGCTTTGGGAATTATACAGATAGAGCAAACTGAGCAAAGTGAGAGTTTCTCCTCCCCCCCTTATTCAGGACCTTGTTTTCTACCCCCTTATCTGTTTCATAATGGTTTTTAGTAAACTTTGTTCTGATAGTGCTCTGATTACATTTCCTAATATTTGCTGATTTGAGTACCCTGTATGGCTTAATATAGCTACTGTCTTTAAGGGATTTTTTTTTTCATCAGGACTAATTCTGCTAATATTTGACTTTGGAATGAACAGAATTTTGGAATCTTTTGAAGGCTGAAAAAGATACAGATAAAAGAATTTCCTCCCCCAAGCTTTATCTTGGGACTTCAGTCTCCAAGAATCTGACAAAACTGAATGGAAGGGAGGAGAGGAACCCTTTTCCCCCTAAGTTTTGATTTTTGTTTTAAGTAAGCTTCATAATATCATGTGCATTTCATATTGACAATTATTTTTATGGAAACGAAGACTGGGATACAAACAGGCTCTGGCAGGATATATAAATGTACCCAACATTGTTAAAAGCAAAATAAAAAAGCATCCCCCCCCATATCTTGACATCTTTTAACTACACTATTCTTAGTTGCAAGTAGTTCGGATCACTTTCAAGTACCAGTATGTAAATGATTCTTTGATAAACCCCAAACCTTGCATTTTAGATAGTACAGAAATATTAAGTAACTTAGCAGCTAATGCTGTCTCAAAAATATTGAAGCAAATCTTAGAGAGTAAGAAATGATCTCCTAAAGCTTTCATTTCAGAGGGAAATCCTCAAGCAATTCTTCAAAGGAGTTTTTAGAAGGGTAAACCCGCTTCCTGCAAAAACTCACTCTTCCAGATTTTTAATTTACCAATCTGAGAAGGACCCACCAAAACAATCATTTTTCCCCCACAAAAGCTTGATCTTGTAGCCAAACATGCTCCTAAGGCCCACACAAATCAGTCTTTTTTAACTGGTTTAAAATCCGCCGGCTGAATGGGAGGGTAAATAGCAAACTTGCTGGAATAAAGAGCAAGGGCCCATTTAGGGAAAGTGATAAAGGGGGGAATGAACCAGAAAAGGAAAGACAGCTTGGGCATCAATTAGGTAAGGATTTCTGGAACCAAAATATAATTATAGACGTCTCGCCCATCCACGTCCTTAAACCGATAGGAGCGAGCAAGATCTGGACTGAGGACCACTTTGCCGCTGTGCCTCATGACGTGCGGATCCGATGCCAAGGCTACCATGCATTTCCCACTCACTTCGGGAGACTCTGCCTTGTTGGCCAGCCGCCCCGGCAGGTCCTTGAATAGTTTCTCGACATCCTCCACTTGTTCCATGACCAGTTCAGTGTGAACGAGCCCAGACCAAAGGGACACGCAGGCCACGCCGAAAGGGCGCAGCTCGATGCCACAGTCATCCGCCAGGCCGTCTCAGGCAGCTTTGCCCACCCCGTACGGGACATCGAACATGTACCACAGCCCACCGGGCGAGGCGATGACGACAATGAGACCGCGCCCGGCAGGCACCATGAACCGGGCGGCATGAACCATGCAGAAATAGTTGCCTATCAGGCCGGCGTTGTTGACTGTGTCCCAGAGGGACGGCTCGGTTTCCCAGAACGGCACACCGATCTCTTTGGAGAGGGTGGTCACCGCGGAGAAAGCGCTGTTGACCAAAACATCCAGGCGGCTGGCTTGCTCCTGTCGGACGCGCTGGAACAACGCAGCCACGTCTTCCTCTCGAGTAGAGTCGCACACCACCGCAGTGGCGCCTGCTTCTGACAGCTGCAGCGTGATGCCTTTCCTGATGCCCCGCGAGGCACCGGTCACCACGCAGACGTGTCCTAGCAGAGGCCTAGTCCCCGAGGCCATGGCCACGGCAGCAGTAATAGCAGCAGCAGCAGAAGAGAAAGGTACAATTTGCTCAGCGGCTGGCAAAAACAGGAGAACCACGGCGACGATGAGGGCTTTTGTGGCACTTGCTCAACCCTGTGCCATCCGCCACGATTTCTAATCCTCATTTCCAAATCACTGTTTACAATTTACATCCAATTTCCTTATGTTGTACCCATACATATATATACATTGTTATTATTATCCCTCCTTCATTTAACTCTATCCATTATCATCGCGTTTCCCCCCCTAATAATCAAAACTTAGTTAAATTCAACTTAGTTATTTTTTATTAACCTTTATATATAACCAAATAATTTCTAATCTTCCTTTCATAGGTACCATTCAATATTCATATCCAATTACTACTTGTCATACCAATACATATGTATACATTATTATCATTATCAGTTGTTTTTTTAACCATGTATATTGTCACTAAATTTCATTAAATTTAACTAGTTTTAGATTATACACTTCCATCTATCAACCTGCATCTTTCCAGTAGCAAAACAATCTCATGTCTTTTGCCATTTGTGGTATCAGTCCTCTAATCATCTCCTTAATCAAAGGAGGAGGAGCCAACGTCGCTATGAGACGGACATGCGATCTCAATATTCTGAGATCGCTGCCAAAACATTTATCACTGGGTGGTCCAATTGGACCTAAAGTGTCCCACAGAGACGGAGAATGGGAAGAATACGTCCTGCTGATCTCAGGGACACCAGGAGAAGTTCTTCTAGCTGGCGATAAAATCACAGCCCTTAGGCTGGTGAAGTTGGGATGGCTCCAAAGAGAAGGAAATGGAAAGAGGAAGTGTTTACAGCTGATGAGGAATTTTTACCATTTTAAAAGAGACTGCCTACAAAAAACTTAAAATTAATTTAAATCTGAGAACAGAAGAAATAAGTGGTGGAATTAAACTTTGAATGGTTTTGGTCAGTGTGTTATCTTGCTCTTAAATGCTATTTTTATGGATGGAATTTATGCAAGCCTTTTAAAATGAATGGATTAAGTTTTCTTCTTCTATCTTTTTATTATTATTATTTTTGCAACCTATGGACTAAAATTCTCCTTCCTCATTACTATGTGTGTTTTTCTATATCTATGGTGATTGATTTGTGTCTGGAAATGGAGAGTGGAATACGGAAAGAGGAATTAAATGGAGGGGAACTCTACCCCAGATGGCAAGATACAGAAGAAGAAACAAGAAAAGAATTTATGGATTTAAAGAGAGAAATTTTAGTGGCAACATCATTGGTAACATCACTGACAATTAAAGATAAGCTGATCAAGGAAACAGAAGAAGGGCATCAAATTACATGAGAGACTCAATAAGCAATGAGTTGCAAAGAGGAATCCATGCAAATTTGATTGAGGAGATCATATGGACTAATTTTTATTCCACTTGCATAGTCGTTCTCAATTAATTTCTTTATTATGTCAGGACTTCTGTGCCCAAGTCATCTGTGCCATGTGTGAATGCAATTTGAAAGTTTTTCCTCCTTGGCAGTATTAAACATCTGATTGCAGTTCAGCTAATACAGTTCATTTGTAATTTTGGCATTTGCAAGTAAGATATACTCTCTTTTTGATGGCACAACTATCCCCTTGGAAGGTCTCTACTTTACCTTGTTTTGTGAGCTTCTTCACCAACAAAAGATAAATTTCAAAAAAAGGGACATACAGGACATTTTTTACATGTATCTTTTTGGTGACACTGGGAAACAGGACAGTAAAAAAACCATATCTCATTCATTCTGATCCATTTTTTGCCCTTTAGCTGTGGTGATTTTTTTTTCCTTTTTACTCTGTTCAAGGTGAATAAAGAAATTTCTGTTATTTGTCATGTGACTTGTAGTTCCTGAATCAACACATATTTGCTTGCAAACACGAGGTGCAATGTTTGGATCGAAAAGCATGCTAATTATCTGAAGAAAAATCACTTTATTCCTTCACACTTTTGGCCTTCTGAAATTTAATCTGTTTTTACATTCTGCAAACTGCTTTTAAATGGCTCTTTTTCTTGAACACAAAGCATGCACATGTTTCTTGCTTCATGTAACTGTTTTTATTCCTATTTTTCATCTTTAAAACAGACTCTGCAACAGAAATCCTGTCACTATTAATGCTTTCTGTTTTACACTTATATTCATCCACAAGCTTGCCCTTAACATATTCCAATGTCAGCTTGACATCTGGACCTGCATCAAATGCTGTGAAAAGGATTTCATAACTTTCTAATAAATCACTAAGTAATAGTGTTGCGACATGAAAATCTTTTCTCCTACACCTCTAAGGCGTTCTCAGCTGAAAATGTATAATTAGCTAAACGGGAGGTCAGCCCTCTCTACCTTTGCTATCACTACCTGACACTAGTTACGCCATTGGTGCATTAAGGAACTGCAAAGTTCTAACACAAAGGCTTTCTTCCCCGCCCCCCACCCCCAGTGAATTAGTTCTCTGACTGCTGGACTGGAAATTAACCTAAGAAACTCTACTTTCAGAACCATCATGGACCCAAAGGAAATGAGCAATGGACCCATGAGGCAAAGAAGCTCTCAGGAGCAGACCAGGGGAGAAGAGAAAACACAATTACTCAATGGTAAGGGGGCATTTAAGGAGCATGGGTGATATATTTTGTCGCACAAATTGGGGGATATCCCTGCTGTGGATAAATTATCTGGGGAGTTTCAATTAGGCCTTGGAATTAAGTAGTACTATGCAGAGATTAGCATTTTGGGAACCTCAGCAAAAAACCTTATATTACTTTACTAGAGAGCTATGTAGTGTCCACCACATGCTTTGGAGTCCAATCCTAAGAATCTCCTGCCATTCTAAACACCTGCTAAAAGACTGTAGAACTTGTAGTTAAAGGAATAGTGTATGCTGTATGTTACCTATCTGTATTATCTTCTTAATACAGATATTCATAAAGTAAATGTAGGGATGGAAGGGATTCTGGAACGGGATGATCAAAAGTACATTAATCACTGCATGTCATTCTTGGTTTTGGGCTTGACAGCAATCTGTGAAGTGGGACAGAGAGGAAAGCATCCGATAATGATTGATTCACACATCAGTAAGAAATAATATGGAAAATTATGACAAAAAAAGATCAGAAATTATGCCTGAAGAACTGGTGTGCATTTAATATTTGTCCAGAAATGCTAAAGTTCATCTTTCAAAGACAAAACAATGCAAGCATTTAGTTGAAGGAAACAAGGAACATCTTAGTTAACTAGTTACAAGGAAAACATTTGGGAATTTTCATCACAAGACCATAACACTGTTGTTAAGTGAATCTGTCTTCCCCATTGATTTTCATTGTCAGTGGGTTGCAAAAGGGGATCTAATGACCTTGGTACACTGCAAATACATGCCAGTTACTATATGTCCAAATTTTAATCCCATGCCCATGGGGATGCTGCAATGGTTGTAAGTGTGAAAAATGGTCATCCGTCACTTTTTTCAGTCCCATTGTAACTTCAAACAGTCACTAAATGAATGGTTGTAAGTTGAGGACTACCTGTACTACACTCTAATATTTGTCAGATGTTCTGGCAATATTCCTTCCTCCATATCTACTAAAATGATATAATGTTTTATGCTGCTTTACTTGGTACTTAAGCAAAGTAAAATTATAGGATAAACACAGACTTCCCAATCTGCTGGTTAAAAGAGGTTACTATAGTGTGGAAATCTGTTTTTTAAAAAGGCTACAAAACTGAATTAAAACTATATGCTATATAAAATGCTTCAAAAGCCTGGTAGAGATAGTTTTGGACTTGCTTTATCCATCCCAAAGGAAAGAGAATGCAAAGAGTTGGGAAACGAATGCTTGAAATTCATAGTAAATTCGCTCACACAGAGAGGGACTTCTCCTGGTGCCGTCCACTAGGCAATGCCAACGGGCGACACCAAGGAGTAGGGCCTTCTCTGTGATGGGCCCAACCCTCTGGAATGACCTCCCCCCCGACATTAGAACCATTACCGACCTCCGCTCCTTCCGGCAAAAATTGAAGACTCACCTGTTCCGATTAGCAGGCCTGGCATAATTACAACTATCCCTCCTGGCAAATGTATTAACTGGTTATTTTAGGGGTATTGTTTTTAACTTATTGTGTGTGTTTTAGGGGTTCAAAATCCTATATTTATATATATTGCTTTGTACAGTTCTTTTAATTCCATTTTTAACCTCCTCCATTCCAACTGTACATATTCAATTTTTATTGTATTTTGATATATTTTGCATGGACTGTACACCGCCCCGAGTCCCTTTTGGGAGAGGGGGCGGTCTAGAAGCATGAATAATAAATAAATAAATAAATAAATAGTAGTAATTTAGAAGAAAAAACTCTGTACAATGGGAAGATTTCTGTCTAATCCAGTGATTCCCAAAGTGTGCGCCGCGGCTCCCTGGGGAGCCACGCTATCGTCATAAGGGCGCCGCGAAATATTCAATTAATACCTGCGCCGGGCGCCCGCTTCCCTCCCTCCTCTCGGGCTTTGGAGGGAAGCTTCTGCAAAAGCCCGGGCATGACAAGTCTCCCAGGCTGAAATTTGCCGAGCTGTACGCGCGCACCTGTTTTCCACAGTGTGGAGCAGCGGCGAGATTCTGGGCGGCGAGCGATGATTCCGGGAGGCATCAGTGGGGGGGGCAGGGTCCCCCTCGCGTTCCTCATCTTCCCGGATGGCCCCTGAAATCATCGCTCGCCGCGCAGAATCTCGCCGCTGCTCCACGCCGTGGAAAACAGGCGCGTGCGCACAGCTCGGCAAATTAAAGCCTGGGAGACTTGTTGCCACTCGCCTTTGCAGAAGCTTCCCTCCGAAGCATTCCGAGGGAGGGCTGTAAACTTCCCTCCGAAGTCTTGGGAAGTTCTGAGGAGCCCCCCAAGGCAAAACGCCGCTGCCAGGTAGCTAAAAGTACGTCTCTGATTCGTCTCTGTCAGTCTCTCTCTGATTCCCTCTCTCACTCCCTCTCTCTGTTCCTCTCTCTGTCTGTCTGTCTCACTCACACACACACACACTGTGGACCACAGTGTGTGTGTGTGTGAGTGAGACAGACAGACAGAGAGAGGAACAGAGAGAGGGAGTGAGAGAGGGAATCAGAGAGAGACTGACAGACAGACAGACACACACACACACACAGAGAGAGAGAGGGGGAGGGAGGGAGAGAAAGATAGACAGACAAAGAGAGAGACACACACATAGTGAGTGATTAAGTGAATGAGTGAGAGACAGACACACCCACATACACAGAGTGACAGAGAGAGAGGAAGGGAGGGGAGAGAGACAGAGGGAGACACACACACACACACACACACACACACAGAGTGAGTGAGAGACAGACAGACAGACACACACACACACACACACACAGAGTGACAGAGATGGGGGAACGAGGAGAGAGAGACAGAGATACAGAGAGAGAGAGAGACAGATAGACACTCAGAGAAAATGACAGAGGGAGACAGAGAGGGAGGGAGGGAGGGAGAGAGAGAGACAAAGAGCCAGAGAGAGAGAGAGAAAGAAAAAGAAAAAAAGAAAGAAAGTGGGAGAGAGAGATGAAAGAAAGAAAGAAAAACAACATATGACCACAATTGAGCCCAAAATTTTGGTTGCTAAGCAAGAGCGGCTCTCCAAATAAATTTCAATTGTGGTTTTGGCAAGATTTGGCTCAGTTGAAAAAAAGGTTGCCCACCACTGGGCTAGTGTGGTGGTTAAGTTACTTTTCAAAAGCTATTTTTCTGATCCAAGATTTGAGAAGTTGTGCAGCGAACAACAAGCCCATCCATCCCATTAATAATTTTAAATCATTAAACGATGTTCAATAAATTGTGAATTTAAAGCTCGTGTTTAATTTATTTTTCAATTAACCTAACCTTAACGAACTAAAAAGTAGATTTCCAAATCCTTAAAAAGTCAAAAATTAAAAAAAATCAGATGTACCTATTAAGGGAGCCGTGGAAAAAATCCGAAGTGTTATGGGAGCCGCAAACCGAAAAAGATTGGGAACCTCTGGTCTAATCCAAGCAATGAACTGACTTCCTCCATTCACCTAATGTGAAATCATGCTTTTAAAATGAAGCTCTTTCTAATTCTATAGCAGAAGCTGAACACCTGGAGAAAATTAATGCCCACATCCAATGGAAGAGACACCTGGAGGTAATATTAGATATTACAATAGGTAATAATAAAAGCAGGAGGAAGATAGCACTAGAGAAAAAAATATTCTCCCTAAATGATGAATTATCAAGAATGATTAAAATGGCCAATTCTATGGCTTCACAGTCCCATGGTCTCTATCCTTGTCATAGAGGATTAGGTCCTGTACGTTTCTTAGGCTTTCTGGGCAAGGGAGCTTCTGTAACAGATCGAAGAAGGGAAGCAACCAGACAATGAGTAAGAACACACAGTTGTAGCTAATTAGTTGAGAAGAGCTGGCTACTGCATGAGGCAATCAAAGTTGTGCTTAGTTGCTGTGTGCTCTCTGCAATTTACCTCATGATGTTCCTACTGTGAATATATTTAGTTATATAAAACTGAAAGTTCAGTGTTAGAATCTCTGACTCCATTTCGACATCATCTGTGCAATTCCCTGACAGTGTCCATCACCTAAATGCATTCTAGGAATCTATGACAGGCCTGGGCATCATTAAATTCCCTCTGTTTTGTTGGTAGGTAATGAAGGCGAAGGTACTAGAAGAGATACACAATCAGCTGAGTGATCTCTTAGACAAGACCTTGGAAGAAGCAGCTCATTCCAGACCGCAGCAATTGAGTGTTGTCCCAGCAAAGCAGGAAAGCAGGTGGAAGTGGTTCCTTGTAATTAATTTTGGAACAGGGATGGGGAAAATAGAGTCATCAGGCAGTGCTGGCTCAATGGCCTTGAAACAGAGATGAGCACCACCTCCAAGAGTCATCACTGACTGTGGAGTAAAATCCTCAGGGACTCTTACCTTTACCCCACTTTTCAGTGGTGAGAAGGGTTTTGAGAGATATATTAAATATTACCTGATTTGAAATCTTATTTTGCAGAGAGAAGGGTCAGCTACTGAAGAAGAAAGTCTTTGTCCCTCAACGGTCCTTGTTTGAGTAAGTATGCCTAGCTATGGTATGAACAAGACTTAGTCAGAGGGAGAATGTGCAAAGTAGCCGGCTCTCTAAGGCCTCGGGTTCCAAACGTGGCCTTGGGCAAATAAAGCTGATATTCCACTGTTGACGAAGAACAAGAGTTTGAAACAGCCCAATAAGGACTGAACATGCTCCATAGCCACACAATGCAGAGAGTCTTTGGTGGGTGCCGGGAAAGCATAAAAAGAATAGATACAGGTGATGGGAAACAAAATAGATTATTTTTGAAAGCATTAGGTTAATTACCACGATAGTCCATAGAGTTATTAATAGCACATTAGAATAAGGCTGTTTGTATTCCTAGCAGGAGTGAGATTCCTGCTTGGTCCAAGGGCTCAATTGCAGTCATATGTTGAGGACTACCTGTATATCTTTAGAGATGGAAACACACACACCCAGCCACTTGAATACCCCCCCCCCAGCCACTTGCATGTTATTTCTTTTGTCCAAGTGAAACTACAGGTTTTTGCACAGAACACCAAATGAAAATCTTTGTTTCCCAGGTTTTGTCCAATGATCCCCAGCTGTCCATTTCTCTCAACTTCTATTATTTATTTGCTGGCAACTTGTCTCTCTTTTACAGCACATTGCTGGAGTTGGAACATTTCCGCACAATCCATCACATATTTGTGGCCCTGCTCTGTATATTTGTCCTCAAACAAATCACTGTGGATTTCATCGATGAAGGACGGTATGATTCAGAAAAGGGGGCATGATAGAAAGACTGTCCTATGATGTATGCTAATTCTAGAGAAAGAGTGGGGATATGATGTTAATTGTTTTGTGCTAAGGGACACAGTAGGAATCCTAAGAACACATTTATCTAATCTTTAAACTTAGGTTCCATCCAAAGTTAAACATCCTTGGGGCCCTGCAGGCAGTTTGACCCTGCTGCATCTCCTCCCACTTCTCATTATTCATCTACTAGCTGAAAAGAAAATGGAATTTGTTCTTCTCCTTATCTTTGTTCTCCTGTTGAGCAGTAACACTTGGGACCCTCCTATGCCCACCTAGAGGAGATTAAACCTAAGTGGGAAATACATCCATTGATGCCACCTTTGCTAGTCATCTAAACAATCTCCTCTATGCTAGTCACCTAGTTACACAGATACATTTCTTCTACCTTCCTTCTGAATGAATCTTGTTACCTTTTGGGTCTTTCTGTGCACGTGTTCATGGCTGACCATATATGTTGTGCAGTGGTGGGTTTCAAAAAATTTTGGAACGTCTTCTGTACGTGTGGCCTGCTTTGTGGGATTGGCTTGCTGCCCATGTGACTGGGTGGAAGTGGCTTGCCACCCATGTGACTGGGTGGGAGTGGTTTGCTGCCAATGTGACTGGGTGGGAGTGGCTTGCCGCCAATGTGACCGGGTGGGAGTGCCAAGATAATGTCACTGAATTCTTTGCCCCAATGGATGAACTAGAATAAGATTAAAATAAGTACACAAAACAATAAAAGAGCTACTTACAGAAAGAAGATGACTGTCTTGCCAGTCTTCAGTATCACTTACTCCAATGAACGGCCTGCACAAAGAAGAGACACAGAAATGAACTCTTTCCTTGCATGCACTGCATTAGGATGAAACCAGCACACAAAACAATAAAGACAGCTACTTACAGACGGAAGATTACTGTCCTTTTCTCCGTCTTCTGCACCACCACCTTACCACCTTGCTCCAATAACCTGCACAAAGAAGAGACACAGAAAGGAAGACTTTAATCGCTTGCACTTACTATATTAAGGATGAACCCAGCACACCCAGCAATAAAGACAGCTACTTACAGAGGGAAGATTACTGCTTTGCCGATCTTCTGCACACCACCACCTCACCACCTTGCTCCAATAACCTGCACAAAGAAGAGACACAGAAAGGAGGACTTTAATCGCATGCACTTATACCTTACAAAAGAATAACACAATGAAAGAGATACACTCAAGTGCTTACTTGTGTTACTGGTTTTTTGGTTGTTGTTATTTCCATATTGTTCTTAGGCTTCCAGACTCCTCAGTTGCAGCTTTCTTGGTCTTTATTCGTGGATCATCAGTCGTGTGGTGGTGTGCTCTGAGCCACTTTTTCACTGCAGGAATTGGGTCCCATCTCTCAACAGGCATGCCAACAACACTTATCACCATCAGATTATTTACATTTGGAACAATTAGGTGGGTTCTTTGCTCTGAACATGGGTTCATTTTTGAAAACCCCCTTTCCGTCTCTGCTGAACTAACAGCAATTGTCCTGACAATATCTTTAGCTTTTCTGATACCGTCAGGAATTTTGTAATTGTTTGGATTTTTTAGCACATTTTCCAAAAAATCTCTGTGGTCATTCAAATTAATTTCGTAATTAAAAATTTCACCAAATTCAAACAATGCTGCCTCTGCCTCAGCCCATGGAATGACTACATCTTCAATGTTCCAGTAATCTGGCTCCAAATATGTGATAAAGTGTAACTTGTTTGCAGCTGGCAATTGGCTACCTGTTTTTAGATGGTAGCAATCTATCGGCCTTTTGTTCAAATTGGTGATGATGCTTGACAGACTCTTGTCACGAGGAAGGGCAAGAAATCATTGATTTGGAGCTAAATTGATGTTTTTGAAGGCTTGTGTTTTTAGCATTGCATCAATGTTGTTTTCATATGTGCCCTTTCTCTGTCTAAGCATTTCAAAAGCTTTGATTGTTCGCAATACTAACTTTTCGGCCTTGATGATACCTGTGCCTCTTCCCTGCAGGGCATTTGACAGGCGAGAAATCTCATTTAGAATATCTATCATGAGGGTCAAATCCTTCAAAAAATTTAGATTTTCAAAATGGGAAGCCATGCCTGGGAATCTTTCATTGCCCAGAAAAAACTGATGTAGTGCTAGATAAGCACGCCACACACCCTTGGTTGCCCTTAAACTACAGGCATCCCATTTTGGTCCCAAAACTCTGCCAATCTTCACAATTTCAATGCCCAATTGTTCAGAGATTTGGAAAAGGTCATTCTGGCTCTTGCAGGATTTGTGGAAGGTGGTGTGTATTTTATCAAGGAAGATCTTGAAGTGGTTGAGTTGCTTTATTTCTCTTATTGCATCATCCAGCACAAGTTGGAGGTGGTGGTTCAAGCAATGCCAGATTACAATGTTTGGGAAATCTTCAGCTATTCTGGTGCTGACTCCAGATTTTCTTCCAAGCATAACTTTGGCACCATCAGAGCAGAAAGCGATTACATTCTTCTGGAGATATTTGGTGGTAAACCCAACTTTACGCAAGCTTCCCATCGCTGCAGAATATATGGTTTCCGTATCTTGTTTCTCTAATTCCAAAAGCTCAACGAAAATGGTTGCTGGGCATTCTGGATCCTCAACTCTAACAAAAACTATCAGCACTGCTTTCATTGAAAGTGTTTAGGCTTCATCGATTATTAGGCACACCTTTAGAGTCTTTGCAATAATCCTGGAAAACATGATGCTTTTGATTTCGTTCGCAATGAATTCAACTATTTCCATTGTGGATCTCCATGAATGCAAGCCAATTCCCACATCCACTCCAAACGTAGTTAGCAAATTTACCTGCGCTTCGATGTCTGAGAATGGATTACATCTTTGTGCCAAATCGTAAACAGTAGAAAATATTGGATAAATGTTTCTCAGTTGACTTATCTATGGATTTGGTTAAAGCATCTTGATCCCGTTGGTGTGCTTTTAATTGAAAAAGTTCCTTTAATTTTTTTCTGAGCAATGCTTGTTCTGTCTCCTTATTTTTCCCAGCTGGCACAGAGTGGAAATGTTTCCACTCTCTAGAAAAATGAATACCTTTCTCTAATGAGAACATAGGTTTTGCACAGTACTCACAACCTAACCTCTTGTCGGATACTGCCAGTCCATCATACTTGTCCTTGAAGTGTCTATATTGCTGCAAATTCCAGCAGTCAGGAAGTTGTGGAACTTCAGTGGAGGAGATGGACTTGCTGCTTTCTCCAACCTCAAGTGGTGGAAGTGGTTGTGCTGCTGGTGGTGCTGGTGGTGCTGGTGCTGGTGTTGGTGCTGGTGACTGTTGTGGATCAGCTGATTCCCCAGCTTTTGTTTTTTTGGAAAAGAAAGCAGTCATACTCTGTTACCTCTTCTTCATTCTGTTAAATAATACGAACTGCAAAAGAAATAAAACAATATTGGACTCAATTGTGGTTGTAAGCTTAGGACTACAGGTAACAGAAGGGACCTCTGCTTTCACTCAACAATGTACGGTCTTTTCAGGAAGGATGTCACCCAACAAAAAGGAAAGATATAGTCTTTCATCCAAGAAGGTAGATCAAGAATGAATGTTATAGGTAGATTCACAGAGCAATACAAATTTCTTTTTCTGAAATTTAGTTCTCAGTTCAAAAAAACAGGAATATATGAATTAGGTTCAGTACTTATATTGGTCCAAGTAGCTATTCAAGAGTTAGTGGTTAGAAGCAATGGTAAAGCAAGATATGGATTTAACACCAGAAATATTTTGTTGGCTATTTGAAAGGGAATACAATATATATTTAATTTTACACATGTTAGCAGCTGCTGGAATTGTGTTTGCACAACAGTGGAAAAACAGAGATATGAAAATGAATAAATGTTACAATATGCAGGAATAAATAAATTGACAATTAAAATCAAGAAGGCTTTGAATACTTTTTCACGTGGGATTTGTTTTAGCAATTGCTAACTAACAGAAACAGAAATTAGAAATCTAAAAGTATGAAAGAAAACACCAATTATGTAAGGAAAGGTCACTAAAATGTATAAGGAAATATTATTAGTACTTGATCATTATTAATGCATAGATAACTGTGGGATATTACACACCCACAAACTATGACAGTGCCAGGAAAACACAAAAAATAACTGCAGATGAAACCAGTTTTATTCCCTAACCCTAAGGACAGGAAAGACAAAGCCACTGGAATAAAAACAATCAAAGCATTGTGGAAAATTATAAAGGACAGTGCCAGGAAGCTCACAGAACCAGCAACCATCTCACAATTACCTAAACAACCAGGTATCACAGAGAAACACACAAAATCTGGCAAAGCTGCCTTGCACCAACCTGGCCTGCCCATAGAAAAGCAGCCACTTTGAGACACATAAACCATGCACCAACCTGCACACTTAAGAGCAAAATATTGCATCACAAATAAACCATTTGCAAAAAGGAATAACATTTCTTGTAATAAACACATTCTATAAACAATAAATAAATAAAATTTCCCTAAAAATAATTTATAAAAATATATTCTATAAATAATAAAAACTCCTTAAAAACCATTAAAAAAATTCCATACACAATAAATTACAATAAAACCATTAAAAATATTCTATACACAATTCTTTGAAATGTATTGAGCATAGAATATTTTTAAATGGTTTATTTCAATTTATTGTTGATAGCATATTTTTTTAAAATAGTCTAAGAATTTAAAAAAGATTCTACAAACAATAAATTGAAATAAACCATTTTTAAAAATTCTATACTCAATACTTTTTAAATAAAATGATTTTAAAAAATTCTATACACAATAAATAAAATATTTTTTAAAAAAACGTTAAAAGCATAAATGAAAAAAAACTTACCAGCAGGCAGAATCAGCAGCTCTCCGATGCGATGGATGCTGCAGGAAGCAGGCAGGCGACAAGGCAGCACGTAAGCTGGACTGAAGGGACAAGGGACAACCAGGTCGGCTAGGCCCGCCGCCTGGCAGGCTTAGCCAGCCAGGTGAGACTGGAGATGGAGGGTAGGGGAGGAGGGTAGCAGGAACCCAACTTTCGGCCATGCGGCATATGCCAGCTCGCGGCTTTCGCGAGGCAAGGCCTTAAGGCCTTATTTCACGAAAGCTGCGAGCTAGCATAAGCTAGCCACTCCCCCCCCACTGACGACGACACTGCAGCCCAGCTTCTTTCGTCCATGTGGCATACACCAGCTCACGTCTTACGCGAGCGAAGGCCTTCAGGCCTTCCCTCGTGAAAGCCACGAGCTGGCGTAACCTAGCATCTCCCCACCACCACCGCAGCCCAGCTCCTTTTGGCCACGCGGCATATGCCAGCTCGCAGCTTTCGCGAGCGAAGCCCTGAAGGCCTTCCCTCACGAAAGCCATGAGCTGGCGTAAGCTAGCCTCTCCCCCCCACCGCCACAGCCCACCTCCTTTCGGCCACACAGCGTATGCCAGCTCGCAGCTTTCACGAGCGAAGGCCTGAAGGCCTTCCCTCGTGAAAGCCGCGAGCTGGCGTAAGCTAGTCTCTCCCCCTCCCACCGCTGCCGCTGCAGCCCACCTTCTTTTGGCCACGTGGCGTACGCCAGCCCACGGTTTTCGCGAGTGAAGGCCTGATGGCCTTCCCTTACAAAAGCCGCGAGCTGGTGTAAGCTAGCCTCTCCCCCACCACCACTGCAGCCCACCTCCCTTCGGCCACATGGCATATGCCAGCTCGCCTTACAGATTGATAGCAGAGGAAGGTTATGTAGCCATACAAATCAAATAAAGTGTACAATGTAGAGTCACTATGGGCCTTGCTACTTAATGGTTTCAACTGTCACAACTGTTGCAGGAAACTCTTCTCAGAACATAAAGGAACCATAGATTATAACCATAGATGCTAAGTAAACACTGCCATCTACTGGCTAATTAATTCTGTAGTTGGAATACATTCTAACATGTATTGAAACAAGAATGAAGCGGATCAAGGAAGGAGTCCAATAGAAGACAGAGAGCCAAGCTCACATTCACAGTCAGGGATGTAATTGGGTCACTTTGGGTTAGTTGATCAATCTCTCAGCTTTCACTGGGGATAAGATTAGGAGGAAAGTCCAGGTGTTTCACCATGAATTTTCAAAATGGAAGATTTACGGGTAATAAATAAATGTCTTATACAATTACCTAAGCTCCACATGAGCTGTAGAAAGCTCAGGGGGATGTACCAAAAAAGGATTGGACATTATTCTGACAGGAATGTTGAGTAATGTTCCTAATACGACAGACCCTTCAAAAAACCTTGCAGTCCTCTATTCCTGATCCATTTAAATTCTGCTAGGAATCTTTTTATTGGTCCAATATTTAATGATGAGCAATAGTTGAAATTATGTAGGTAATGAAAAAAAGATTATGAAACAAAACAAGATTATGAAACAAATGAAGGGGACTGATTGTAATTTTTTCAGTTGGAAGTGGAATTTTCCTTCATTCTAACTCTGTTCTGACTATTTTGAAGAGTTCATGGGAACTTTCATGAGTTTCTTTCCTCAAAATAGCAGGACCAAATCCCCTTCACTTTTCATCAGTCATGCCATTGAATATTGGGGATAACCCGAGAAACTGCTTATTTCATTTGAAACATCCTCATTTTTGGGCAGCATCCTTAGAATACTTTTTCTTCTTTGTCTTCCACAGTCTTGTTTTGGATTTTGAGCTCCTTATCATTGCCTTTCAACAGCTGCCCACAGCACTCTTGGCCTGGCTCTGCATGTTCCTCTACACCTTATTTGTGCCCTATCAGGCCCTGCAAATGTGGTCAGGCTGCTTGGAGATGACCAGGTTCCCCAACCTCTTGACGGTCACCTTGGTGTTGCTTGTGCTGCTCTGCCATGCTGCAGTGCTGGGATTCTTCCCCGTCTATATTGCTGTCTATTGTAATTTGGGAATTGCCTCTCGTTTCATTGTCCTCTTGGAGCAGGTATGGCCCTGGGGCAGCACAAAGAAAGTGGGTACAGGGGAAAGGAGTTCTTAAACAGAAATGGGAGAAGCTAAGGTTGACGTTTGAAGTGAGGTTGGACTTACGAAGGAATTCTAGTTGCCCCAGACATCTCAGTGTGGAAAGCATAGATAATAGCAAGCGCTAGACTGGCCCCCTGTAGCATAAATGTATACTTCCATACACAGGCCATATATTTGCCATTGTACAGAGAAGACATGCCAACCTCACTCCAGGTTTAAGATAGCTTTCTCCTGTCTGACACCCAGTCGTGGGATTCAGCCAGTTCGAACCACTTTGGGAGAATAGTTGTTAACTTTCTGAGCAGTTTGGTGAACTGGTTGTTGGAAGAAATCATTAGGGCGGAGAACCGGTTTTTAAATTATTTGAATTCCACCCCTGCTGGTATCCTCTGAATGGCATCGTCATGTATATGTCATATATAAATGGCTACAGTAGCACTTCCCATGGCCTCAAATATATGTTCTTCTTGCTAGCTGGAAGTTAAGCAGATTTCATCCAAGCAAGACGTTGAGCAGAAGATCAGCAGGCAGTATAGCTGACAGTTAGCCAAATGAGAAAGCAGGGGCCATTTCTGTCTAAAAAGTCTAGACAGAGCAGCATGGGATCCATGGGATCCACCATGGGAACATTTGAGACTTTTTGGACCACCCCATCCTACTGAGCTAATGGGTGCAATTCCTTTCTTTGAATATCCACAAGGATGGTACCAAAGGCCAGGTAGGTGGAAGAGCCGAATACTAAAGTCCTCTGCAAGGATATCCACAGCATAACTCAACTTCACGCTGTTTCCTTGCTCATTTCCCTCTGTGCCATAGATCCGGTTCCTGATGAAAAGCTACTCATTTCTGCGAGAATCTATGCTTCCTCTTCTCCATGCCAGGAACCAAGTTGGTGAGTTTGACTTGGAGGCTCTTAGTGATGATTACGATAGCTACAAGTCAACCTCATAGTCCCCAAACTGATTTCCCACCAATTGCAGCATCTGAGTTGTAGCATAAGATAATCACGTAAGTTTTGGCCTCCACAGGCTAATTGTTATCACAGACTTTCTCAACCTATGGAACTATTGGATTACACTTTCCATTTGCCTGCCAGTGATTGGGTATAGTAGATGTTGTAAGTAGATTTTAAATGTTGCAACATTCTAAGAAAAGTAATATGGATGCAAAGCAAAGGAAACCACTTGCCTGGGTCAAGTACAGTTCTCCAAATTCCTCACAAATCACGATTTCTCCTATTTGCCAGACTTTATGTAGCATGAACAGCTGCAGAACATAGGTGATTAATCCTTGTGAATACATGGAATTCCTTGTTTGTTGCTTTTGTATACCAATGGAGGCAGATTTTCAGAAAGCTGAATTCTGCATCCTGTATCACACCTTAACTACTTTTTGTACATGAGATGTATCATAAGCTACTTTTTGTATATAAGAAATATCCTAATAAGAAGAGCTGTGGTGGCACAGTATTTAAAATGCAGTATTGCAGGCAGATTCTGCCGACTGCTAGATGTTTGATTCTCACCAGCTCAAGGTTAATCTTCCAAGGTTGTTAAAATGAGATCCTGGATTGTTGGGGACAATATGCTGACTCTGTAAACCATTTAGAGAGGGCTGTAAAGCTTTATGAAGTGGTATATACTGTAAGACTAACTGCTATTGCTATTGTTATCGTCATGTACACATAAAGCTTTGCATTCTTCCTGCTAAAATGCTATGCAGAGAGGAGATGCCTGCACTTGAGCATCAGGGAAGCTCCAGGGCAACTATTTCTTCAGCGTACAAACTGCTGTTTCTCTGTGTACTTTCAACCATTCCTTTGCTTCTTTCCCCCCCACTCCAGGGAAGATAAGCTGTCCTGAATTCTCAACCTACTTATATTTTCTCTTCTGCCCTACTTTGATCTACCGAAAGAGCTATCCAAGGTAACTCCTTGCATATCGTGTTTTTGGGCTCCCTGGTTTCTCAGCTCTATGAGAAAAAGAATGGGCAAAATGGGCTTCAGGAGATACAGCCCGTGCCCCCAGAGCAACCTTGTAACCATTGGATTTTCCAAGAAAAGGGAACTACTCTGTTATATCTCAACTCAATCCCTGTTCCTTTCCTTATAGAGACCCATACATCCGCTGGAGTTACGTCATCCAAAAACTGGTTGAGGTGAGAGAAGCACATTAAGTTTCCATTGACTGGATGGTTTTATCTGGTCTCTCTGTGGATTAGAAATGTGCTTGGGGACTATTGGATTTTCCCACAAGACTTAGCTAGACTGGTAACCTTAAAGTGTCTGAGCTGGCCAAGGGAGTAAATAGCAATAATGCTATTTTAAAAAGCCCTGGATGACAAAACGCCACCATTTAAATTTCTCACATTTCTCTAGCCTTAACTGAATGATTTATAACATTTCTCCTGCGACATACTTGATGCAAATCAGTTCACTTTCCTAAGAGATGTTCAATTTAAAACTTTATACACAATGTACATATTTTCAAACATCTCCCATAGGAAAAGAAAAGGAAAAATGGGTTTGGAAGAGAGCAGAGTTGGTGGAATTTAGAACCACTCAGGAAGAGTGTAGTGCATAAATCTATGCCAGATAGACTAAAATTAAACAGAAGAGGGGCTGGTGTACAGGAGAACAGCATTTGAGCATTGTAGGATATTAAAATGGCATCCAAATCCAGCTTCTGAGATCATAGACCATAAGAAGGTTTCTCTTAGTCATAGTTGAGAGCTGACAACCTGTATGCTTTGCCAGAACAACATTGAGATGCCAGTAGGTCACTAAGGTAGAGTTTTTTTCTCTCTGTTCCACAGTTCTTGGCTGGTATATATTTTGTGAATTTCATTCTGAAATACTATTTCATCCCTAACTTCGGCAACATGCATAAGCAGCCCTTCACCATCAAAATCCTGCTGCTCTCCATCTTTGATTCAGTTATACCCGGTATGTGGAAACAATTGTGATTTCATTTGTTTAATGGGATTAAGCAGTAATGCTATGGAAGTGGGATTTGACCTCATCCTGTAGAAGAAACAGGAGAGCCTCAAACACAATCAGGCTGATTTATCACACTTGAGAGAAAGTGAAGAGAGACATACTACAGGTAGTTCTCAACATACAACCATTTGTTTAGTGACCTTCGACAGAACTGAAAAAAGTGACCTATAAAAGTTTTTCACATGTACGATCATTGCAGCATCCCCATGGTCACATGATCAAAATTCATGCCATAAATACTGGTGGGAAAAGTCGTAAAATGGTGGTGGGGTGAATACACAGCCATCCAGAATTGTTTTAGATAACAAGATGCGCAGCATATATATTTAATAGATAAATAGTTACTTCATAAAACAACCCAAAATATTTACGATTTTGGCCTATATGTAACTGCTACAGAAAATGATGATGTAGGTCTGGCAGGCTGCTGGTTTTATTCATGATGAAAGTATGTGAAATAGATCAAAAGTCAAGCAAAGAAGTCTTTATGAATTCATTGTTGAATGATTCTGTTTCCTCTAAAAGCGCTTTCGCAACACATAGATATTTACTCTTTTCTTCTGCTTTTGCCTTAATTATTCTCCAAGTGTCATCTGTGGTGGGATGCAAAAATTTTTACTAGCGGTTCTGTGGGCATGGCTTGGTGGGTGTGGCTTAGTGGGTGTGGCAGGGGAAGGTTACTGTAAAATCTCCTTTTGAACATTGCCCAAATCCATCATCCTTCCTTGGAGTTCAACTTGAACACCATCCACGTTGACAAAACCACTGTCAGTCAATTGCAAAAGCCAGCTTTGCATGGAGCAACTTATATCCTACAACAATACCTTTAGCACCCTCAAACGCTAACATCTGCCTATCCCTTGGACTCAACAAAAGGGTCATAAAAACAGTCAAAAAATCTGTTGTTGTGACCAACAACAACAATAATAATGGTGGACTCACACATCAATTTGCAGGTGTCTAAATCTTAGACAATGTAGGCTGCAGCCTTAGTTAGAAACAGGAATATCACACTAAAAGTGATCTTCTCAAGTCTTACAGCGCCATGCTACTTTAATCCTTGTTGAGTGACCACAGTTGGAACCAGCAACTTGAAAGTAAAGTGGTTGCTAAGTAATACCATAACTGTGTGGTGAGATTACTTCAGCTTTCTTTAGTTTTACAAACCTTTGAAGGTTATAAATGTAGGGTTGGTTGCAAAAGTAGATCACCATCATGACTGCAAACGACACTAAACAAGGTAATTCCTAACAATGGGAACTGAACAATAACATAGTCAAGCCATTCTGCTTTTCTTCCACTTGGATATTCCCAAAGTACTTTTAAAAAGACAGTTGGACTTTCCTGGGGGGTTTTCTGTGAAAGCTTTATTTCTCATTCAAGAAGCTTCTTAGTTCATTTTCAGAACTGAAGAAGCTTCTTCAATGAGAAGTGAAACATTTTCAAGGAAAAAAACCCAGAAAGTCAAGTTGCCTTTTGTAAAGACCTTTGGGACAATGATGACCTGGATGATTAAGAATCTCTATAGACATTCCATTAGGATATTAGCCTAAAAGTCTAACCTGATTTGCAATTGTCTTTCTTAAATCTGTAACAATAATTGAGTTTTTAATCTCTTCCCTCTCCCGAAAGTGGGAAGAATTAATGCATTTCTTTGCCTCTCTCATTCAGGGATATCATTTCTATTCGTGGTCTACTATTTCTTCCAGGACTGCTGGCAAAACATATTTGCTGAGATCCTGCGCTTTGCGGACCGTTCTTTCTACAAGGTGATGACATGAGGGAGCGGGGTGGGTGGGGGGAGGACAAGAAAGATATGGGAAGTCTGGATTTCATTCCTCATGGAATGAAACTAACTATTTTTAACAGTTTATTTATACATTTTCATTTAACATACAAAAGAGCTTTGTGAACAGTGTATTGACTGGGTCAATTTGCATACATAATAATACTTTTCCAGCTCCTAATTTCTACGTCTGTTATCCAATCTTTTATAAAACATTTCCCATGTTCAAAAATACTCTGTATCTTCTTCTTCTTTTATCTTTAATGTCAGTCTGTCCATTTCTGCATCTCATGGATAGACGTACTTGAATGGTCCATTGGCCATGAAGAACAGTTTGAAAAAAATTGGAAAGAGTTCTGAGAGGTTATGGCTCTGAAAGAAAAGCAAATTTCAACTTGCCTAAATAACTGTACTGAAGAAACTGACACTGAACTATCCGATTGCTTGTAATCAAAGTAATCAATACAGGTGGTCCCTCATTTAGCAACTGGGTGTACTTACAACTATGATGATAAAGTTATGATCAATCCTCATATTTACAATCTCTGCAGGTCTGTAAAGTGAAGGAAAGTAGAACTAAGATTGCAAGCATGTGTTTTCCGTACTAATTGTTTCAAGGGGCTTGTAAAATATTTTAGTTTTTGCTTTTATCGTATGGCACCGCAGTCACTTTAGGTGAGATAGGCAGCTCTGTAAATTCAACAATAAATTAGGCAAATAAATAACACAACTTTGTTACTGCTCCCAATTGTGGTCACTAAAAGAAGACCACCTATAGAAACATGTATGTTTAGGGACTATAAGAGGCCTGGTTGTTAGTTGCAAATCCCCACTGGTTTCCCCACTGATTTAGTGATGGAAATTCTAATCCCGACTGCCCTTGTAACTCAAGGACTACCTGTACACAGTCAATCTAGAGTGGATTGTCTCTTTCCTTGCCAAAGTACAGTGGTGTTCCAGTTTCAAGCCTGGCATTTCTGTGTTTTTCATGCTCTTTATTTCATTCTCCCTGTCTAGGACTGGTGGAATTCCACATCATTCTCGGCATATTTTAGGTCATGGAATGGGATTGTACATGATTGGCTGTACTGCTATATTTATCAAGATTTTCTGTGGGTAGGTAAGGGCGTAATGGGCTGTGAGAATAGTCTTTGGGGGCAGGAGGAAGAACTTAAATCAGGGCAATGGTCAAAAGGAGATGTCTCAGCTCAGAGCAGGACTGGGGGTAAAATGACATCTCAGGAGGGATTCTTCCTTGTGGTTCAGAAAATAAAAGTCAGGAATGGGGGAAGCGCTTTCAGCCTTGCAAGATTCTATTTCTGTAACTTTGCAATAAAAGTACTATTATTGGTTTACTGTCTGGACTACCTGAAAGGACTGACAAGCTTACCAAACCCACCCTATAGTGCTCCATAAAGTACACCTTTTCTGTGTAATTTCTCTATTCGTATCTTCATTGCTTATTGGTGAACACCAGGATGAGGTCTATAATTCACTTGTGCTCCTTCTCTTCCAGCTGATTGGAGGGAGAGCCCGAGCTGGAGCTATGCTCATGGTCTTCCTTGTGTCAGCGGTTATCCATGAATACCTCTTCACCTTGGCTTTTGGTTTCTTCTTTCCTATCCTGTTTGTGTTTTTTGCCATGATTGGAGGTTAGTACTGCATCAGGAAATGGACTAATAAACCATCCCTCAGAGGATTCAAGCAAGGCCCATTAAAAAATAATGTGACATGGATTGCTCCTGTTGAATTCTAAGCGGCTGAAGGTTGACTCAGTCTTCCATCCCTCCGAGGTCGGTAAAATAAGGACCCAGATTGCTGGGGGCAATAGACTGACTGTAAACTGCTTAGAGAGGGTTGTAAAGCACTATGAAGCGGTATATAAGTCTAAGTGCTATTGCTAATCTATTCGGCCCTTTCGCTGGTTTGCGGTTCCCACACTTCCCAATTGGCATGCATTCATGTCCTTTTGGATACATTTTTTTTACCACTTGTAGGTGGAGTTGCTCCAAATTTATTCAAAATATATTAAGGAACAAGGGTCAACTTGGGATAAAGGCACAAGTGCACACTGAATGGCCTTTCCTATACGGAATCAATAGGGGCAAAATGGGAGTTTGTTTGCAAGATTCAATTAGTTTGTTTATTATTGTGAAGATTTACTTACCTGAGTTGTGCCTCACAGAAACTCCTTGGCAATATTTCATTGTACAGCCTTGCGCTTGGAAGCTATCGGCCTGGCAATTGTCCAAGGACTGATAAGGTCTGTTGTTGCAATTAAACTTCGAAAGGCTTATTTCCGGGACTTTGCTGGATGTGAATGCGAGGAATTCACATTAGCCAAATAAATGGGGGGGGGAGGTGTTCGGAACAAGGAGTCTGTTTCGTGATTCTGTTAAGCTTAGGTCAGAACATTTCTCAATCTTGGTGACTTTGACTTCAGCTTCCAGAATTCCCCAGATGATGCGCTGTATGGTTAGGACAGAGGCTGCTTTTTCATGCTTGAGAAATTTATTTTGATGTAGTATTTTTTTTTTCAAATCTTGCTGGTCATTGACAGTGGTTCTTCTGTGAGAAAATTAAGATTCTTCATTCCAGCAGGAGGGAAAATATAATCTCAAACATGAACAGCTTTACAAATTAAAAAGCAAGAGCAAAAACAAAATTAATAACTGGAAAACAAAATTTTGTTATTTCAGAAGTCCAATCACATTTCCAAAACAGATATTTTAATCATGGTCAGGACCCAGATAAAAGAGCAACATGAAAATAGCCTAGGTTCTAGGAGCAGAGAGTTCCATCTGCAACGGCATTGCTTTGAGAATTCTAGTTCCCAAATTATTTTACCTCCATGGAAGTAGGGATGGGCATATTGTCTTGTAATTAACATGGAAATTGCTATTATGTTAGATTTCTTAATGAGCAATGTTCCTATTATAGATAACAGTTATTAGAAATCAATAAGTGACAGATCTCCTTGGCTCAGTGTGGCTGGAATATACAAAATTAACCCTTTTTCTGTTTGTCCTGTTTAGTGTTCTTTAATTTTGTTCTCAATGATAAGAGAAAAGGCCCTGTCTGGAACACCATCATATGGATATTCCTGGGTTTGGGCATAGCAATCTTTTTCTCCTTATACTGCCAAGAGTTGTTTGCACAGGTCCACTGTCCACTCAAGGAGGTGAGTAGACAGTTTATGTTGTGGAGTTGGAATTAGTCTTGGGTTACATACATACACGAAGGGCTGAAAGAGAGTGATTGGCCCCAAATCACTCCATTTACTTTCATCCCCAAGAGAGGCCTAGAATTCACAGTATCCTGGTTTCTAGGCCAGTACCTGAACCAGCACACCAAACCGGCTCTTAAGTTAAATATTTCCGCTATTGGGGAAAACAGAGGCCCGGAATACATATTTGCGTGAATGTGGAAACTACAGAAGATATTGTTAAAAATGAGAACACAATGGTTTCAACTTTGTTGCTTTCAGATATAAAGAGAGAGACAAAATAGGAGAAAAAAAATCCTCTCTAATCTGGCTGGAACCATTATTTAAAGATTGCTTCATTATTCTTTATATTACTTTATTAAGATTATGCCGGAGTCACCTTTTGGCTCTAAAACATTTAATAATTCAATCCAATCAATAAAAAATAAAGAGAAAATATTTAACATTAGCTGTATTTGGGGGCATTCAATATGTGAAAAAAGAACCTGACTCAGTGGTGGATTTCTACTGGTTCGGCCCGGTTCAGCCAAACCGGTAGTGGTTTGGCGGCCTACGTGCTGGAACTGGCATTGACCCAGGGCTGCCACGCCCCCCAACATGTTCTCTGGGTGGCACTGTAGTTGTCGCCATCTTGTTTCTTCTTCTGCACATGCACAAAATAATTTTATTGCACTACACATGCGTGCACAGCGTGCATCAAGCACGCACTGCGCACCCACAAACAAACCAGCAGTAGTGACTGCCAGAGCCCCCCCGACCTGACTGTTATTGATGTATGGATGTTGCAAAGTTTTTATTGTTTTATTTTCACTTCATTTCTCTTCATTTTATGGAGCCCTAAACAGGAAAAAAGACCAAATAAAAGGTCCATTGAGAGCAGCAGATATGCCCAGTGTGTTGCCAACCATGTATATTGGCTCTGATTGGGAATCCAGCATATTTTGGGGACACCAGGTTCTGTAATTTTTTCATAGCAAGATTCTGTTTTACAGCATAGCTGGAGATGCTCACCTGCAGGGAGTTAAAGCAAATCTTTCTTCCTTCTCCTCATATCAGTAGCTGCAAAAGGTGCTCTGTGACATAGAAAATTCTGAGTCTAAGAGCCTTTGATAAGCAACATCCTTCAAGTCTGGGCTACCTTGGGTTGCCTCCACGAGTTGAGAGGCCTGAGGAGCAAAACTGACAGAGCCAGATTCTCCATCCCAGAATAGGCTAAGCCTGCAGTCCAAAGTCTCTCCAGTGCTGCCTTTAACATTGCTGAAACTCTGGGAATGTTATTGTGCTGATGGGCTTCTGATTACGTTGGAACACTTATACGGCTGATCTTGCTGATCCAGATCTAAGCACCTGATTAGCTGCAATTCTTGTATTATTTTGTCTCATGGCAGTTCTTTCCCTTCCAGCTGTTATCTTTCTCTTCACATAGTCATCGTTTTCTTTTTTCAGAAGACCTTCTGGGAGCAAGTGACTCCACGTTCCTAGTCTTGCCACGCATAAGCAACTATTTCCGGCCTACTCTAGTCTTCTACTTTGCTTCCAAAATGAGGTCTCACAAGGGTAGCACATTACCCTGCTGCTGTGACAACAAGGACTCCCAGTACATCATGCATCTCCTCCGCTCCCTCCATGGAAAGCTGCATTTGTAAATTCCTTATCTGAAAGTGCTAAAATTTGGTGTGTAGGTTCGAAGGCTCTCATCTAGTACAGACAAAACATCTACAAAGATCCCTGCTGTGTGAAGTTTGTTGGTCTTCTTGGTGCTCAAAATCCAGGCAAAAGGGGCTAAGGAAAATTTATAAATGACAATCTTTAGTTGCCTCCAAGATTTACAAAACTAACTTTCTTTCTTAAACTACTTAAAAAAACCATGAGAGCTTTGTCCTAAAATGTAGGTTCCTGCTTTAATCCAAACTCTGTTGCTTTTATATCAGCAGTCAGCTTTCTAGATACAAGTGAAATCCAGCTCCCAGCAGGTCCCTTGATGAGGACTGGTGGAAGTTAGAATTCAACAATATCAGAAGTTCTGCTTATAGTTTCTACCTTTAGACTCTCATTTAACATTTTATCTCCAGCAGTAAAGGAAGGGAATCTGAATTACCACCAGCAGTATCCATTCTATGCCTACTGTATTGTGTGAATGATTTTTGAAATTATATTTGGAAATAAAATCAGATGCCAAACCAATCTTATTTTATTCTTTGACAAAGTGAATAACTTAGCAGACCAGAAAAAGTCTGTGGACATAGTATAACTAGACTTCAGCAAGGCCTTTGACAAAGTAGACCATGATCTACTTCTTGGTAAACTAGAAAAATGTGGGGTAGACAGCATCTCACCAGTTGATTTTGGAACTGGCTGACAAACATTTGGCTTCATTGCTTCTGGTTGACATCCTGGTTGAAACTTTCGTGATCTGTTTGTCTGCTCGTCATGCCATGTTTCTCATCCAAGAAGAAACAAGTTGCTCCTACAGTACAATGTTTTAAAAAATCAAAACCTTTGGTCACAATCTTCAATTGTTTGTTTCTCTTAATGTAACATGAAAATGACATCTTTCACTTCACTGCAGAGGCTGAAGCATTGTCTGCAGACAGTATTTGACTGTGTGCACGGCATTCCATCATTTCTATTTATTATTATAATTAACAATTTATTATAAAATTAGACATAAATATATGTAATTATGTAATTAGATATAAATTTATGTAGATAGAAGAAGCATGGTGGCTTCCAATCATGAATCACCTGATGGCTGCCATCACCACTCACCATTGCTTATTTTGGCTGGAAATGACAGAACAATATCTGAACACCTAATATTAAGAATAACTGGAATAAAATGCATATAGTGCGAGATTCCTTCTTAACTGTTTGTAGTAGCCAGGGATGAAGTTCCCTCTTTCCAGGTCACAATCTCTCTCTTTATCTGGAGCATGGAAATCAACACAAACAGAACTAAGTTAACTTTTAACATAATGAACACAATCTATAAAGAGCAAAAGAAAAACTGAGCACTGCCGCTCTCACTCCTGCAATTGGTGGAGGAGATGGGAGATGGTAGCAGTCCTGGACAGCCTTGTCTGAACTGGGAAGCTAAGCTGAATCAGACCAGGTTAGTATGTGGAGACATCCAGGGAATTGCAAATCTGTAGAGTAGTCTGGGAAGTTGAAAAATCCTTCAGGAACAAATCCATGGCAATCTACTTCTACATTAAAGCCAAGTAAATGATATGCACAAGATGCCATAAGAAATGATCTGTAGTTAGATTCTGCACTGTGAATGCTTCTTTGGGAGAGGAGATGATTCTGCTTAAAAGAAGTAGTGGTCCTCTTTCCTTAAGAAACAGTTACTCGATTCCACAGAACTTGAGAATTCCTCTCTGACATCAAACCTTTTGTTCTGGGAGCAGAATGTTGTATTGTACCTAGGCCCACAGCTTCAAAAATCCCCAGACCTTACCTAGATCTTTTCAGTCAGATTTCAGGCCAGGTTACAATACTGAGACTTGATTGTGATTGCACTTCTTGAGAATCCTCTGGCAGATGGTCCTCCGGGATCTCTTGGTGGCTTTGAATAGCAGTGATCATTGTATCTTTATACTGTAATGTTGCTTAAAGCTTTCCTGTGTCATATGGTGATCTGCCAGAGTCATAAGAATTGAGCTGGGCAGTTATCTACATTTGATAGATGATGATGGATGATTTGCTTTTAAACATTACTTGCAAGGGCTAAAATTACAGATGAACTGTATCAGCTGAACTGCAATCAGGTGGTTAATACTGCCAGGGGGGGGCGGAATATTCAAGCTGCATTCACACATGGTACAGATGACTTAGGCACAGAAGTCCTGCCATAATAAATAAATAAACTGAGAATGACTATTCAAGTGTTATAAAAGAAGAAAATGGACCACATTGGTTTCAGTCAGGAAATCCCACCAGAAACAATAAAGACATTGTTAAATATGCTAATTAGGAATGAAGCCTGGGACATTGGCTTCACTCAGGTCTGTCTTTCCAGGCAGGGAAACTGTTATTTAAAATCATTGGTTCACACTACAAGCAGCAAAATGGAACAACCTCATTGGTTAGGTGGTCTGACTGCTCACTTTAAGAGAGGGAGCTGTCGGACAGCCAGCAGACAGAGTATACCGAACTTGTTAATAAAGAGTTGTAGTCACTATACAAAATCCTGCTTCTTTATTCAACCCCCATATAACACTGGTGACAAGGATGGGATGCGAAGAGAACAAAAGAAAAAAAGCTGAACTGAGCCTGGCATCCAAGTGGCATCAGCCTTTATTGCAGCAAAATTGACAATCTATATTGGCTGCTCAAGATGACCATCACGACCCACCAACTCCATTCAACCCAGCTACGGAAAATTGGAAATCGTATATGCTACGATTCAATTGCTTCATGGAAGCAAATGACTTATCAGGTCTGTTGGACAATAGGAAGAGAGTGTGTTTCCTAAGTTACTGCAGACCCAAAGTCCTCAGTTCGGCCCAAGTGCTATCCGAACCAGTCAACGTTCAGATGGTACCATGGACTGTCACTGCGTTAAATTGTTTGCTAGCCTGAACTGATGAATTGAAACTAAATAGTTAAACTGAAAGAGTTACTGCGCAGGTCATAAGGTCTTATCTGACAATGATGTACTGCGCATGCTTATCTTTTTTTATTACTTCACACATTCCAGACTCTTCTCTTTCCTTTTGATCTTTGTCCATCTACCAGGAAGCTGGTAGACAGAATTGCTTTTTCCAAAATGTAACGATTAGTTAGATTTGTTTTATTTCTTCATTTATTATTTTTGTATTAAAGTTTGTTTTTCATTAGAATATGTTCTCCGGGATTTCTTTATTTCTCTTCTTCGCACCTTAAAGAATATGCCTGTTTGGAAACGCCGCGGTCTAAGCCTCGTCTAGTTCAGGGTGAAATAAGTCTTCCCCTGACAATTAATGGAAGTGGAGATGGTTATAATTTACGGCTGTTTCCTTCAAGCTATCTTTAAGAGATAACCGGCTAGGCTACCTAGCCATGCCAAGGAAGAAAAAGAAAAAAATGTAGACATGGAACGCGCCATTCCCTCAGACACAGAGATGCAAGCTTCTTCAAACTTACTTCAAAAGCAACAGATTTCTCCAGCAGCCGAGCCAACTGTGGAGGCAATTTTTCAACAAGAGGAAGGAGCTACAGAAGGTGAGATCTACGAACTGAGGTCAGTAGTTCCCCCTTCTCATTATGAAAGCTCTCAAATATCTCCAAGAGATTATAACATATTGGGGGCAAAGCCAAGACGTTCCACGTTACCAGAGCAACTTCACTCCCAAACTCTTGGAGATTATGAAACAATTGATGTCTGGTCAAAGCCCTCGCGGCAACTGCCGGCAGAGGAAAAACACCCCCACGCAGAAAGTGAAACTTATGAATCTTTCTCAGGCACTGGGGAAGAAATGAAAAGCTATCGTGACCAGATAGAGCATTTTGAAAAATATGTAAGAGAAGCTAGAGAATACTATGAAAGATGGGAAAGAAGTAGGAGGGGTTTCCCCACTCCCAAAATGTCTGAGGACGCCATCTTGTCTTCTCCAAAACAACCTAAGACACACTCCATAGAGGAAATTGTTTTAGGTGAATCAGAACAGAGAGATATGTACACGTCACCGAGGTCACGTGATCTCCTTTGTTCTACTACTTCTCCGGCCACGTATAAAGGCCTGATGCAGCCAAGAAGTGAAGCTGCACTGCCATCTGCTGGTGGAGAAAATTTATTAGAGCAAAAGTTAAAGAAATTGCACCAAAATTGGGCAGATCTATCTATAAGTCTTCTAGATGCCCAAGCTTTGCCTCCAAAGGTTAAGTCTTCAGCGCCCCCTGGTGGTGTTGGATCCTCCCTAGATGGAACAAGGCAAAGCCAAAGGCGAATGCAAGTCAATTTAATGTTGCCACACAAAGGCCAATGGTGCAATTACAGCACCCCCTGGTTCAACAACCAGCTTTTCAACCTGCACAACAAGATGTTCCAATGCATATCCCTCAGCAGGCATTTTCTGTCACTCCTTTGACTGGTGAGTCAAAATTAAAGGAGTCAGGAGAGAATTATAAAGCCTGGGTCAGTGAAATTGCACTCTTGCTTCGCAGAGAAGGCACACACTGTATGGTTTTTAATCCTCCTGCCCAGCCATGGACTCCAGCAATGAGAGATCTAGAGACCAGAGCAACCACTACTTTGCTCATGTCCATGGAAACTGAACTCCAGGTTACCTTTCCACCTGATGCAACAGCCCAACAAATTTGGGCTATTTTGGAAGATTGCTACAGGCCCATTTCAATTGAATCTTCATGTTTGCTCATGTCTGAGTTCCATGGTTCGAAGTTGAAACCTGGTGAACGAATTGGTGGACATTTGACCAAACTGAAAAGAATGAGAAGTGAATTGAGAGAAAGTGGCCATGTAATCGATGATATCCAAATGATTAGCATCATCATTAACTCATTAAATTATGAATGGAAAGATGTCGTTGCAAAGATTAACTACGTGCCTATTGCCCAACGCACAGTTAACCACGTTTGCAGACTTTTAGTGGAGGAAGAAGCTATCAAATTAGCTACGCCACATCTGCAACGACCCCCAGCATCAAAGGCTCCAGCTAGACGTCCCTTCCGAGGAAGAGGCTACGCTCCAAGGATGCCAAAATGCTACACCTGCAACCGTGTGGGACATGACACCCGGGATTGTCCCCAACGAGTTCCAGCTCCCGTCACATACCAGCCCAGAGGAACAGACTCCAGAGGCAGAGGTAGAGGTGGAAGACAAGGTCGTCGTGGTCCAAGGCGTGATCCACAAGCTCCACTCGCAACATTGGCCATAACTAATGTTCCACAACCTGATCCAAAGTACGACAGACGTCTTTTGTGGACTTTAGATAGTGGAGCAGCTGTGCACGTTACCCACAGAAAGAAACTTTTCACAGAGATGGGCGAGCCAGAGCCCGAGTATCGAGAACTGTACTCCTTCACCAACCACACTTGCAAGGTCATGGGAAAAGGAACTGTTTACATTGAAGAGCTCGATACATTCATCCCTGATGTTTATTATATACCTTCAGCAACCAGTAATTTGCTTAGTCAAAGTCACTTGTCTAGAGATTTAAAGTTCCAGGTTCACCACCTCGAAAAAGCAAGTTACATAGTTAAAGATGGAGATATTGTTGCTGAAACCATGCTGATTGGTGGTGTTTATTACTTAAAGCCAAAGCCTAAAAAGCAAGCACAGGCAAGTATGCAAACCCCAAAAAGGGACAGCACGGGCCCAGAGAGAGTTGCTTCGGAGAGAGAACCCGTTGCTATGCCAAAGGCTCCTAAAGCCAACAAACAGAGAAAACAGAAGCAGGTTGCTCAGAGCAAGCCTGAGGTTCCTCATGAAACTGTTAAAGTTGAAAATTCACTAACTGGTAAACCTTTGCATTCCAGGTGTATCCATAAGTGGCACAGAAGATTGGGGCATGCCAGTTTCCGTGTTCTTAGAAAGATGCCGGAGTTCGCAAAAGGTTTGGATCTAAAGGGGTGTGAGGTGTTTTTGGATTGTGCAGTTTGCAGGAAAGCTAAATCCAAGGCAGCTGCAATTCCCAAACACGCTACACGCCTGTCAATACGCATTTTTGATTTGGTACACACTGACATAGTGGGTCCTTTCCCACCAACAATTGGTAGAAAGTATTTCCTAACAATTGTAGATAATCACTCAAGATATGGATTTGTATATCCTATGAGAGAGAAATCTGAAACCTTTCAGATCTTTAAAGACTTTGCAGCTTTTGTTTCTACACAATACCAAGTTCGCATCGCCAGAATCCAGAGTGACCGTGGTGCAGAATTCATGTCTCAGCGTTTCCAGGACTGGATGCGTAAGAATGGAATTCTTCATCAGACATCCGCTCCATATACACCGGCTCATAACGGAGTCGTAGAAAGAAGACAAGGGGTTCTGCAAACCATGATGCGTTGTCTTCTAGAAGATGCCAATCTCGGTAGCATATACTGGGGTGAAGCAATCAAATATGCAAATTACATTGTCAACCGTACTTGGAGCAGTGTAATCAATCAAACTCCTTTCTACATGCTGTATGGCTACAAGCCTGATCTCAAGAACCTCCACATTTTTGGTTCATATGCTATGGTGAACACTCCCTTAAGTCAAAGAAGAAAGGGAAGTCCAGTAGCAAAGAGACTGAGATTTATGGGTATTGATGATAACTCAAAATGGTACAAATTCATTGATCCTAAATATGTGATTGTCATTTCACAATCTGCTAATTTTGAGGAAGACATTGACTGGTCCAGGATTCATTCCAATGATCCTGGAGTTTATTTTCCTAGAGATGGTGTTGAAGATGCCACGCAGCCTGATGACCAACATTCACAGGCAGATATTCCTTCTACCAGTTCTTCACAACCTGATGTTCCATCTTCGCAAGCCGCGGATGCTGATGCTAGCGATGAACGTGAGGACGAGGACGAAGAAGAAGAAGAAGACTGGACTGTTGTTCCTAGACGTTCCAAGAGGGTCACAAAAGGAATCCCTCCACAACGATATTCATGGCAACTGACAAAAACACCATTACCTTTGATTTGCAACGTTACTCTTCCTCCTGAGACATTCACACAAATCAAACAGCTTCCTGATTCAGAGCAAGACAAATGGTATGATGCAATGCAGGATGAAATGGACAGTTTAAAGAAACTTAATGTATTCACACCTGCAAAACCTCCAGCAAACAAGAAAGTCATTGGCACTCGATGGGTCTACAGAATCAAGAAGAAACTGAATGGTGAGTATTTATACAAAGCCAGACTTGTAGCTCAGGGTTTCGCTCAACGTTATCCTGAGGACTACACAAACACTTACTCACCAACAGTCAGAACTGAAAGTGTAAAAATTGCTTTAACCACTGCAACTATTCTTGGTTTGGAAGTTTTCCAATTTGATGTGGACACAGCTTATCTACATGCAGACCTAGATGAAGAGATCTACGTGAAAAGCCCTCCAGGATTCCGAAAGCAAGAAGGGGATACCTGGTTCCTGAACAAAAGTCTTTATGGTCTGAAACAGTCAGGTTTAATGTGGTATTTATGTCTTACTGACAAACTAAATTCAATGGGCTTTATTAAGTCCGAAACTGATGAATGCGTGTTCACAAAAAGATCTAACAATGCATATGAGATAATTCTTGTTTATGTTGATGATATTGTTTACATTGGTCCAAATAAGAAAATGAGTGAGATTTTTGCCAAAAGTTTGCAGAGATACTTCACACTGAAATCTTTAGGTCACATTAGCACTTATTTAGGTGTTCAGATTGAAAAGACACAGAAGGGGTTTAGTCTTTCACAAGAGGAGAAAATTGACCACATTCTACATCATTGCAACATGAAAGATGCTAACACAACAAAGACACCCATGCAAACAGATTTTCACAACTTAACACATGAACCAAGTCCTGAGTTCAAGGATCAAACACTTTATCGTTCAGTCATTGGTTCACTATTATATATTAGTAGTTGGACCAGACCTGACATTGCACTTAGTATTAATCTTTTATCACGACACGTAGGTAAGGCAACACAATTTCATTGGGCATGCATTAAGAAGTTGTTGAAATACCTGAACCACACTAAACACATGAAGTTATTGCTAGAACCAACACACACTGATCAACCAAAGTTAATTTGTTATGCTGACGCTGACTGGGCAAGTGATAAGAAATCACGCAAAAGCACTTCTGGTTACATAATGTTCCTGAATGGATGTCCTGTTTACTGGCAAGTGAGAAAACAGAGTTTTGTTTCATGTTCATCTACTGAAGCTGAATATGCTTGTGTTTCAGATGCTTGTAATTCTCTAACATGGTTTGATGCTTTGATCACAGATATCTGGACACGTCCGATTCGACAAATCACCGTGATGGAAGATAATGTATCTGTGGTTTATATTTCTGAGTCACATTTCACAGGTTCTAGGTCCAGACACATTGACATTCGTTATCAAAACACAAAGCAATTAGTTAAGCAAGGTTTTGTTAAATTGCAATATGTTTCTACACATGATCAGATTGCAGACATGCTTAACAAACCACTTGCCGCAAATCAACACAAGTATCTGCGAAAGAAGATGTGCCTTAATTGATGATTTGATGACGTCAGCCCAACTAGGAAAAGAAGGGGTGTCACTGCGTTAAATTGTTTGCTAGCCTGAACTGACGAATTGAAACTAAATAGTTAAACTGAAAGAGTTACTGCGCAGGTCATAAGGTCTTATCTGACAATGATGTACTGCGCATGCTTATCTTTTTTTATTACTTCACACATTCCAGACTCTTCTCTTTCCTTTTGATCTTTGTCCATCTACCAGGAAGCTGGTAGACAGAATTGCTTTTTCCAAAATGTAACGATTAGTTAGATTTGTTTTATTTCTTCATTTATTATTTTTGTATTAAAGTTTGTTTTTCATTAGAATATGTTCTCCGGGATTTCTTTATTTCTCTTCTTCGTACCTTAAAGAATATGCCTGTTTGGAAACGCCGCGGTCTAAGCCTCGTCTAGTTCAGGGTGAAATAAGTCTTCCCCTGACATGGACAACACTCCAAGCCCACTATGCACCCGTACCATCAATGAAGGTGAAAAGGCACGAATTTCACCACAGAAGCCAAGAGGAAGGTGAGATGCTTAATCAATAACATCGCCGCATTATGAAAAGCCACATCTCATTGCAAGTTCAGAGAGATAGAGGAAGCGATGTGAGATAGGCTTGTTTTGGGAGTGAGAGATCTCAATCTGCAGAGAAGATTACTAGCAAAGCCTATTCCATCCATCGAGCAATGCTCAGGAAGAAAGTCAACCAAAGGAGCATTAGCAAGAATGGGCCCCAGAGACTGGAAAACTAAAATAGACAAGTACCTCCTGGTACAGCACATACCCCCTAGTGCCACAACAAACCGGAGTCTGGCAGAATTACTAATGGGTTGCAAACTGAGATCACGACTGAACAGTACATCCAAATTACAATGCTGAGGCATCCACTGACTTTACCAGCCAGCACCAGTCATTTAGCATAGGGGTCTTAGCATATGCCCACAACTATGCTGGGGTTCCCTCCTGGGTCCCTGCTAAAGTAATTACCATATTTTTCAAGTATAAGACGCACCTTAATTTGGGGGGAGGAAATCAGAAAAAAAAAAACCTTTCTGCCTCTTTTCCAGCAGCATCCATCAATATTCATGTGGCTAACATCTTTGCTGCCTCGGTCGGATCCTGATTCCCGAAGCTGCCTGGGGAACTGTGATGAAAGTCTTTTGAATGAAAGCGTTTCTGGGCTGCAGGGTCCCCTCCCCGATTCCAAAAAGGGTGCATGCAGAGGCCAAACAAGTGCATCATGTTTCAGGTGGCAGGCAGTTCCAGCACGTGCTGCCACCTGAAAATGCTTTCCTTCCCACTTTCCTGGTGCAATCGCAGAGCCACGTGCCCTCCTCCTCTTTTACAGACTTGCTGCCTGTTTTCTCCTGGCCAGCACCGTCAGCTGGGAGAGGCAGGGAGAAAAGTGAGAGGGCAGCGCAGTCGGGGGAAGGCGCAGGAGCCAGGCGTGGACACAGGACAGGCAGATTAGAGGCAGCCGGCCAATTACTGGCTTGGCTGCTGGCCACCCAGAGTGCACAGGCAGCAAAGGAAACCCACGTCGTGGCTTATTAAGATGTGCATTTCATGGTGGGGCACAATTTGGGGATGGCATGTGGGGCAGGGAATGAGATACCCTGGCAACTGCTTCTTGGAGCCCACTGCCCATGTCCTTAAGTGTTGCTTCCAGCGATCACAGTTTCACGCCCCCTCTCCCAGATAACAGCCAACAGGAGAGGAGAGGCAACGCGCCGGGCAGGGGTGGGTTCCTACCGGTTCGCACCAGATCGTGCGAACCGGTTGGAGACCGAACCCGGAAGTAACCGGACCCGGAAGTAACCGGGAACCGGCACCGGTCCTGTCGCTTTATCGCCCTTGCCGTCCCAACGCAGCTCGCTCGCTCCCCCGCCCATCCGCACTAAGCTAGCTGGGCCTTTCCGCGACGAAGCGCCGGGCTCGCCTAGGCGACGCGGCCGACGGGAGGCTCGCTTTGCCGAGGAAAGGCCTCTGGGCCTTTCCGCGACGAAGCGCCGGGCTCGCCTAGGCAACGCGGCCGGCGGGAGGCTCGCTTCGCCGAGGAAAGGCCTCTGGGCCTTTCCGTGACGAAGCGCCGGGCTGGCGTGGGCGGCAAGCCTCCGCGAGGCTAGGCCAAAAGCCCCCCCCCACCCCTCTCCAGCCCTAAGCAGTCTTAAACATTCTTACCTGTCCTGCTGCCTCTCTGCCTGTCTGCTGCCTGTTGCATCCATCCATCGCATCGGAGAGCTGCTGATTCTGCCTGCTGGTAAGTAACCTGGCTTTTTTTCTTTTATTTTTTTAATGTATTTTAAAATAATATTTTATTTATTGTGCGTAGAATTTTTTTAAAAAAATTTACTTAAAAGTATTGAGTGTAGAATATTTTAAAATGGTTTACTTCAATTTATTGTGTGTGGATTCTTTTTTTAAAATTGTCTTAGACTATTTTAAAAAAGATTCTATCCAAAATAAATTAAAATAAACCATTTTAAAATATTCTATACTCAATACTTTAAAATGTATTGTGCATATAATTGTTTTAAATTGTTTAATTGTAGTATGGAATATTTTTAATGGTTTCATTTTAAATTATTGTGTGTGGAATAGTTTGAAATGGTTACAGTGTGAATTATTGCTGGTGGAATAATGGTTACAGTATACTATGGCTGGTACAATACCTTAAAATAGTTATACTATAAATTATTGCTGGTGGAATATTTAACAATGGTTTTTAAGTTTTTTTTTAATTTATAGAATATCTTTTTTGAATTATTGTTTGGGAATTTTTATTTTTTAATTGTTTATAAAATATATTTACTACAAGAAATGTTATTCCTTTTTGCAAATGTTTTCTTTGTGATGCAATATGTTGCTTAAAAGTGTTCAGACCAGGTTTATGTATCTCATAGTGGCTGTTTTTCTATGGGCAGGACAGGTTGATGCAAGGCAGCTTTACAAGATTTTGTGGGTTTCACCCTCATTTATGTAATTTTGAGGTGGTTGGTGGTTCTGTGATCTTCCTGGCACTGTCCTTTATAATTTCCATGGCCTTGATGGTTTTTATTCCAGTGGCTTTGTCTTTCCTGTCCTTCGGTTAGGAAAAAAAAACTGGTTTCATTTGCAGTCTTTTGGGGGGGGGGTCTTATTTTTTGGTGTTTTCCTGGCACTGTCATAGTTTGTGTGGGTGTGGATGTGTAATGTCCCGCAGTTATCTACGCATTAACAATGATCTAGTAATATTTCCTTACACATTTTAGTGACCTTTCCTTACATAATTGGTGTTTTCTTTCATACTTTTAGATTTTTAATTTCTGTTTCTGTTAGTTAGCAATTGCTAAAACAAACCCCAGGTGAAAAAGTATTCAAAGCCTTCTTGATTTTAATTGTCAATTTATTTATTCCTACACATTGTAATATTTATTCATTTTCATATCTCTGTTTTTCCACTGTTGTGCAAACACAATTCCAGCAGCTGCTAACATGTGTAAAATTAAATATATATTGTACTCCTTTTCAAATAGCCAACAAAATATTTCTGGTTTTAATTCCATATCTTGCTTTACCATTGCTTCTAACCACTAACTCTTGAATAGCTACTTGGACCGACCTAAGTACTGAACCTAATTCATTATATTTCTGTTTTGTTTTTTTTTGAACTGAGAATTAAATTTCAGAAAAAGAAATCTGTATTGCTCTGTGAATCTACCTATGACATTCATTCTTGATCTAACTTCTTGGATGAAAGACTATATCTTTCCTGTTTGTTGGGGGACACCCTTCCTGAAAAGACTGTACATTGTTGGGTGAAAACAGAGGTCCCTTCTGTTACCTGTAGTGTAGTCCTCAGCTTACAACCACAATTGAGTCCAATATTGTTTTAGTTCTTCTGCAGTTAGTATTATTTAACAGGATGAAGAGACAACAGAGTATGACCGCTAGGACAGTCATCTTTCCTATGTAAGTAGCTCTTTTATTGTTTTGTGTGCTTGTTTCATCCTTAATATAGTAGTGCAAGCAATTAAAGTCTTGCTTTCTGTGTCTCTCCTTTGTACAGGTTGTTGGAGCATGAGGTGGTGGTGCAGAAGATGCAAAAAAGGAGAACAGTCATCTTCCTTCTGTAAGTTGCTCTTTTGTTGTTTTTGTACTTATTTTAATCTTATTGTAGTTCATCCATTGGGGCAAAGAATTCAGTGATATCGTCTTGGCCACTCCCACCCAGTCACATGGCCAGCAAGCCACTCCCACCAGGTCACATGGTCGGCAAGCCACTCCCACCAGATCACATGGTCGGCAAGCCACTCCCACCCAGTCACATGGTCGGCAAACCACTCCCACCCGATCACATGGCCAGCAAGCCACTCCCACCAGGTCACATGGCCGGCAAGCCACTCCCACAAAGGAGGCCACACCCACAGAGTAGGTTCCAAAAAAAATTGAAACCTACCACTGGCGCCGGGTGAAGTTTCACCACCCCGCCCCAATGAGCAAGGGGAGGAGAGAATCCAGCAGCTCCCGGGGCACTTTTTGCCACTGGCAGGGATTCTGGGCATCCCATCCCCTGCCCCACCTGCCACCCCCAAATTGTGCCCCACTATGAAATGCGCATCTTAATAGAGTTTGGCAGCTCCGTTGCATCTCTCGGCTGGTCTTTGCAGGGAAAACCTTGCAAGATGTTTCTCTGCACAGATCGGCTGAGAGAGAGAAGTGGTGGAGCTGCCAGACTTGAATAAGATGCACACAACTGTCCCCTTGGAAGGTCTCTACATTGTCTTGTTTTGTGAGTTTTTTTACCAACGAAAGATTTGTTTTGGAGGAGGAGCTGAAGTCACGACGACACAATGTGCGATCTCAATGCTCTGAGATCGCAGTCGATACTTTTGCCACTGGATGGTACAAATAGACCTAAACCGTTCCGCAGAGACGGTGAACAGGAAGAATACATCTTGCTGATCTCAGGGACATCGCAAAGTCCCTGATTGATCCAAGAGAAGTTCTTCAAGCCAGTGACAAAATATCCAGCCATTTGGCTGATGAAGTTGGGATGGCTCCAAAATGGAAGGATATGGAAAGAGAAAGTGTTTCCAGCTGGTGAGAAATTTTTACTATTTTAAAAGTGACTGCCTATAAAAAAAACCTTAAAATTAATTTAAATTGGAGAACAGAAGAAATAAGCGGTGGAATTAAATTTGGACTGGTTTTGGACAGTGGGTTATCTTACTTTTTAAACGCTATCTTCACGGATGGAATTTATGCAAGCCTTTTAAAATGAATGGATTAAGTTTCCTTCTTCTATTTTTTTTCTATTCTCTGTAATCTATGGACTAAAATTCTCATCTTTCATTACTGTGGGTGTTTTTCTAACTCATTTAAGAATCAGACTTTTTTTAACTTGAAATACAAAAAAGAAACAAAAAGAAACAAAGAAATACATTGTAACATTGCTACTCGGAGGCTAGAGGTTTGTGTATTGGAAACGAAATACTTTTTTCACTGATTGTCCTGGCTTGGCACTTCAAGGTCTCAAAGCTCGTTTATAGAGAGTGATAAGGAGAAAAGCACACAGATGTTCCTTTGAAGTAAAGGTGAAATGTTATTGTGATGCTTAATTCTGTTAAAACCTTCTAAGCTAGAGCAGCAGTGTTTGTTAGCTGGAGATAATGGCACAATTTCAACAGCAGAAAGAAGTTTTAAGTCTGCAAAAGATACTCTTAGAAATACAGAAATTATCAGATACATGTGAGAGGATAGAGAAGAAGTTGGAAGTTTTATTGCACCTAACAGCAAAATATGATGAAGAAGTTAAAGATGCTAATCAAATGGAAAAAGTGACAGTTAAAATCCTAAAAATCAAAGAGGAAAATGAATATAAAGAAATTAAAATTGCAGGAGGAGATCACTTCCGGTCTTCGAAGGCGACGGACATTGGTCCGCTTTTTGCTTCTCTGGTGGGCTCCTTTCAGGAGCACAGGCTGCCGTGGGGTGGCTTGCTGGAACCCCCCCCCCCCTGGATGGGTGGCAGCCATGGGGGGGGTGTCTCCAGTTTTGCCCTAGGAGCCATTGAGCGTAGGGGATGCAATACAAAGCATCTTCGCTGAATGGATTCCGGAAGGAAAGAGTTAACAACATGCAGCGACTGAAGCGCTGGAGGTGAGAAAGTCTCTCCAATCTTCCTAATTGCCTTTAATTGATGAGTAGCGGCTTTTTTACAAGTTGTGGATTCAATCTGTTTGAAGTAGGAAGATTGGAGGGGGATCACTTTTTTTCTTCTACCCCTCTCAGGCAAAGTGGCATTTGAACTGTCTCTGAATCTCGGAATGGAGATAGAGAGCAGAAAATTGAATTAGCCACTTGAACTAACTATGTGAAAAGATTTATATCATAACTGCAAGAGCTGATTGCTGAGGTCTTTTGAAAGTTCTATGGAAGTTTTTTTAATATTCTTCCCCTGATCCCGAGGAGGAGCCAAGATGGCCTGCTTCCGTCTTCTTCTTCGCACTTATAAATGAAGTCTGCCTTTTGAAACTACCTTTGAAAAAAGTCTGGCTTTATATTATCCCCCCTGAAGGATTCTTGGAGCCTGTTACGTGGTCTCTCTGGATTTTGAATATTTGATTTCTTTTTATTAAAGTGACTTCTTGGCTTGGAACTGTGACAGAGGGTTAATTTTCACTTTTGGATTTGTCTGTCTTCTCGGACTTGCTCGGCTGCATGCTTCATGGACACCATTTCTTTTGCAAAAGATTTGTACTCCTTCTGAACTTAGACAATGTGGCCTAGAAAACCACCTACAGGCAAAGCAGCCTCGGCACCGACCTCTACTGCATCCGATCCAAAGATTCAACAGACAAAAATCTCATCATTTTTACAAGAAAAGTCTGGAGAAAGTTCAAAAGACTTATTTGTTACTCAAATGTTTCAAGCTATTATGCAGGGTCAAAATGAGTTGAAAAAGGAGGTAGCAGATTTTAGAAATGAGCTTAAAAGTATGCAGCAACAAATAACAGAAAATAAACACAGAATTGGTGTGCTGGAGGAGGGCGCAGCTGGGCTGGGGGAGGAGGTTAAGGCAGTCCAGAAGGGGAATATAGAATTGGAAAATTTTATGGCAAAGATAGAACTTGAATCTTTCTCAGATTCCAGAACCTACCGGAGACAGAAGATGAAGATCTTAAGGATATTATGAGTATAATTTTAGCAGAATATATTAAAAGAGATAAAGAACAGTTGTGGTGGGATATGGATCTGGTTTATAGGATTAATTCAGCATATGCCAGAATACATAATGTTCCAAGGGAAGTACATGTTAAATTTCTCAGGAAGACCATGAGGGATGAGATTCTAGGGGCTCAGAGGGGGGGGACCACTAAAATATAAAGATAAAGAAATTGCCATTCTTAAGCAAATTCCGAAAAATATAAGAGATAAGTGGAGGAAGTATTCCTCCTTATCAAAGAAATTATATGATAAGGGAATTTGGTTTAGATGGTTATTGCCAGAAGGAATGCTGATCTTCTGGGAGGGAAACAGAATTAGAATTAACACAGTTGTGGAGGCAGATGCCTTCACTAAAAAACATAGTGCCCTCCTAGAGAACGGAAATATAAGAAGTAGTTAAAAAGGCGACAACACACAAGACATGAAGGAGGGAGGGGCTGCAGCTCCGCCCGGGGACAGGGGGAAGGGAACAATAAAGGAAAGACTCAGGCCACAAAAATAAACATATCTGGAATATCATTCTAACTGTTGATATATTAGAAAGTGGCAAAGGAGATTATTGAACACATGGTTGATATAATAAGATGCTGTTTCTGCTTATCTTTTATCCTTTTTTTTCTGTAAAAAGTTGTGAGAATTGGAGAGATTCCTACCTCTAGCACGATGGAGCTGCCAAAAAAATCTTTTGTATATCCACCTACCTTTTCCCCCAAATTTTTTTAAAAACCAATAAAATTCTTTTAAATGAAGAAATTAAAATTGCTGATATTTATGGTGATTGGTTTGTCTCTGAAAAGGGAAAGAGTGGAATACTGAAAGAGGAATTAAATGGAGGGGAAATCTACCCTAGATGGCAAGATACAGAAGAAGAGAAAAATAAAAGAATTTTTGGATTTAAAGAGAGAAATTTTATTAGCAATATCATTAATAACACTACCGACACTCAAAGATAAGCTGATTAAGGAAATAAAAGAAGGGCATCAAAATTACATGAGAGATTCTATAAGCAAAGAGTTGCTAAGATGAGTCCATACAAAGTTGATTAAGGAGATGATTAGAGGATTTGACACCACAAATGGCAGAAGATATGAGACTGTTTTGCTACTGGAAAGATACAGGTTGATAGATGGAAGAGTATAATTTAAAACTAGCTAAACTTAGCAAAATTTAGTGATAATAGATATAGTTAAATAAATAATTGATAATGATAATAATGTATACAATGTGTAGTGTTATGATAAGTAATAACTGGATATGAATATTGAATGGCACCCATGAAAGGAAGATTAGAAACCCTTTTGGATTATATATAAAGGTTAATTAAAAAAAGAATTAAGTTAGATTCAGTTAAATCTTGATTATTGGGGGGGGGGGGAAATGATATGATGCAGAATAGTCAAATAAAGGAGAGATAATGATAACAATGTATATACAGGTATGAGTACAACATAAGGAAATGGGATGTAAATTGTAAACAGTGATTTGGAAAGAAGGATAGAAAACTTTGTTATTAAATATTATGGATGTTTAGCTAGAATAGGACATAAGGATTCAGTGTCATCGGAGGATTTTAAAAACAGTAAATGAAATGCCAGTATGTGGTTATATATTAAATCTTGGTATATTTTATGATGAAGGACGTTTAAACAATTATAGTCAAATGAAAATGGAGGTATGATGACGGCAACATGTATAAATATCTGAGTTAAAATACTTGAGTTAATATGAATTATGCTTGATGACTGTGAAAGAGATGCATGAAAGTCTTTTGTAACCAACTGATACACTTTCTACAGTATGTAAAGAAGGAAGATTCTTTGTGTTGTGTTTGTTTTGAAAAAAAACTTTTATTAAAAAAATTGTTTCAAAAAATTAATCTTTTTTTAAGGGACATGCAGACTTTTTTCACAAGTATCTTTCTGGTGACACTGGGAAACAGGACAGTAAAGAAAACTATATCTCATTCATTCTGATTCCATTTTTTACCCATTAGCTGTGGTGAAAGAGTGCAGAGAAGAGCAACAAAGATGATTAGGGGACTGGAGACTAAAACATGAAGAACGGTTGCAGGAACTGGGTATGTCTAGTTTAATAGAAAGAAGGACTAGGGAAGACATGATAGCAGTGTTCCAATATCTCAGGGGTTGCCACAAAGAAAAGGGAGTCAAACTATTTTCCAAGGCACCTGAGGGTAGAACAAGAAGCAATGGGTGAAAACTAATCAAGGAGAGAAGCAACTTAGAACTGAGGAGAAACTTCCTGACAGTTAGAACAATTAATCAGTGCAACAGCTTGCCTCCAGAAGTTGTGAATGCCCCAACACTGGAAGTCTTTAAGAAGATGTTGGATAGCCATTTGTCTGAAACGGTATAGGGTTTCCTGCCTAGGCAGGGGGTTGGACTAGAAGACCTCCAAGGTCCCTTCCAACTCTGCTATTGTATTGTATTACAATATGGAGGCTGCTTGGAAAGATGGTTTATTGGTGGACAGGACCACATGGCTTGAGGTCCTGGGGGAAAAGGTCATCAGATCAGTGGTGGGTTTCAAATTTTTTTGGAACCTACTCTGTGGGTGTGGCCTCCTTTGTGGGAGTGGCTTGCCGACCATGTGACCTGGTGGGAGTGGCTTGCTGACCATGTGACCTGGTGGGAGTGGCTTGCCGACCATGTGACCTGGTGGGAGTGGCTTGCCGGCCATGTGACCTGGTGGGAGTGGCTTGCCGGCCATGTGACCTGGTGGGAGTGGCTTGCCGACCATGTGACCTGGTGGGAGTGGTCAAGATGATGTCACTGAATTCTTTGCCACAATGGGTGAACTACAATAAGACTAAAATAAGTACAAAAACAATAAAAGAGCTACTTACAGAAGGAGGATGACTGTTCTTGCCAGTGTTCAGTATCACGGACTCCAGTGAATGGGCTGCACAAAGAAAACACACAGAAATGAACTCTTTCATTGCCAGTTTGGGATGAAACAAGCACACAAAAGAATAGAACAGGAAAATTACTGTCCTTTTTTGCATCTTCTGCACCACCTTGCTCCAACAACCTGCATAAAGACAGACAGAGAAAGCAAGACCTTAATTGCATGCACTGCATTAGGATGAAACAAGCACACAAAATAATAGAAAAGGAAAATTACTGTCCTTTTTTGCGTCTTCTGCACCACCTTGCTCCAACAACCTGCATAAAGACAGACAGAGAAAGCAAGACCTTAATTGCATGCACTGCATTAGGATGAAACAAGCACACAAAATAATAGAAAAGGAAAATTACTGTCCTTTTTTGCATCTTCTGCACCACCTTGCTCCAACAACCTGCATAAAGACAGACACAGGAAGCATGAAGGGCTTGCACTTCACCATCTCAAGCATGAACACAGCACACACCACACCACTCAGCCAGCATTAAACTCAGCTACTTACAGAGGAGAGATGACCAGCTTGCCCGTCTTCTGCACACCACCTTTTCAATGGAAGCCCAAAATACCTGCATAAAGAAAGACACAGGAAGCAAGACCTTAATTGCTTGCACTTCACCATCTCAAGCATGAACACAGCACAGACCACACCACTCAGCCAGCAATAAACTCAGCTACTTACAGAGGAGAGATGACCAGCTTGCCCGTCTTCTGCACACCACCTTTTCAATGGAAGCCCAAAATACCTGCATAAAGAAAGACACAGGAAGCAAGACCTTAATTGCTTGCACTTCACCATCTCAAGCATGAACACAGCACAGACCACACCACTCAGCCAGCATTAAACTCAGCTACTTACAGAGGAGAGATGACCAGCTTGCCCGTCTTCTGCACACCACCTTTTCAATGGAAGCCCAAAATACCTGCATAAAGAAAGACACAGGAAGCAAGACCTTAATTGCTTGCACTTCACCATCTCAAGCATGAACACAGCACAGACCACACCACTCAGCCAGCAATAAACTCAGCTACTTACAGAGGAGAGATGACCAGCTTGCCCGTCTTCTGCACACCACCTTTTCAATGGAAGCCCAAAATACCTGCATAAAGACACAAGAAGCAAGACCTTAATTGCTTGCACTTCACCATCTCAAGCATGAACACAGCACAGACCACACCACTCAGCCAGCATTAAACTCAGCTACTTACAGAGGAGAGATGACCAGCTTGCCCGTCTTCTGCACACCACCTTTTCAATGGAAGCCCAAAATACCTGCATAAAGAAAGACACAGGAAGCAAGACCTTAATTGCTTGCACTTCACCATCTCAAGCATGAACACAGCACAGACCACACCACTCAGCCAGCAATAAACTCAGCTACTTACAGAGGAGAGATGACCAGCTTGCCCGTCTTCTGCACACCACCTTTTCAATGGAAGCCCAAAATACCTGCATAAAGACACAGGAAGCAAGACCTTAATTGCTTGCACTTGCACCTTACATAAGAATAGCACAATGAAAGAGATACACTCAAGTACTTACTTGTTTTATTGCTTTTCTGGTTGTTGATATCTCCATAGTGTCCTTAGGCTTCCAGATTCTTCTGTTGCAGCTTTCTTCGTCTTCACCCGTGGATCATCAGCTGTGTGGTGGTGCGCTCTGAGCCAAGCTTTCACTGTCGAAATTGGGTCCCATCTCTCAACAGGTATGCCAACAACACTTATCACCATCAGATTACTTATGTTTTGTACAGTTAGGCGTGTTCTTTGTTCCGAACATATGAGGTTCATTTTTGAGAACCCCCTTTCCACCTCTGCTGAACTAACAGCAATTGTTCTGACAATATCTCTAGCTTTCCGGATATTGCCAGGAATTTTGTACTTCTGTGGATTTTTCTTTACATTTTCCAAAAAATCTCTGTAGTCGTTAATGTTAATGTTGTGATTAAAAATATTGCCAAATGCATCCAATGCTTGCTCTGCCTCAGCCCATGGAACGACTACATCTTCAATGTGCCAGTAATCTGGCTCCAGATAAGTGATAAAGTGCAATTTGTTTGGTGTTGGCAATAGGCTACCTGTTCTTAGATGGTCGCAATCCATCAGCCTTTTCTTTAAATTGGTGATGATGCTTTCCACAAGTATTCCACGAGGAAGGGCAACAAATCGGTGATTTGGAGCTAACCTGATGTTTTGGAAGACTTCTGTTTTTAGCAATTCCACAAGTTCGTTTTCACATTTGCCCTTACCCCGTCTAAGGATTTCCAAAGAATCGATTGTCCGCAATACTAACTTTTGGGCCATGACGATATTTGTCTCTCTCCCCTGTAGAGCATTTGACAGCCAAGAAATCTCAGTTAGGATGTCGATCATCAGGGCCAAATCCTGCAAAAAGTTTAAATTTTCAAAACAGGAAGCCATGCCCGGGAACCTTTCATTTCCCTGAAAAAACTGATGTAGCGCTGGATAAGCACGCCACACAGCCATGGTTGCCCTTAAACTACAGGCAGCCCATCTTGGTCCCAAAACTCTGCCAATCTTCACAATTTCTATTCCCAATTGTTCAGAGATTTGGAAGAGCTCATTCTGGCTCTTGCAGGATTTGTGGAAGGTGGTGTGTACTTTGTCCAGGAAGATCTTGAAATGGTTGATCTGCTTCACTTCTCTTATTGCATCATCCAGCACAAGTTGCAGGCGGTGGTTCAGGCAGTGCCAAATGATGATGTTTGGGAACTCTTGAGCTATTCTGGCGCTGACTCCAGATTTTCTTCCAAGCATAACGTTGGCACCATCGGAGCAGAAAGCGATTAAATTCTTGCGTAGATATCCGGTGGTAAATCCAACTCTATGCAAGCTTTCCATTGCTGCAGAAAATATGGTCTCTGCATCTTGTCTCTGTAATTCCAGAAGCTCAACGAAGATGGTTGCTGGGCACTCTGGATCCTCAACTTTAACGAAAACTATCAGCACTGCTCTCATTGAAAGTGTTGAGGCTTCATCAATAATTAGACACACCTTTCGATTATTTGCAATAATCCTTGAAAACACGGTGGTCTTGATTTGGTTTGCAATGAATTCAACGATTTTCACTGCAGATCTCCGTGAATGCAAGCCAACTCCTATATCCACTCCAACTGTATTGAGCAAATTTACTTGCGCTTCGATGTCTGAGAAGGGATTACATCTTTGCGCCAGATCGTAAACGGTGGTAAATATTGTGCAAGTAGTGGATAAATGTTTCTCAGTTGACTTATCCACGGATTTGGTAAAAGCCTCCTGCTCCCGTTGCTTACTGGTCTCCACGCAAATAAGGTGGGCTTTTGATTGAAAATGTTCCCTTAATTTTTTTCGGAGTGATGCTTGTTGTATATCCTTGCTTTTCCCTGCTGGTGCCACCTGGAAATGTTTCCACTCTTTGGAAACATGAATACCTTGCTCTAACGAGAACATGGGTTTTGCACAGTACTCACAACCCAGCTTCTTGTCGGATACTGCCAGTCCATCATACTTGTCCTTGAAGTTACTGTATTGCTGCAAATTCCAGCAATCAGGAAGTTGTGGAACTACAGTGGAGTCGATGGACTTGCTGCTTTCGCCGACCTCAACTGGTGGTAGTGGTCGTGCTGGTGGTGCTGGCGCTGGTGCTGCTGGCGCTGGTGCTGCTGGTGGCGCTGGTGCTGCTGGTGGCGCTGGTGCTGCTGGCGCCGGCGCTGCTGGTGGTGCTGGCGCTGGTGCTGCTGGTGCTGGCGCTGCTGGTGGCGCTGGTGCTGCTGGCGCTGGTGCTGCTGGTGGCGCTGGTGCTGCTGGCGCTGCTGGTGCTGCTGGCGCTGGTGCTGCTGGTGGTGCTGGTGCTGCTGGCGCTGCTGGTGGTGCTGGCGCTGGTGCTGGCGCTGCTGGTGGTGCCTGTTTTGGATCAGCTGATTCCTCAACTCTTGGTTTTTTGGAGAAGAAAGCAGTCAAACTCTGTTGCCTCTTCATTATGATAAGTAATACTAACTGCCTGCCAAAGAAATAAAACAATATTGGACTGAGGGTTGTAAGCTGAGGACTACAGGTAACAGAAGGGACCTCTGATTTCAACCAACAATGTATAGTCTTTTCAGGAAGGATGAGAAACAGGAAAGATATAGTCTTCAGTTCAAGAATGAATGTCATAGGTAGATTTAGTTCTCAGTTCCAAAAAACAAGAATATATGCAAGTAGCTATTCAGAAGTTAGTGGTTAGAAGCAATGGTAAAGCAAGATATGGAATTAAAACCAGAAATATTTTGTTGGCTATTTGAAAGGGAGTACAATATATATTTAATTTTACACATGTTAGCAGCTGCTGGAATTGTGTTTGCACAGCAGTGGAAAAACAGAGTTATGAAAATGAATAAATATTACAATGTGCAGGAATAAATAAATTGACAATTAAAATCAAGAAGTCTTTGAATACTTTGTCACATGGGATTTGTTTTAGCAATTGCTAACTAACGGAAACAGAAAAAAGTATGAAAGAAAACAATAATTAAGCCTACTCCCGCAGCATTACACACCCACACCCATACAAACTATGACAGTGCCAGGAAAATCCAAAAAATAATATCCCCCCCCCCCCAAAAAAAAGACTGCAAATGAAACCAGCTATTTTTTCCCTAACCCTAAGGACAGGAAAGACAAAGCCACTGGAATAAATATTATCAAGACATTGTGGGAAATTATAAAGGACAGTGCCATGAAGCTCACAGAGCCATCAACCACCTCAGAATTACCTAACAAGGAGGGTGAAACACACTAAATCTGCCTTGCACCTGGCCTGCCCATAGAAAAGCAGCCACTTTGAGGCACATAAACCTGGTCTGAACACTTTTAAGCAACATAGTGCATCACAAAGAAAACATTTGGAAAAACTCCAAACAAATAAATAAATTATTGCAGTAATTTCAACTTATAAACAATAAAAAATAAAAATTCCCAAAAAATAATTAGAAAAAAAAAATCTATAAATAAAAAAAATCTTTTGTTAAGTATTCCACCAGCAATAATTTATACTGCAAGGTAGTGTATCAGCCAAGGAATACTGTTACCATAATTCCACCAGCAATAACTTATACTGTAACTATTTTAAGTTATACTGTTACAGTTATTTCACCAGCAATGTTTTAGATTTTAACCATTTCAAACTATTCCACATACAATTAAAAAGGGAACCATTTTAAAAATATTCCATACACCAAAAATTGCAATAAAACTATTTTAAAAAAATCTATGCACAATACATTTTAAAGCATTGAGTATATAATATTTTTAAATTGTTTACTTTAATTTATTGGGGATAGATTCTTTTTTTAAATAGTCTAAGACTATTTAAAAAAAGGATCTGACACATACAATTAAAAAGGGAACCATTTTAAAAATATTCCATACACCAAAAATTGCAATAAAACTATTTTAAAAAAATCTATGCACAATACATTTTAAAGCATTGAGTATATAATATTTTTAAATTGTTTACTTTAATTTATTGGGGATAGATTCTTTTTTAAAATATTCTTTTTTTAAATAGTCTAAGACAATTTAAAAAAAGATCCACACACATACAATTAAAAAGGGAACCATTTTAAAAATATTCCATACACCAAAAATTGCAATAAAACTATTTTAAAAAAAATCTATGCACAATACATTTTAAAGCATTGAGTATATAATATTTTTAAATTGTTTACTTTAATTTATTGGGGATAGAATCTTTTTTTAAATAGTCTAAGACAATTTAAAAAAAGATCCACACACACAATAAATTGAAGTAGACCATTTTAAAATATTCTATGCTAAATACTTTTAAGTAAAACTATTTTAAAACAATTCTTAAATAAAATATATTTTAAAATACATTTTAAAAAAAAGAAAAAAAAACCAGGTCACTTACCAGCAGGCAGAATCAGCAGCACTCCGATGCGATGGATCAGACTCCGGACTCCGATGCGATGGATGGCGAGACTGGCTGGCAGCAGGAAAGGTAAGACACCTGGAGAAGAAATCGAGTAAAGTTTAGTAAAGACATCGCCTGGCAAGCTTAGCTAGCTAGCCAGGCGAGCCTGGAGACGGGGGGGGCTTTTGGCCGCGGGGCGTATGCGAGGCCGCGGCTTTCGTGAGGAAAGGCCGCGGCCGCCGCCACCGCGGCCCGCCCGCCCGCCCGCCCGCCTTCGGCCAGATCGGCTACGCGAGCCCATGGCTCGCGCAAGTTAGGCCGCCCCGCCCGCCCGTGGCCGCGTGGCCTATGCGAGGCCGCGGCTTTCCTGAGGAAAGGCCGCCGCCGCCGCCGCCGCTCGCCCGCCCTCAGCCACATTGCCTACGCGAGCCCATGGCCCGCGCGTTAGGCCTCCGCTGCCCGCCCGCCTTCCGCCGCGTGCCCCCCCGCCACTCGCCCCCCCCGCCGCCCGCCTGCCTCCCGAGCAAAACTAGGTTGCCACGCCGCCGCTCGCCCCCCCGCCGCCTGCCGCCCCGCCTTAGTTGCTTACCTGAGGGAAGCAGCTCCTGGAAGGCGAAGGGAAGAAGAAACGAAACTCCAGATGACCGAGCAAACTATCGCAAGCAAAGACTCTTTTGAAAAGAGAAGTCTCCAAAAGAGAAAGACTCTTTTCAAAAGAGGACTTTTGGCCGTTGGCGCCACGTTTTTAAACAGGTCGCCTCGAGCTGATTGGCTGGACTCCAGGCTGGAGTCTCCAGCCAATTAGTGATCGGTGGGCTGGGCTAGACTAGTGCGGACGGGCGGGGGAGCGAGCGAGTTGCGACGGGCGGGGGAGCGAGCGAGCTGCGATGGGCGGGGGAGCGAGCTAGCCTTAACGGCGAGCGACGGGGCCGGTGCCGGTTACTTCCAGGTTCGGTTACTTCCGGGTTCGGTCTGGAACCGGTTCGCGCGATCCGGTGCGAACCGGTTGGAACCCACCACTGCATCAGATGCTTCCAGATGTTGGGTGAAGAAGAAAAGAGAGAAAGAAGAGCTTGCTGGGTTCTGGAGTGCGATGATGAAGGGGACGATGCCGACGCCATCCACCGTGTGTACCCAGAGAGGAGACAAAGCACAAAGGACATAGAGGGCAGGCAGCCACGTTACCCAGGCTGCATGGGATTCCATTCAAGAACAGTATGCCATTTCCGGGAAGCCATTTGTTGCAGATGCCAATGGAAAGGCCACATTGCCGAGGCGTACAGAGCATCCCAGTCCACCCTGTCCCAGCAAAGACCCACGGCTCTGCAGGGAAGACCAAACAACCCACAACCTGGCCAACAGCAGAATAGGCAGAGAGAGGAACAGTACCAAGCCCAGAGGAAGATCCATCACACCACTATGGGCCATTCAGATGACTATGAAGGGGAAAAGTTCCATGCCATGGTGACCATAGAAGGGGGACCATACAAGATGGAGCTGGACACAGGAACATATTTTACGATCATGTCCTGGCAGACCATTAATAAATTGAACTTGACAGCCAGCAAGAAGCTCCTCAAACCACCAAACATCCGGCTCAATGAGTACCAGGGGAACCGGATCCAAGTCCTAGGAAGAATGGAGGTCGAGGTGGTGTTCTATGAATTCCAGGGCCGTCTACCCCTCACGGTTGTCGCCAGCTACTGACCGTCCCTGCTGGGAGTGGAATGGTTCAAGCCCATGGGGCTAGACATCACCCACCTGCATTGAATCTCAACCCACGACCTGGATCGGCTACTGGCAGAGTTTGTGGAGTCTTCGATGGGAGCCTAGGTAAATATACCGGGAAACCCATTTCATATAACCCCTTTGAAGGGTCCCCTTTGCTCTATGGCCCAAGGTGGATGAGCAATTGGACAAACTATTTGCCCAAGGAATCCTCGTGTCGACCGTCCACTCAATATGGGAAACCTCAATAGTCACCCCCTTGAAGCCAGATGGTTCTGTCTGCCTCTGCGCTGATTACAAGTGTACACTGAATAAGACCTTACAACAAAGTGCGTACCCGGTGTCAGTTGTGCAACATCTGTTGCATTCCCTAGGAAGCAGGAAAATATTTGCCAAACTGGACCTGGCTCAGGCATATCAACAATTGCCTATGGACGAAGCCACCACAGAAGCACAGATGATTGTGACCCACAGGGGGGCTTTCAAATGCACCAGACTGCAGTTTGGAGTCAGCGTAGTCCCAGAACTGTTTCAGTGTTTAATGGAGCGGCTACTGCAAGCAATCCTGGGGGTGGTGCCATACTTTGACGACATATTCATCTCAGGGTACTCCATAGAGCAGCTGATGGAATGCATGCGTGAAACTTTGGGGAGGTTCAAGAAGGGACTTAAAGTGAACCCAAAGAAATGTAAAATTGGTGTGATGCAGGTAGAGTTTCTGGGATACCTCATAGACGGGTCTGGCATCCACCTCACTGACAGCAAAGTAAAGGCCATTAAAAACACCCCTACCCCAAGGAACAAGACACAGCTCCAAGCCTTCTTAGGACTATTGAATGTTTATAGTATTTTTTTACAACAGAACGCTACCATTGCTGAGCTGCTGCACAAGCTCCTGGGAAAGATGGTGCCGTGGACCTGGGGACAGAAGGAAGACTGGGCCTTCGCAGAGGTAAAAGAGCTCCTATCCTCCAACAGCATGCTCATCTAGTTCAACCATACTTTGCCAGTTCGGATCACCTGTGACACCTCTCTCTTCGGAGTCGGAGCAGTCCTCAGCCATTGCCTACCAGATAGATTGGAGGCTCCCATAGCCTATTACTCCAAGACCTTGTCCCTGACTGAACGCAACTACGGCCAGATCGACAAGGAAGCTTTGGCTGCAGTCGCAGGGATCAAGAGATTCCATGACTACATGTATGGCAGACACCTCAAACTCATCACAGACCATAAGCCACTGCAGGGGCTCCTCGCTGGGAACCAACAATCCCACCGTACATGCCCCCAAGGATGACCAGATGGGCCATTTTCCTCATGGTGTATGACTACAAGCTGATCCACTGCCCAGGGAAGGACATCAGCCACGCCGATGCACTCAGCCATTGCCCATTACCAGAGCTGATGGAAGACCCCACCCCCACCACCATGGTGTTGCTGATCGACGTTGACCCAGACAGCCCGGTCACCACCAGGGACATTGCAGAGCACATACAAAAGGACAAGGGGTTGCGAAAGGTTCTGAACTGGGTGTTGAGGGGATGGCCACAGGAGAAGCTGATTGAAGAGTTCCAGAGCTACCAGAGTAAGCAAGCAGAGCTATCAACTATCAAGGGTTGCTTGTGGGGGGAGAGAGTCATCGTACCCCAGAAGCTGTGGAGGCAAGCTGTGGAAACCCTCCACGAGGATCACCCAGAGATAGTATGGATGAAGGCACTAGCCTGGAGCTACATCTGGTGGCCCAATATGGATAAGGACATCATGGAGTGGGTGGCCACTTGCAGACCTTGCCAGGAGATGGGACCAGCCCCACCCCGGGCACCCGTGTGGGAGTGGGAAGCAGCCAAAGGACCGTGGTTGCGCGTCCATATCGACTTTGTGGGATCAGTGGAAGGGCAGATGTTCCTGATCATTGTGGACGCTTACTCCAAATGGCTGGAGGTCATGATTATGCAATCAACAACGGCAGAAGCCACCATCAGAGCACTCCGGAAACTTTTCGCAACCCATGGCCTACCTGACACCCTGGTCTCCGACAACGGCCCACAACTGACTGCCAAGACGATGAAGGTTTTCCTCGCCGAGCTTGGGATCTGGCATGTTCTCATCACCCCATTCAATCCGGCGAGCCACGGACAGGCCGAGTGAATGATGAGGCTCACAAAAGAAACCCTCACCCAAATGGGACCAGGAAGCTGGCAGGAAAAGGTCGCCTAATTCCTTTTCACCCAACACATCACACCCATATGACCACCAACAAGAGCCTAGCAGAGCTGTTGATGGGGAGAAGACTTGGGTCCAGACTTGACCGGTACCACCCGTACTACCTTCCAGAGAACCCCCTGGATTCCACTTGACCAACCCTGGAGTTCAACATAAACGATCAGGTATTCACCCATAACTACGCCGGGTACCTAACCTGGCTGGTGGGCCAAATCGTGGCCGTCACCGGGCCAAAGATGTATCGAGTGGAGCTAGAGGATGGATGAATCTGGAGGAGGCATATCGACCAGCTCCGACATCGCCTGGCAGATGCTGAACTGAGGAACCAGGTCGATTAGACCGTACCCACCAGCTCAGAACAACTCCCAGAGAACCCCAGGTCTCCGCCCCATGGAGCATGCTCAACCGCCAGCCGGGAAGCAGACAGGCGGGAACCAGCCCAACCAGACCAAGAGATTGAGGGACAACCATTCAACCCGAGCCACAAACATGTAGCTATGTCCGAAGCCATCCTGCGAAGAAATGGAGTCTCAGGAGCTGAAGGAACCAGGCCAGAGCTTGACTCGCAGGCCGAGGAGTTCCAAAAGGTTCCTTCCCAGGCAGCCAGAGTAACAGCAGGCTCGATCGCACCGGCCGAGCTTCCAGGGACAAGTGATCTATGCAGGTCAAGTAGGAGACCGGCGCGCCCTGCCTAACTGAGAGACTACGTCACCTATGTAGGCCGGGGATTGGACATTGTTCATTCTAGGAGGGGAGGGGTGTTATGTACAGGTGCATTGTCTGAAACAGTATAGGATTTCCTGCCTAGGCAGGGAGTTGGACTAGAAGACCTCCAAGGTCCCTTCCAACTCTGCTATTGTATATTATTATATGTTGTTAAATTTACATGTTTTCACGTGCTCACTGCAGATTGGTTGCCCAAACTCTGGGAAGTTTAAACAACTGTCATTGGCTGGCTGGGCTGCCGGAGCTCCTTAATTTACATGTTTTCACATACTCACTGCAGATTGGTTGCCCAAACCCCGGGAAGTTTAAACAACTGTCATTGGCCTGCTGGTCTGCCAGAGCTCCTTAAAAGGTGAGCTCTGGCAGCCCAGCCGGCAGAGCGCAGTCACTTACTCTTGAAATAAAAAGTGCTGAAACTCACTCGTGCCTCTCGCCTGCTGCTTTCTCGCCGATCTAGCAATGTGATTTGTAGTTCCTGAATCAACACATATTTGCTTGCAAACATAAGGTGCAATTTTTGGATTGAAAAGCATGCTAATTATCTGAAGAAAATCACTTTATTCCTTAACACTTTTAGCCTTCTGTAATTTAATCTGTTTTTCCATTCTGCAAACGGCTTTTAAATGGCCATTTTTCTTGCACACAAAGCATTCACATGTTTCTTGCTTCACATAACTCCTATTTTTCATCTTTAAAGCAGACGCTGCAACAGAAACCCGGTCACTATTAATGTTTTCTGTTTTACACTTATACCCATCCACAAGCTTGCCCTTAACATATTCCAATGTCAGCTTGACATCTGGACCTGCCTCAAATGCTGTGAAAAGGATTCATAACTTTCCCATAAATCACCAAGTAATAGTGTTGCGACATGAAAATATTTTATTTCTTCTCCTACACCTCTCAGACGTTCAATCATTTCCAAGATGTGATTATGTAATCCTGCATAGCCTGGCCTTTCATCAGCTTGGTTTGGTATAGCTTTCCAAATAAATACAGTTTATTGCTGAAATTAGCTCTTTCATGCACCTTTTGTAATCCTTCCCACATTTCTTTAGCAGTTTCACATATATGTTTGATTTTATCATCTTTAATGCTAAGAAAGATTGTGCTCTGAGCTTTCTGAGCTTTCTCTATCCACATATCTGAAGGATTTTGGTCTGGCCTAGCTTCATTTATACAGTTCCCCATAGCTTCTCTTGTTAGCAGCATCTTCATCTTGAATTATGCATTGCGTATCAGACAGTAATACAATCAAACAAGTCCAGAAATATTTCACGAGAAGAGTCCTTTACTCCTCTGCTTGCAACAGAATACCTTGTGACACCAGACATGAAATGTTGAGCTTAGACAACTTTGCCATCTCTGATCCGACTTAAGCGTAGTACATAAAATTGTATGCTACAATTTCCTACCTGTCAGTGAATACTTCAGTTTCAACTGCAACAACACACAAACTCACAATAGATACAAACTTATGATAAATCGCTCCAAACTTGATTGCAGAAAATACGAGGTCAGTAACATAACTGTCAATGCCTGGAATGCACTAAATGACTCTGTGGTTTCTTCCCCAAACCCACAAAACTTTAACCTTGGACTGTCTTCTGTGGATCTCACCCCATTCCTAAGAGGTCTATAAGGGGTGTGCATAAGTACACCAGAGTGCCTATCATCCCTATCCTGATATTCCCTTGTATTTGTATCTATTTCATGTATTCATCATGTTTATACATTTATCTGTTATCTAATGCTTGATGAAATAAATAAATAAATTTTCAAGACTGTTAGTGCTGGTTTTTCAGATTCACAAATAAAATATTGGTTTCTGCTGTGTTACTGGCCATTTTCTTCTGTTGCAGTCTTTTTTCTGTTGCTGTACCTTGCTTTTATTTGCTGCAGCTGGCTATAACCAGGGGGTTTATGCTGCTGCATATATGCTTTACGGTTTATGTGCTTTACTGCTTAACTGTAACAGGAAACAGGAAACTCTACTTAGAAGAAAAAAACATACAATATATACCATAGATCCAAATTTGAAACACTGCCATCTACTGGTAATATCTGTAAGAGCAAAAAAAATTAATGTACACCTTTTTTTTTTTTACTAAAGGCCTATTTACCTGCACTATCATCAGTATATATTAAGGGCTGAAGGGCCTGAAATAAAATCAGCATTGTTCTGTGTGCTGTAATTGTAACCTTTAAGTATAACAAAATTGTGCTTTTCAACACTGGCAGTTGCTTAGCTGGCAAGAAGTTGTGGGCAAAGAGGAAATGTGTGCCTAAAATATATGTAAAAATAACCATGTTATAACATTGGGGATAAAGGAATGGAAAACTGCTCCTGTTGTTATGACAAGTTGGCAGAATCCTGAAATCCTGCTTTCCAGTTTTAAGGTATATAATGAAATGCTGGATACTGAAGCAGGGCCATCCCTTTTGACTGCTTGTCCAATTGACCCTCATTGCAATCTGATGTAAGTGCCTTATAGCAAAGGTTTTAGGTCAGTTATGCTTTAAATTAGTGGTTCTCAACCTTCCTAATGCCGCGACCCTTTAATACAGTTCCTCATGTTGTGGTGAACCCCAACCATTAAATTACTTTCGTTGCTACTATGTAACTGTAATTTTGCTACTGTTATGAATCGTAATGTAAATATCTGATATGCAGGATGTGGTGACGTCAGCGTGTCTGGAGCTGAGGAACGGGAGCTCTCCTGATCTTTAACTCCAACTTCTTCGTTTGGGCTCATATTTGAGTGCTGTGGATCCTGTAGGGACCAACAGATTAAGGGGGAAACTCTGAAGACGCTGGGGCGATAAGGCAAATCCTCCCAGCAGCAGGAGAAACCCACTAAACGGACGAGGAATCACCCTGCCACTTTGTCAGGACTGAGCAATGGTGGCCACATAAGAAGGAGGCAAAGAGACAAAGCAGCTGAAATCGAGGTATCCGTTACTATGACCCAAAGAAGAGGAAAACAACGCATAACTGGCAGAAAGGTGAGCTGGAAAGAAAGAGGCTCTGAGAAGGAGATTTTTTCAGACTTCTGCCGAGAAGCTGTGAGAGCAGATTTACGGACTGTGAACTAAATTGCCCAGAGAGAAAACAAAATCCCAGCATGGATAACAGGAGTAGGACAGTATAATTACTGAAAAGACTTGGAAAGTACAAAAGAAGTGTTCAACATTTGGGTTGGTTGTTGATTTGCTGACTTTTCTTTTTCTTGCTCTTCTGGAACAATTAGAGGGCCTCACTACCCACCCACCCACCCACCCTTATTTCCCCTGGTAGCTGGACTGGCTGTATTAACTGACTGACACTAACACTGATACTGAACAGAGGGTGACATCTAGTGGACCAAAATTGGAACTTGTGGTCTGGAAAAATCAGTAACCTTTTATTACCTATTACCCTTATAATTGATACACTTGAGAGATATCAATCTGTATAAGAAAACTGTGTGATATATAATGCTAAGATATATGATAATTAAGGATCTAAATAGAATGTAATAATACATAAGAATGTGTAGATATTGAAACGTGATATTAAGGAAGGTTAATTATTACTAAATATTGAGATAGATAACTATTGATAAGATTGATAAGATCGATAACATTGATATTGTTGATAAAGTAGAAGCAAAGTAGAACGTACATGCAATTGTGGACAAGGATAATTAGGGGGATAAAAATGGCAACTTCAGGAAAGTTAATTTAAAAAACCACACCTAATACGACTCTGGCAACACCCCCCTCCTCAAATCAAAGACCAATTGAGAGCGCACTGGGACTGGAGAAAGGTGGAAAGATGGCAGAAACAACAGGGCCAGCACCAACAATGCAAAGTATGCAATTAATGCTTCAAACGATACAAGAGACGCTTATAAAAAATCAAGAAGTGACAGCTACAAATCATGAAGAGACAAGGAGGAATCATGAAGAAGTGAAAAATGAAATAGGAGAACTAAAAGGAAATATTAAAACCGTGGATGATAAAATTGAAAAGATACAGACCGCCTTAGCAATCAATGAACAGAAAATCCAGAACATCGAAACAAAAATAGAACAAACAGACCAGAAGGTGGAAAAAAATGGAGCTAGAATATAGACAATTGAATAAAGAACTAGAGTTATCAATAATGCGACTTGAAAATGAAAGAGCTGCCTTCTATTTAAGATTCCAAAACATACCGGAAGAGAGGGAGGAATATCTGAAAGGGAAAATGATTGAAATCTTCGCTGAAATGCTACAGAGGAAAGAACAAGAGTTGAGAGGAGATATTGATGAAGCTTACCGAGTGCATACTAATTATGCCAGAAGACACAGGCTCCCAAGAGAAGTACATGTAAGATTTGCCAAAAAAAACAACCAGAGATGAGGTATACAAAAAAACCAGAGAAGGGATGTTTACATATCAGGGAAAAGAGTTGATCATGCTTAACCAGATTCCACAGAGAATTCGTGAACGACGTAGACAATACCAATTTCTAACAAACCAGTTAAATGAAAACAGAATAATGTACAGATGGCTGATACCAGAAGGGGTACTGGTGACATGGCAAGGGAAAAGATATAAGATAGAGAATATAGAGGAAGCGCAGGAATTCTATGAGAAATACTGTACAGGGGAAGAAGAACAAGGAAGTAAAGAGGAGCTAGAAAGGGGAAGGCGAGGCCAAGAGGAAGAAACATCAGAAGATAAAGAAAGAAACAGGAAAGAAGAACAGAGGCAAGAAAGAGAGAGAGCAGAAAAGGAGGGTGCGAGAGGGAAGAGTCAGATACAAACTAGAAGTAACAAGAAAAACCCTATCTAAAGATGGACCAGGAAATAACAATTATCTCAATAAACTTGAATGGATTGAACGCACCAAAAAAAAAGAGCGCAGATGTTTAACAAACTTAAGAAACTAAAGGTAGATATAATCTGCATACAGGAAGTGCATATTAAAAGGGACCATAAGAACTTATTGGAAAATAAAAAACTAAGGAAATTATACACAGCACTAGCAGGAAAAAAAAAGAGGGACAGCAAACTATATAAAGGAAAAAATAAATTCCAAAGAAGTCTACTCTGATGAAGAAGGCAGGATACTAATGATTGAATTAGAGACAACAGAAAAACCGATACTATTAATAGTCATATATGCACCAAATCAGAAACAAGAGGAATTTTATAGGAAACTACACAACAAAATAAATGAATTAGAACATGAAAATATTTGCTTAATTGGGGACTATAATGCAATAGCGGACAAAAAAATGGACTATGAAAGCAAAAAGAAAAACAAAACAAAAAAAATACGCTACTCAAATCGTTTTTTGAGCTGGCAATCGAATACAAATTACACGAATTTTTTAGAGAAAGGCACAAAACAAGAAAGCAATATACTTTTTATTCGAACCCCCATCAGTCACTATCAAGAATTGACATGGCTTGGATTTCATCTGGACTATGCAATCAAGTAGATGAAATTGAAATAGAAGCAAATGAGTGGGCAGATGACAATCCAATAAAATTAAGATGGAAAGGGCAAAGAAGAAGAAAAAGATGGATGATGAATTCAAATGTTATAAACGAAACAGAATACACTCAAATGCTGGAGAAAGAACTAAAATAAATTTTTAGAATAAATAAAAGAGAAGATACCTCAATTCAAAATCTCTGGGACACTATGAAAGCATACATAAGAGGCCTTACGATTGCCTATATGGCAAGGAAAACTAGAAAACAAAAAAAGCAACAAGAAGGTATGCAAAAGGAACTTATGGAAGTTGAAGATGAACTCCAGAAAGACCCAAAGAATAAAATTAAAAAAGAAAAAAGAGAGATAATCAAACATAAGCTCAACCTAATAAATCAAAAGGAATTAGCGCAGAAAATTAAACCAGCCAGACAAAATTATTTTGAACAAGCCAACAAACCTGGACGATGGCTGGCATACAGATTGAAGAATGAAAGAGAAAAAAGGATGATATATCAATTAAAAGATGAGGAGGGAAGAATTCAATACAAAGCAGAAGAAAAGAAGAAAATTATTCATAAATACTTCACAAAATTATACGCACAAGACAGTATGGAGGAAAATAAAATAAAGCATTATTTAAACACAGCAAAGATAACACCAATCTCAAAAGAGCAAAGGGAGGTGATAAACAGGCCAATAACGTTAGCCGAAGTGGAATCAGTCCTGAAAAACCAGAAAAGTAATAAAACACCAGGACCAGATGGAATACCGGTGGAGCTATACAAATATAATAAAATAATACTGGAAGAGTTAGGGGTGGACATGTTTAATGAAATCTTAGGAAAAGCCAAGATACTGGAATCATGGACAGAAGCAATAATATTGCTAATCCCAAAAGAAGAAACCAGCCTACAAGAAATTCAAAACTACAGGCCAATATCATTACTAAATTATGATTATAAAATATTTGCCGCAATTATGGCAGGAAGAATCAAACAGGTTTTAAATGAACGAATACACCCAGACCAAAATGGATTTCTACCCCACAGACACATTAGAAATAATACGAGAACCATCCTAGACATAATAGAGTACTATGAGGCGCACCCAGAAAAACAAATGGTACTGGTTTTCCTTGATGCACAAAAAGCATTTGACAATGTAATTTGGAAATTTATAATAACAATATTGGATGAGATGAAATTCGGTGAAAAATTTATAAAAATGATAGAAGGATTTTATAATAATCAGACAGCCAAAGTTCTGATGAATGGAGAATTAACAGAGAAGATCGAAATAAAAAAGGGAGTCAGACAGGGATGCCCACTCTCTCCTTTGCTGTTCATATTGACTTTGGAAATTTTATTAAATGAAATTCGGAAAGACCAGGGAATAAAAGGTTTAAGACTCAAAAATGAAGCATATAAGGCCCAAGCCTATGCCGATGACTTAGTATTTGTACTAGAGGACCCATTAGAATCCAGTTGGAAATTAATTCAAAAATTAGAAGAATATGGCGAAGTGGCAGGATTAAAGATCAATTAAAAAAAAAATGATAACCAAGAACATGACAAAAAAGCAAGAAGAGGAACTGGAAATAATAACCAATATGCAAATAACTAAGAAAGTGAAATACTTGGGGATCTGGGTGTCGGCAAAATGTTCCACAATTAAAGATGATAACTATAACAAATTAGTGATACAAATAAGAAAGAGTTAGAAAATTGGAAAAATATTCAACTATCACTCATGGGACGCATAGCGACAATCAAAATGAATATTTTACCAAGAATCTTATTCCTGTTGCAAGCCGCACCTATTAATCCAGGTAAAAAATTCTTTCAAGAATTAAATAACATAACCGCTAGGTTTATTTGGCAGGGACGAAAAGCGAGGATTAAACTAAAGTCATTGCAAGACAGCAAAGAGAGGGGAGGTTTAGCATTACCAAATTGGGATTTATACGCATCAGCAATATCAATAACATGGGTGAAGAATTGGATAGAGCTAAAGAATAAAAGAATTTTGACCCTGGAAGGCCATGATTTGCAAGCAGGCTGGCACACATTCCTATGGGATGATAAAAATAAAACGCACAAATACTTTCAAAAACATTTAATTAGAAGAGCGTTATTGCAAAAATGGCTCAAAATTTAAAAAAATCCATTACGTGAAAATCCTGAATTGGCTATCACTGACAGAAAGGACGACTCATCCAAATTTTATAGATTGGAACAAAATGCTAAGATCTAGAGACTTAATTGATAGACAGGGAAACTTAAAAACAGTTGAAGAATTGGCAGAACAGAACATGAAAGTGGACTGGTTAACCTACCTTCAAATCAAAACTAAATACAATAATGATACCAAATTATATGACATTGAAACAGAATCACATGAATTGGATAAAATCATTCAAAGCCCAGATAGAAAAATGATAGGGAGAATATATAAATTTCTTCTGAAATATAAAATGGAAGAAGAAATTGTGAAAGAACAAATGATAAAATGGGCACAGAACTTTGGATATAATATTGAATTAGACAAATGGGAAAATTTTGGGGAACAAACTTAAAAATGACACTCTCAGCTGCATATAAGGAAAACCAGTATAAAATGTTTTATAGATGGCACCTGGCACCAACAAGGTTAGCTAAAATATCGTCAAATACCTCCCCAAAATGTTGGAAATGCGAATCAATGCACGGAACGTATTACCACTTATGGTGGACTTGTGAGGAGGCTAAAAAGTTTTGGAAAAAGATCAAAAACTGGCTGGAGGCAATAACGGGAGTTAAAATAGAATGGAAACCGGAAATCTTATTAGGAATATTGCCTGCAAAATACAAAAAAGAAATCCACTATTTAATACTACATATAATAACGGCGGCAAGGATTGCCTATGCCCAGAAATGGAAAAACAAGCTAACTCCAAGTGAAGATGAAATAATAAGAAAGGTTATGGATTGTGCTGAAATGGACAAACTAACTAAAGAAATCCAGGGAAAAGAAGAATCAGAATTTTATCAGATATAGGATAAATGGTATAGGTGGATGGAGGAAAGAAACAAGAATCAATGAAGGAATGTAACAAAACTCAAAAATAATAGTTATGGGTAAAATAAGAAAGTTAAGAATGGTGAAACCCAAATAAAATAATTGAATGGGGAAAAAATAATAAAAATAAAAATAAAAACTTAGTTAATTTTTGGTGATTAATAAGTAGAACGTTGTAGCTGCTTATAGAATGTTCTTGTTTTTAAAATGTTTATTCGTTAACAGATAACCCATCATGACAATAATAATGAAATAATAACTCTAACTGGTAAAACAATTTGGATATAAACTATAATATGGGACCTGGGGAAAAGATTTACTAATTTTATTAATATTTTTTTTGTTTAGATTTTGTTATAAAGATATAATCTCTCCTGGGTACTTATAAATTCTAGCAATAAAATTTGTCTAGATTTATTATAATATAAATATAAATGATTCTAGACAAAAGCACGTTTAAACAAACATAGTTAAATGAGAATGATGGTATATTGATGGTATAAAGATTTTTGATTTAAAATGTACAATTCAATATGAATGAAATATAAAGAATGATTGTAGTAACGCACGAAATTTATTTCTAACCAATCGACATGCTTTCTGGAAGATGTAATGAAGAATGTTTTTGGTGTGTTTTTTGTTTAATTAAAACAATAAAAAATGAAAAAATGAAGATTGCTTCATCATTCCTTATTTCACATTAGCTGTTTTTGGGGTCATTCAAAAAAAGCACCTGACATTGATATATTAATGTTGCAAAGTTCTTTTTTAAAAAAAAAAAGTTTTATTTTTCTTTCTCATATACACATTCACAATAATACATTCTTATAAGTCCTATTAATATTTATATGTTATCTTTTAACATTTATCAGTGTTTAAATTTAAAAATATAATCAGGGTCACTTTTTTGCCATCCTCCACATCCATCTTATTTTACAACAACCCTACTTCTTCCAATGTTCCATCCTCCCTTCTCTACTTTCTTCTTTCCTCTTCTCCTTTCTCTTTTCTTCTTCCCCTCCCTCTCTCCCACTCCTCCTCTCTTCTTCCCCTTCCTACCCTCTCTCCTACTCTTACTACCCTCCCTTGCTTCCTCTCCTTTTCCCTTTATTCCTTCCTTCTCCTTCCTCCCTCCTTCCGTTGTTGTATTTACTTATTTTCCTCATCACTCTGATGGATTTTTGGGGTGGGATTCAAGGAAACCCGATTCCATATTTACATGTCTTTCACATTTTATTTCCATTATAATAGTTTCACATGTATCATCTTTTGACTGTATATTTGTATATTAATACTTTTCTGTTTTCCCCTCCCCTCCTCTTTGTTTAGTGGTATATCGTCTGGGTTGCTTAATCTGTAATCTTTTATTCATATTCCTTTTCTAGCCAATCATAAAATCACCCCAATGTTCTGAAGTGCACCGATTCCTCTTTGTCCTTTATTCTCAAAGTTAATCTGTTCATTTCTGCACCGTCCAATATTTTCTTTATTACCTCTCCTTCTGACAAGATTTTGTCTGTTTTCCAATTCTGTGCAAATACAATTCCAGCTGCTGTTCTTATGTGTATGATCAAATAGGTGTCTTCTTTACTACATTTCTCTAGTAAGATACCCAACTAAAAAAACTCTGGTATCAGCTCTACACATTGGTGTAACATTTTCTCTAACCATGTTTGTATTTTAACCCAATAGCTTCTTGCTTCCCTACAAGTCCACCACATATGATAATATGATCCTGGTAAATGGTGACATTGCCAAAATTTAGCTGATTTATCCTTAAACGTTTTTGCTAAACTTTTGGATGGCAGGTGCCATCTATAAACCATTTTGTACAAGTTTTCTTTATATGCTGTTGCCATTGTTAGTTTATAGTTCCTTTCCCATAGTTGTTGCCATTTTTCTAATTCAGTTGTATAACCAAAGTTTTTTGCCCATACTATCATTGTTTCTTTTGCTTCTTCTTCTTCCTCTAATTTAATTCTAACTAAATAGCTATATAATTTCCTAATCATTTTTTCATCTGTTCCCATAAGTATCTTATCCAATTCTGAACTTCCCAAGTTAAATCATACTCTCTAGCATCTTTTTCATATCTTGATTGTATTTGCATTTGTGTAGTCTAATTGTCTGGAACAAATATAAAATCCTGGGTAGTATGTTCATCTTGATTGTTGGTATTCTCCCTATTATTGATAGTTGTAAATTCCCCCATTTTGCCAAATCTGTCACAATTTGTTGTTTAGGTTTATGATAATTGTTCTCTTTAAGTGTTCTACATCTTGCTGTCAAATATATCCCCAGATACTTGACCTTATTCATGACTTGAATCTTCAAAGCTTCCACCAATTCTTCCCTTTGTCTTACTAGCATGTTCTTTGTCAAAATCTTCATTTTTCTTTATTTATTTTCAAACCTGCTACTTTTCCATATTTCTCTATTTTTTCTATCAATTTAGGTGCAGTTTCTAGTGGGTCCTCTAAGATGAAGACCAGGTAATCTGCAAATACCTGCAATTTATATTCTTCCTTTTTAATTTTCATACCTTTTATGTGTTTCTCTTCTCTGATGCTTCTATTTAGGACTTCTAATGTTAAGACGAACAACAGAGGCGATAGTGGACAAACAACAGAGGCGATAGTGGACAACCTTGTCTCATCCCTTTCTTTATTTCAATAGAATCTGATAATTCTCCATTTATCATTATCTTTGTTGTTTGTTTATGGTATATAGTTTGTATGCTTGGGTAAATGTCTTACCAAAACCCATCTGTTCCAGCTGTATCAACATAGATCGCCAGTTCACATTGTCAAAGGCTTTCTGTGCATCTAAAAACATCAAAGCCATTTGTTTTTCAGGATGTGCCTCATAATATTCCAGCATGTCCAGAATTATTCTCATATTATCTTTAATTTGTCTCTTTGGTAAAAACCCATTTTGATCAGGGTGGATAAAATTGTTTGCATATTTTTAAAGTCATTCTGCCAGTATTGAAGCAAATATCTTATAGTCTGAATTTAGTAGAGAAATAGGTCTATAGTTCTTAATTTGAAGTGGGTCGGACTCCTCTTTTGGTACAAGTGTAATATATGCTTCTGACCACGATTTGGGTATCCTCATCTTGGACATAACATCATTCATAACTTCTAGTAATGAAAGACACAATGATTCCTGCTATGTCTTATAAAATTCCACTGGCAATCCATCCGGGCCTGGAGCCTTTCCTTTCCTTTGTTTTTTAAGTGTTTCAGTTAACTCCAACATCGTTATGTTGCCTTCTAGCATCATTTCAGTTTCTTTAGGTGTCTGAGGTAAATTCACTTTCTGAAAATACTGTTTGACTCCTCCCTCTTCTATGTTCTCTTTTTCATACAATTTTCCATAGTAATCTTGTATAATTTTTTTCTTCTGTTCATTTCCATAACAAATTTGCCCTTGATCATTTATTAGTTGCATTATTTTTCTTGATTCTCTCTCTTTTTTCAATTTGTATGCTAACCATCTGCCTGGTTTGTTTGCATTTTCAAAGTAATTCTGTTTAGCACCTCTAATTTTTGTGCTAATTTCTCCTTTTCCATTAACCCCATTTTATGTTTAATTGTGTCCATTTTTATTTTAATATCCTTTTTTCGTGGCGTTTTCTGTAACTCTTTTTCTTGTAATCATCATCTAATATTTTAAAAGCTTATCTTTTTTGTATTTCTTTTCCTTGTATAGTCTATTATCAAGCCTCTAGTGTAGGCCTTCATTGTATCCCAATTATTCTGCATTGATGTGTCTTCTTTTCTGTTTTCTTTAAAGAGTGCCAATTCTCTCTCCATTTTCTGTACAAAGTCCTTTTCTTTTAGTATAGTGTTGTTTAGCGTCCATCTAGACCTTTTCCTTTGTCCTTTCTATTTAATTGTCATTGGGTTGTGGTCTGCCCATGTACTTGGTTCTATATCAACTTCTTGTATGTTACAGATCAAATCCATTGAAATTCATATCATATCTAATCTGTCAGCGTTCCAAATATCATGCAGAATTAAATCAGAGTCCGAGGCAGAGCTATCCTTAGTGTTCCAATTTAATAAGACAGACATGTTGGCACATAGCTTCATGCACCATGATAAATGTCTATTTGAGTAAAAGGTATATTGTCTATTTGTGGGATTTCTTTCTCTCCATACATCTTTTAAGTATATTTCATCAGTCATTTTAAAATAGGATTTTGGAAGAATCTTTCTATTTAGTTTTGTTATTTTTTATGTTTTATACTCCATGTTCTGATCTACAATTCCATTAAAATCTCCCATCATACAAATCCAATTCAATTATTTTCATGTGTAATTTCCTATAGAATTCATCTTGATTGTCATTGGGAGCATAAATTGCTATTAAAAGTATTTTCTTATCATTGTCCGTAATTTCCATCAAGATTCTTCCATCGTCATCTGTATAAATTTGTTCCGCTGGGATTGTATTTTTGATATTAAAAAACCACTACTCTTTTCTTGCATCTTGGCAACACAGTAAATATTTCCCTAACTTAGGCTGCACCAATATTTCTTCATATTTGCTTTTTAATATGTATTTCTTATAGGCAGATTATGTCCAATTTTAATTTCTCCAATTTAGGAAATATTTTCCTTCTTTTAATAACTGAATTAAGTCCATTTATATTTATTGTAATCAATTATTTCTCTTCCATAATTATATTTTATAGGTAGGTGTTCTGACCCCCTTCTTCCCTCGCCAACACAGAACACACTCCGGACCAAAACTACTTCAACAGGATTTATTGCACAGACAGACAGACAGATCCTTGGCAGCAATCCACCATGACAAGACTCTCAGAACCCTCCAGCACAGAGACATGATAGCAGCTATCCAGCATGCCAAGCTCCCAAGACAGAACTTTCCCAATAGTTCCTTTGTTGACTTCTGCAAAGGGTGTATGCACAATCCGTTCTTTTATAGACTGAAGAGGAGTCTACTTATCAGCAGCTCGCTGTCAGAGTCTGGTGGTAGCTCCAACAGCTCCTGCTGGGCCACAACAGGTAGGATTTATTGCTCTAGTAGATCTCGGTTCTCATTGTTCTCTAAGTTCAATGCCACTACTGCACCTTCTTCTTTCTCAGTTGCAACTATACACTCCTTTTGGAATTCAATTGGTGGTTCTTCCTTTCCTGTCTCCTCATCTTTCCCTCAGATGTTCTGCATAGAATAGTTCCGCTTTCTCAATTGAATCTATTCTATATCTTTGTCCTTGCCAAACAAACATGAGACCTTCTGGTATCAGCCATCTATAATTAACACCTTTTTAAAGTAAAATTTTGGTCAAAAATTGGTATTCTCTTCTTATCTCTCTCACTCTTTTTGGTATTTGTTTCAAAACTACAATCTCCTTGTCTTTATATTCCAGTTTTTTGTCTCTTGCCTTCTGTAATATTTGTGTCTTAATTGCTTTCTTAGTAAATCTTATATGAACTTCTCTTGGGAGATTGTTTCTCGCTGCATATCTTGTATAGACTCGAAACACCTCATCTATATCATCCATCATCTTCTCTTTGGTTATCTCCAGGGCGTCTGCCAGAAATTCTATCATTATTTCTGCCATGTTTTCTCTCTTTTCCTCTTCTTTATTTTGAAATCTAAGATAAAATTCTGATCGATCAATCTCCCATCCCAGTACTCCACTGTTATCTTTTTCCATCATGTTCAGTCAGCTATCAATATCTCCAATTTTCTTATCTCTTTGCTTTTCTTTTTCTTCAATTTTTTGAAGTGTTTCCTCATATTTCATCATCATTTGCTGAATATTCTCAATTTTTCATCTGTTTTCCCCATTTTTTGTTCAATGTTCTCTGTATTTTTTGTATTCCTGGCATAATCGTCTGGAGTGTCACTTCCTTGTCCTTGTCCTTTTCCTGTTGCAACATGATTTGTATTGATCTTTGTCCTCCAGATGGTGAAGAGGAGGAAGTTGGTATTGCAGAACCGACAGTCGATATCTTTTTACTCATTTTCAAAAAGTTGATCTAGTTGAGAAGTACGAGGTCTTCCAGTTCTTCTATACCTTGATCCACTTATATGGAAGGCAGTTATAATCCCAAGTAATCCTAGAACAAGAAAAAGGGAGGGAGAGAAGAGAAAAGAAAGAAAGAAAGAAAGAAAGAAGAAAGAAAGAAAGAAGAAAGAAAGAAAGAAAGAAAGAAAGAAAGAAAGAAAGAAAGAAAGAAAAGAGAAAGAGGAAAAAAGGAAACTAGGAAAAAGGAAAAAGTCTTCAAGCTCTTATTTGGCTTTAATTCAATTCAGCGGAGTGGAATAACAAAATTCAGCAGACAAAAGAAAAAAGAAAAAAAGAAAATGTGTCTATATATGCATCCCAAAAAATAGGAAGGAGAAGGCAAAGAGGAAACACTTTTTCTTTAAAAAGGGAAGAGAAAAAAAGAGCCAAACTTCTTTTGCAGCAAGCCTCAACCAGCTAAATGAGAAGGAAAGTAAGGGAGGGGGGGGGGAAACACTGCCACTATGTAGGAACCAAGACTCTTGTGTTGATTTCAGATAAAATTAACAATTCTCTTTTCAAGGTCACAGTAGACTTCTTTCTTCAGATTCCAGACTTTCTTTCAAGCCCAAACTCCAAGCTCTGATAGTTTCCCAAAAGAGCACCTGAATAAACAAATCTCCATTCTCATTCCACTATCATTTCGTAAACAGACTCAAAATCCTTTAAGTGTAGTGTCAGGTCTTAACTTTCCTCTAAACACTCATACATGAAAAAGAAAACAATGTTTCCAGACCTCTAGGTGGCAGTGTTCTTTTTCACTTTCCCTTACCTCCCTTATTCTCAAAATAAAAGAATAAAAAAGAAAATTCAAAAAGTTCAAAAAGGAAATATAGTAAAAACATTGTAAACAAAAAATGGTAGGAAAAAAGATTTTAGATAGAGGAAATTGTTATGCAAGTTATTTAAAAGGAAAAGACAGAGAAAGAAAGAAAAGAGAGAAAAAAGCCAGTCCAGTTTAAAAATAAGAGATGTTTGTAAAAATCCAGCCAAATTCCAACAATAAAAAGGAAAAAGAAAAAAACTCAACTTGACTCTGGTTTAATTTCGCCACTTAACCTCTTCAGTCTTCAATTTTAATTTTAGTCTTTTAGGGTGTTTTCTCAAATAATAGTGAATAAAAGTCCTCTCACCAAAACGACACACTTTCTCCTATTCTCTCTTCAATACCGGAGCTGTCCGTGACTTCAGCAGCTTTAATGGCTGTCTCGCAACCGCCGGAAAGAAAGGCTTTTCTTGGATCAACCAAGGACTTTGCGGTGTCCCTGGGATGTTTTCTTGGTGAATCTTACATGTACCTCTCTAGGCAGGTTGTTTCTCATAGCATACCTTGTATGTACCCTATATATTTCATTGATCCAATTTAACACCTTTACTCTCTTCTAATGTGCCTACTAGTATCTCTTCAATCTTTTCAGCTAAATTCCTTTCTTCTTCAATATTTTGAAATCTTAAGTAATTATCAGCCTTATCCATTTACCAGGATATATTTATCCTTTCCTGATTCTTATCCATTATTGTAAGTTTATAGTCCATCTCCTCCCCTTTTTTCTCTGTTACTTCTGTCTTCTCCTCTACCTTCTGTAATCTTTGTTCACTTTTTCCCATCATCTCCTTAACCTCTTTTAATTCTTCTTCTACTTTTTCCACTTTCTCATCTACCTTATTTATTCTTTCCTTAAGGTCTTCATGCATAGTTTGTAGCATACTTTTTAGTTCAGTACTGTTGCATTGTCATATTTGATTATTTTTGTGCCATAAGGCTGGAAGATGTTGTTGCTGATGATAAACATGCTGTTATTTTCTTCATCTTGCTCCTTATATTTAGCTTTGTAATCCAAATGGCAAGTAAAACTGTAATCCAAATTTTGGGATCCTGGAGTCCACCCAAACCAACCAAATTTTGCCCCCAGGTGAATATTTCACCTATTCAAATTTAAATTTAAGATCAAATTCAAAAACTTTGGGTTCTTGTTACCCTAATCTAAATGTGTTTTAAATCCACAAAAAATATTTCCCCACAACAAACAAACAAAATTGCAACAGAAAGAAAATCAGGGAGAAAGAAAAAGAAAATAATAAAAAGCAAAAATAGAGGTAATCAACCTTAGTAACTCGAACACCCAGAAAAAGAAAAAAGAGAGGGAAGGAAAAAAGGAAAAAAAAAAAGCTTAAAAAGTGTGTTCAAAAATCAAGTTCCAATATTCCAAATAGAAAAAAATCCCAAAACTCCAAAGTTATAGGTAAAAAAGAAAAAGAAAAAAGTACACAGCTGGTGTTGTTTCCTTCTTTAAGAGACAGTTATTATCAGCACTTTGTTTGTCAAGTCTCTAAACATTGTCCTAGGTCATTTCATTCTTATCTTCCTCTTTGTTCTTTGACTAAATTTAATATATTTCCTCTAAAACTCTAGATAGCATTATAGTTTGATCCTACTATTCAATTAATGGGGAGGATTCCAAAAGCAAATCTCAGATTTTCAAGTATAAAATTTATCGATATAAAACTTTCAGTGAAAATCAACTCTGTCCAATCTGCTTTCCATTCCCAAATCAGTTCTCAAATTCATTTAATGTTTTACTTATTTTATGGCATCTCCTTCTTCACCGCTACTTCCGGAGGTGGAGAGGCAGTCAAAAGTTCACTCTCCCCCCTTTCTACTTTTGCCATTTTCTTTTTTGACAGTTTCAATCAGGGAGTAAATGAAAAAAAGTATACACTGTACCCCAAGATAGTCTTACTATCTCACCCAGATGATCCACCTCATTTTCTTCTCATTCCTTATGTGGCCGCCCCAGCTTTTGACAGCTTGCAATGGCTGTCTTCCTGGCCATTGGATCAGAGGCTATTGCTGGTGCTCCAAAGGATTTGCGACATCCCCGATTGTGCCTCCATTCCTCAACGTCCCTACGAGATGGTTCCAATCCCCAGTGGGACCCCCAAAATGGTGGTGATATTGACTTCAGAGCCCCCAAGTCTGTGTCGTACCACTGCGATGCTGGCCATGCCTCTCCTGAATGTTGCAAAGTTTTTATTGTTTTATTTAAACTTCATTTCTCTTCATTTTACGGAGACCTAATTAGGAAAAATAATACCAAAGCAAAGTCCATTGAGACCAGCAGATATGCCCAGCATGTTGCCAACCATGTATGTTGACTCTGATTGGGAATCCAGCATATTTTGAAGACACCAGGTTTTGTAATGTTTTATAGCAAACTTCTGTTTTACAGCATAGTCAGAGATGCTCGCCTGCAGGGAATTAAAGCAAATCTTTCTTCCTTCTCCTCATATCAGTAGCTGCAAAGGGTACTCTGTGACATGCAGTATTGAAAATTCTGAGTCTAAGAGCCTTTGATAAACAACATCTTTCAAGTCTGGGCTACCTTGGGTTGCCTCCATGAGTTGAGGGGCCTGAGAAGCAAAACTGACAGAATCAGATTCTCCCTCCCGGAATAGACTAGGCCTGCAATTCAAAGTCTCTCCAGTGCTGCCTTTAACATTGCTTAAACTCTGGGAATGTTATTGTGCTGATGGGCTCCTGATTATGTTGGAACATTTTTATGGCTGATTTTGCTGATCCAGATCTAAGCATGTGATTAGCTGCAATTCTTGTATTATTTTGTCTCATGACAATTCTTTCCCTTCTAGCTGTTCTATTTCTCTTGACATAGTCATTGTTTTATTTTTTTCAGAAGACCTTCTGGGGGCAAGTGACTCCACGTTCCTGGTCTTGCCACCCATAAGAAACTATTTCCAACCAACCCTAGCCTTCTACTTTGCTTCCAGAATGATGTATGAGAAAGGTACACATTACTCTGCTGCTGCAACAAGGATTCTCAACACATCATGTGTCTCCTCAACTCCCTCCGTGGAAACCTGTATTTGGAAATTCCTTACTGCTTATATTTCCTACTTTTAGATTTTCATTCAGCATTTTATCTCCAGTAGTGAAAGAAGGGAATCTGAATTATAACCAGCAGTATTCCATTCAATAATAATAATAATAACACTTAATAATACTTTAATTTATAGACCGCACCCTTTCCTAAGCAGGACTCGGGGCGGTGTACAGTCATATTAAAACAATGTGGATACAAAAATATAGATATACATAGATACATAGATAGACAATGCCTATTGTATTGTGTGAATGATTTTTGAAACTATATTTGGAAATAAAAACAGATTATGCCAAATCAATCTTATTTCATTATTTGACAAAGTTACTTAGTAGACCAGAAAAATTCTGTGGACATAATATACTTAGACTTCAGCAAGGCATTTTGACAAAGTAGACCATGATCTATTTCTTGGTAAACTAGAAAAATGTGGGATAAACAGCATCTCCACAAGTTGGATTTGGAACTGGCTGACAGACCATACTCAAAGAGTAGTCCTTAATGATACTACATGTACATGGAGGAAAGAAAGCAGTGGGGTACCACAAGGTTCCGTCTTAGGCCCAGTACTCTTCAATATCTCCATAAATGGCTTAGATGATGGAATTTGCTGATGACACTAAGCTGACAGGAATAGCCAACACCCCAGAAGACAAGCCCCAGATCTAGAAGATGTTGACAGACTTGAGCAACGGACCCTGTCCAAAGACATGAAATGTAATGTGGAGAAAAGCAAGATTTTATATCTAGGCAGGAAAAACCAAAGGTACAAGAGCAGAATGGTTGAAACCTAGCTCAAAAACAGTAATTGTGAGAAGGACCTTAAAGCCCTAGTGGACAGTCACTTAAATATGAGCCAGCAGTGTACAGCAGCAGCCAAAACAACTAATACAATCCTTGGTTATATATACAGGGGCATAATATCAAAATCACATTAAGTATTAGTACCGCGTTACAAATCCTTAGTAAGACCACACCTGGAATACTGCATTCAGTTTTGGTCACCACATCGCAAAAAAACATGTTGAGACTTTGGAAAAAGTGGAAAGAAGAGCAACTAAGATGATTAAGGGCCTGGAGACAAAAACATATGAAGAACACTTGCAGGAATTGGGTATGGCAAGCCTAGAGAAAAGAAGGACTGGAGTGACATGACATCAATTTTCCAGTATTTTTTAATTAAAGTTTTTATTTTTTCATTTTCATAACATTTAATCACATGTATACTAATACACAACCAACATCATATTGTATTATTAAATGTTTACATCAATTCATCTTACCAACAACTCCCAAAAACCAATTATTGACTCTTCTGCTCTCCATGCACCATATGTGTACTTTATCCATCACTTTCTTCTCCCTCTCTCCTCCCCCTCCCTACCTCCTTTCTTCCCCCTGTTGTCCTTCCCTTCTCTGCTTCCCCTTCCTCTTCCCTTCTCCTCTCTCTCCTTTCCAGTCCTCCTTTCTCTCCTCCTCTTCCCTCCCCCCTTGCCCTCTCTCTTATCCCTCTCTTCTTCCCTTATCTTTCTCCTCTACTTCCCACTCTTCATCTCATTTACTTGGTGTATTTCAGCTTCTGAGCGAGCTCCATTTTATGTTGATGGTAATTATAATTCCTTTTCGATATACATATTTAATTTTTCTCCTCCTTTTTAGTAAAAAAAACCAATATAACAGAAAAGTATACATATATAGTCATTGTGCTTTTATCCCTGCCCTTCCAGTCAAATTTTGGCCGAGATGTAGACCTGGTTACAATTCATCGCTATTCTCATCATTATCTTTATATAATTATACATCCTTACATGCCCCAATTTGTGATTTTGTCTTTTTATCTCAATAGTTTCCGATTGTATGTGTATTTCATGTTCCCTCTCCATTTTTCCATATCTTGGATTACCCTTAATTGTCTCTACATGGCAATCCTCGCTGCTCAATGTTCGTTACACTTCCCTTAATCTATTATGTAAAATAACAAGCGGTAAACATATTTTGTCCGATGCTTAGGTGTCCTTCTTTTGTCATATTCAATCAGTTCGCAACTCAATTTAATTATCATGTTAAAAAGCTGGATCACAAAACTGTGCTTTACCACCTCTCCATATCAGTTTCATATTTATCCATATTCCTTACATTTTAACCTTTATTTAGCTCTCTTTCCATTATCATATTCAACCAGTTAGCAACTCCATTTTATTGTCATAGTTTAGGAATAAAGCCCTTATCTTAACTTTATATTTTCCCATATAATAGTTTCTAATTATCTGATTTTTTCCTAATAAGCCTTTTATCCCCTTTATCCCTCTGTTCTTGACTTCCCCCTTTTCTTTATTTTGACACATCCACTCTCTTCAATTTTCCCCAGGTCAAAAGAATATTTTATATTTCTCTTTGTTGGGGCATAATCTCCTACTTCAATTTTCCTTATGCCACTAACAACCTCCAAAACCACTTTTGTCTGCTTTTTATTTCCTTTTGTTGGGACACCTCCCCTTTTCACAATTTTCCCTACACCACTGCCAGGACCAATGAAGTTTTTTGTCTGCTTTTTCTTTCCCTCGGTTTCTACTCCTTCATTGTCTTGCCCCCCTCCTTCTTTAAATTCTTCTTTAGATATCTGCTACTCTGGATTCAGAATTCTATTTAGGCTTGATTTTAATGATTTTAATGATTTATGCATATTTTTTATAATTTCACATAGTTCTTCGAATTCCCAGTTTTCCATGATATCCAATTCCAAAGTTACAGTTAGTTATACAGTTCTTATTTCAGGGTTCTGTTCCACCTTAAATTTGTCTGTTTCAGTTGCTGTGGGGGAGAACAATGGGAGCCATCTTAGTCTTTTGTTCTTCCTTAATGTCCGGTTCCAAAATTGTAGTTAGTTATACAAGTCTTATTTTGAGATTCTGGTCCACGTTAAATTTAATTCAAACTAGAAGAGAAGCTGGGGCCATCTTAATCTTTTGCCAAGAGAGAAAAAGAAGAGGAAAATAAAAACAAAACAAGAAAAAAAAAGCCTTCATGTTTCCCAGTTCTTGATTCTGTTATTATTCTTTCCCTTGCCAGCTTCCAGTCAATTGTAGCTGCTCACAATATATTACTTGAGACAAACTTGCAAACAGTCAAATTCGGGTATTTCTCTTTGCCTCCTATTTTTCCAAATTCTGATTTATGGCACTTGGTTAATTAAAACTTCCCGCACAGTCAAGGTTAAGTTATCAGTAAGAAGTGCTTTTTTGGGGAGTTAAGATATATTAGTTGGAAAAAGTTCAAACAGAATAATTCCTTCAAAGTGTTTGGTTTCTATTCCAAGTCCAAAACCAAGTTTAGAGTTTATATTTGAGTGGGTTTGTCGTTTCACTACTTTCTCCTTTCTATCCAAAATTGTTTCACATAAATAACTTTTTGGGGGCTGGTGTTTCAACCATCCATTATCTCTTTCTTTCTTTTGAAAAAATCCCGATCTGACCATCAATATTATTTATGTTCTCAAGATTTCTTTGCCTTTTCCAGGTTTGATTTATAGTTGTGGGTTAGATAAATTTTCATACCGATCTTTCATCTCTTCCGTACTCTCCTGTACATTTGCTTTGACAAAAAGTCAGCATCTTATCAGCCATATTGCAGACAGCTGCCCCGACTCCAATTCATAAGACAAATCTCCGGCCTACGAGGGACCAGTTGCCTCCCTCTGGGTCTGATGAGACACTGCCCTTTTTCGCCCCCACCTCCAGTGGAGGTTCTGATCCAAAAAGGATCTTGGAGATGGTTTGTCAGACAGGGTTCATGTGAGGCTCTTAAGAGCCCCACCCCCCAGTCTGTCCAGCTGAAGAACTTCCTGTTGACTTCCAATTTTCCAGTATTTGAGGGGCTGTCAACTTATTCTTCAAAACACCAGAAGGGAAGGCAAACAATAGATGGAAACTAATCAAGGGGAGAAGCAACCTGGAACTAAGGAGAAACTTCCTAACTGAGGACAATTAACCAGTGGAACAGCTTTGCCTTCAGAAGTTGTAGGTGCTTCATCACTACAAGTTTTTCGGAAAAGACTGGACAACCACCTATGTGAAATAGTATATAGCAGTGATGGCTAACATTTTGTCCTTGTGGGCGACAGCATAGGTGCATGTACCCACCCACCCATAATACAATGCATGTGACACCCTCCCAGTGTGCCCTGCCCCCTGCGCATACGCACACAACCCCCCGTGCTCCCCCCAGGCCATGCACGTGTGACCCCCACGCCCCATTTTGGGCCTACCAAGCCTCCCTGAAGCCTCCTTGGACCAAAATCAGCATGGGGAGGCACTGCACACACACCCATGCTCCCCTTGCCCCCCACACACATGCATGACCCACCAGCACCTGCACATGACCCCCTTCTCCCCCGTGCATCTCCTGCATGTGCGGCAGAGACCCAAAAATCAGTGGGAGGCATGCGTGCATGCACAGTGGAGCTGAGCTGGGCCAACAGCTTGCATGCTGACAAAGAAGCCTCCGCATGCCACCTGTGGCACATGTGCCATAGGTTTGCCATCATGGGTATATAGGGTCTCCTGTTTGAGCAGCGGGGCCCTTCTAGCTCTATTCTGATTCATTGAAATAGGGGATCCCTCATCCCCATGTTATAACCTAGGCTTAACAGAATCATGAAACAGATTACTTGTCCCGAAAAAAACCCATTTTTTATTTGGCTAATATAAATTCCTCGTATTCACATCCAGCAAAGTCCCAGCAATAAGTCTTTCTAGGTTTAATTGCAAAACAAATCTTATCAGTTCTTGGATAGTTGCCAGGCCTATAGCTTCCAAGCGCAATGTTATACAAAGAAATATTTGGCAAGGAGTCTCTGTGATGCACAACTCAGATAAGCAAATCTTCACAATAATAAATGAACTAATTGTCTCCTGCAAACACCACTCCCATTTTGCCCCTATTTATTCCCTATGGGAAGGGCCACTTGTGCCTTTACTCTTCAGTGTCCACTTGTGCCTTTACTCCCAAGTCGACTCTTGTTGCTTAATTGTTCCCTTCTCCTGACAGCTCTGCGCATGTGCACATCGGGAACAGGAACTTGTCCAGGCACTCTGCAAGAATTGGACACAATTGAATGGAAAGGGAAAAAATCCACCTAGGCATAAACTATAGTTCACAAATTATTCTGGCTTCAATCATGTAAAACCAAATCACACTGTAGACATATTCATATTTCTCAGAAACAACTCCAGAATGGTACAAATATATGTGCAAGGTTTGAGAGGGAAATGTTTTTTTAAAATGAACGAAGCACAAAATAGCAGAAAAGTTTAAAGATTAGTATGTCATTCACTTTCTTGGCCAGGGCCGTCAAATTCAAGGCCCATGGGCTGGATACGGCCTGCGGGGTGCTTAAATCTGGCTGCAAGACCAGCTTGGAAATAGCAAAGGTGCCTCTGCTAGCGAAAACAGGGTGCCGGAGGGTGAAGGGGGGGGGGACACAGCCTCCTGCAGCATTCTGCCAGCCAAAACATTACAAGCATTAAATATATTGTCTTGGAAGAGTTCATCTTCCTCTCCAGAGGCAAAAGCCTAGAATGGCATCTACAAAGAATCATTTCCACTTCTTCTCATTTGTGATTTCAAGATAGGTCTGAATTGCTGTAATTTTGATCAGCTTGACTCAATTGAGACTACTTTCTTATTATTCAGGGAAAACTGTGCTTAAGCATAAACTTTGATACCTTTTTGATGAATGGCTACTCCAGTGTTTGTATAATTTCCTTGCTCATAGTAAAAATTCAAATCAAAAACTTTTATTATGACCATACGACTGAAAATGTGCTGGTTGTATTCCACCCCCTTGTTTGCTGATTCCCAGAACGTCAGTGTTCAATATTGAGACTGCTGCTTTTGACACCATCAAGTCTGTCTCTGATGGTTCTGTCATTCTACACAGCGCTAGCATGCAAAACATTGCAGCAATGAAGTTTCCTTTTGCTTCTTGTCACTTCAGCAGCTGGACATCCTTTCAAGTTCTGTCGGGCCATACCTTAAGCAGGAGGGCTACTTGTACAGTACTTGTTCTCTGATCTCCCCTAGCAGTTCACTAGGCATTTTGCAACCTGGGAAATTCATCGCCCAGCATAATGTAAATATCCTGAGTGTGAATCCATGTGGTTTCCTTGGCACTATTGGCAGAATACTATTGTATTTCTAGCCATCTTGCAATGCTAATTAGAACAACATTTCTTAAAGTGTGGTCATAAAACCCGATTGGATCCCCAAGACCCGCTTAGGGATCTGCAAAATCAAAATTATTTGCTAGCCTACGTTGAAAAATATTAAAATCCCATCAAACAATTGTGAGACCCAATAGCAGCAGCAAACACATTACTTTTAATTGTTAATGTAGTAAATATCAATAAATATAACCCACATAAACAACATAATTTTAGAAGTGCAAAGGGGTCCAAAAAACGCCGAATTAGAGTAATGGAACTTGCAATGCCAACCCTTCTGGAGGGTACCAGGCCCAGGTAGGTTGCAATAGAGTCCAAATTTTATTTTATTTTATTTTATTCCAATATGTATCAGTGGGAGTGCTATTCCCGCACTAGCAACTGTATTCAGGGTTCAGATTTCGCGCGATCGTCTGTAGAACCCTATTATTATGGTGAGTGAGGCAGAGGGAGGAATTTTACACCTGAGTGCTTTTTTTTTTTTTAAGACCCAGCAAATCTCGGCTGTTCTTCCATCCTCTTAGTTCCGCGAATCGAACATGAATCTCCTCCATTCAGGCCGCCGGCAAGGGGGGGGGGGGGTATCTGAAAACGAAAGGGAAATGAACCAACTTCCCGCGCGCGCCCTTTGTTCTCTCGAGCTCATTTCCCCGCCGCGCTGCAAAATCAGGCCTGGTAAGAAGAGGGAGTGGGGTTTCGATCGTCCTCCCGCGACCCTTCGCTCAGCGCCCCACTAGCCCCCACATCCCACGAACTGAAAAGCGGTCATGGACGACAGAGAGAGGTTGCTCGGGATCCTTGAGGAGCTGACCGACAAAGAGCTGCCGGCGTTTGTTTTTTTATTGCCCGACGCCATCCCGCGCGGGAAACGCAGCACTGACTCTCGGGTGGTTCTAGCGGAAGTGATCCTGCAATACTACCCCGAAAATGCCTTAGATGTCCTCGTCGAGGTGTTAAACAAAATCCCAAGGAAAGATCTCGTCTTGCAACTTCAGGGCGAACCGACACGAGGGGCTTCCCGGTATGATAGGACCGAAGAAGAAAGGGGAGTGGTGGCGGCGGCGGCGGCGGCAGGTAAGCATAAAGGCAGTCAAGCAGCCGCACACCGTGCTAAGCAGGCTGAGATCTGTAAAAACCGAAAGTTGCTGTCCTGTATCTGTATGTAGGATTATCAAGGATAACAGGACACGTAGCAATGATCACCTCAGCTCAATTACCCATGCTTTAAAATAGCAAAGATAGAAGAATCTATTGTAGCTCCATGCTAAAAAAGTTTTAATGTTTGTATCGATCATCTACCGTACTGTATTTACTTCGCATGCTCCTGCTGTCAAGAGAAATACAATTTGGAGACTCGCTGCGTTTTAGAAGGCAAATCAACGCAGGAATGGAAAGGCTTTCAAATATTCTTGAGTTCTTTAAAATAATCCAGAACAATGGAGATGTTCGCAGAACACAGCTTGGGATGGGAATGGGGAGACAGAAGAGAGACTGGGAAAAGTACAGAAATTAGTTTGAATATTGTTGGTTGCAAGATCTGCATTTAAACCTAGGGACTGGGGTGATTGTTGCTAGTTACAACTCCTTTCTAGTTGTAACTAAAGGAGAATTCCAAAGAATAAGAGAGAGGGTACACTTTTTAATAATAATAAAAGGATGGAAACAGAAAATACAGAATAATATTTGTTAATATAGATCAGGGTACCCATAGAAGAGAATATATCTCAAGGTTGAACTGACACTCTCACACACTCCATCAGCTGTTCCCCAGTCTTGACAATTTCATAATGTGTTTCATTATTGTGGGAATTAAAGAATTTATATCATAAAGTTGCCAAGAATGAGAAATGCTGACATATTTAATTTTTTTAAATGAGTAGTTAAACTGGCCACCTTGAACTAAGAAAAAAGTCACAGGACTTTGATCCATGAGTCTGGAGCCAGGTTACTATGGGTTTGCTGCTTGTTGAGATTGCTGCTTGACTAAAGTTCATCAAGTTTTAGGGGCAAATTAGCAGACAAAAGTTGGAGGACACAATGCAGTTCATGATACCATAGCTGTGTTTTCTTTGATAACAACCACTCACATTTTTTTCCAAGTAAAAAAAAGCATATGGTATAACTATTATACATAACAATAACCTTAAGGATGTGTTTCATCAATAAATATAGGATGAATGATTAAGCCAGAACAGATGAGATTTGAGGGAAAAGATAGGTGTAAATATAATCCACTGATCATATAGTGTGTTTAGGCTGAGCTAATACAGCACCAAAAATAGACAGGATGAAGGCAGAAGCACTTCAAATGCTTAAGTTATGGATGCTGTAAATTCTGATCTTCCCCCAAAAGCTGCAGTCTAGGTAGAACTAACATGGCAAATCAGCCAATAAGAAGAATCTGCATTGCCTCTGATGGAAGAAATGAGCAAAGCTGTGGGGCACCTGAGTCAGGTGCCATCTGATATGGCAGACATAAAGCAAGGTTTTCTTCTGCTATCCTTTATAATTGAACCCAACCTCTCAAAATTCCAGGACAGTGAAGGAGCGGCAGCTGCTTTTGATTTGGGGGTTATTCAGAGTGTGGGTGTTTTAAAAACACATATCCCATGAATCATGATTGACTCTTTTGACTAGCAAAATTAGGACTCAAAAATTAGTTCTTGTACGTAGGTTCTGAAAAGCCCACAGCTTGCAAATAAATCTATGAAGCCTATTCATGCATAATATTTTTATAGTGTTACTAAACAATCCATGACCCATTGGGTCATTCTTTCTACATATAATATATAGGCTTACTCCAGTTCCCCTCCCCACATGAACCTCAAGAAAGCCCTAGTGTAGCCTCCTCTTTCTCCTCCTCCTTTGCTGACCTACAAAACTGCCTGCCAGTTTGCTGAGGATAGGTAATTTCCTGACCAGATTCCTTAATGCTTCTATAGTAACAGAGTTTCTATTGCACTGCCTTCAGTGCAATAGAAAAGTTCTTCAAAAATTCAGATATTCAGAAATGTATCTGCCTTGAAAGTGTCCCTATTGCACAGTTAAACATCAGGAGTTGAGCATAGGACATGTTTTATGACATTTTCTTTATGTCATAAAATGTTTTATGATAATTTTTATCATAACATGTTCTACAAATTTATCAGATTTCAGTTCCACTGGAGTCATGGGTGCCGCACTTTGGATGCACATTCTGTAAGGAATCCCATATGTGGCACCTTGTTTCAAAAGGTTTTACCCTATGGTGCATTGTTTCGTCCAGTTAAGAGTTACAGACCCGAAGGTTTGAGTAGTATACGGATACAAGGTCCATGATTGTAATCAACCATTAGTCATTACACAGTGTGTGGTATATGTGTTTGTGCCTTCAAATCTGGACTCCTGATGACAGCCAGGCCAATTCGTACACTTTTCTTGGCAATGTTTACGGAAGTGATTTTCATTTTCTTCTTCCTAAGCCTGAGAGAGAATGGGTGATCCAAAGTTCATGTAGATGGTTTCATGTCTAACAACTAGTCTCCCAGTTTCTAGCATGCTGCATTTAACCACTACACCAAACTGACTCTCGTGTGGTTTTTACAATTTAATTTTTTTATAAAGCTTGTTGTAGGGAGCATAGCTAAATATCCAGAGTCCACATCCTGTATAATGAAATCCACAAATTAAAATAATTTAACAATAAAATCTCTGCTTTTATAGTTGCAACTATAGTTTTATAGTTCCTGGTAGTAACACTGTAGTATTAATTCCTTGAACAGATTTTAGGCAAGTACAGGTAGTCCTCAGTTAATGACACCCTCATTCAGTGGTGCTGAACAAGTGGTAATAACAATCTGCTTCTTGACAACCTTGCAGCCTCCCGCAATCTTGTGATTGCCATTTCTAACCTTCCCTGCTTGCTTTCTAACCTTCCCCAAAGTCAGTGGGAGCCAGGAGGGAAGGTTGCAAGTAGTCCAGCTACTTGCCATTTCTAAGCACTTAAGTCACGTGATGTGTATTTTACAACTGCATTGCTTAGCAACAGAAATTCCAGTCCCAACTATTGTTGTTAAGTGAGAGCTACCTGTATGATATTAAGAGATAATAAATGAAAGAGGTGTCAGCTCATCTCTTTTACATCTGTAAATTTTCTCTTTCCCTCTTCTGTCATTTTTCAGCACCACCCAAGCTGGTTTCAGAAGAACAGCTGATGAAGCTAGCCAAGAAAATGGGCAGGAACTGGCAGGAGATTGGCATTTTGTTCCTGGGTATGGAAAAGTCACGCCTGGAGCAGTTTGAAGAGGAGCATTCTAAAAACGTGCCCATGCAAATTTTCTCCATGCTGCGTCAGTGGAGGAACCGTGAGAAGAACAAGGCTACTGCACGCCACCTGTATAACATTCTCAGCCAGGAAGGGGTAGAACTTGACCTCAGTGTCTATGATTTTCTTTTAGAATAAAATGCAACAGAAAAAGTTCACCCAGCCCTGCAGAAGATGAGCCTCATCAGCATTCAGTGTTTGCCTCACCACATGTTGTCATTAAATACCAAAGTTTCTAGCCAATAGGATGCCATTGTAGGGTTTTGTTTTTTGTAGTATCAGGAGAAACAAGATGCTTCAGAACAAGTGCTGGTGCTTTCTTAACTCAGGTATGTTTTCCTGGAATTGCTACTGTTGTGAGGCGAGAAAAAGATAGTCATCCTTTAAGGAAGTGACAAAGGTGCACAACAGGCGACCTCACTTGCTTAAAAGCATATTCTTAGCTTTGGATCTGAAGTGATGCAAACTACTAGTAATAACAGTAATTTGGTAACACTTTCTATATTGGACAAATTTTTAACTTCTTTTCCAAGTTTTCATTCCCTTGTTTTATCTCTGTTAGAGTAGCTCCTTTTTTGATGAACAGGCCTGCAATTTCTCTTTATTTTTTTCTCCCTTTTTATTTTCTCCGTTCCGTGCTGAAGTTTTATTTGCTTTATATAAAATGACAAAGCAAATCTAATTCTCTGTCTCCTCTACATCTGAGTTATGTGCTAGCCTTGTATTATCCTGACTTCTTCACTTAAATCCTCTCCCATTTATAAAAAAATCTTTTAGATAGACAGACACAGATATGATAGACATATTTTTATATATGTATGTATATACCGTGTTTCCCCCAAAATAAGACCAGGTCTTATTTTCTTTTGACCCCCCCCCCCCCAAATAAGCGCTTGGCCTTATTTTCAGGGAGGTCTTATTGTTTTTGAGATGCAGGAGGCAGCGAGCGTGGTCACCTCATGGCTGCTGCTGTGTTGCAATATTTTCACGGAGGGCTTATTTTAGCGCAATTGGGCTTATGCGGGGAGGCCTTATTTTTGGAGAAACAGGTGTGTGGAGAGGGAGGAAGGGAGGATAGACATAATAGATAGATGGATATGATAGACCGATAGATGATAGGTAGGTAGGTAGATATATAGAGAGAGGGCAGTAGCACTTAAACTTATATACTGCTTCATAGTGCTTTATGGAAGAGAGATATACCATCAATCAATTCACACGCCATTCACTGATGGTGTTATAAAGAAAGGAAATGAAACATTTTGAAATAAACTCAGAGAGAACCCAGTAATACTTACCGCTCTAATCACAGAGATTGCATGTCCTTTTAAATGCATGTCATTGGTTTCCCATCCCTTTCCAGTATAAACTCCTGAGACGGGGTCAAATACTGTACAAAGCTGGGGCAATGCTGTTTGTTCATTTGCAATTTGATACAATCCATGATTTTACTGTGTCTGATTGTATTACTTTTTTTTTCCTGTGGTCATTAAATGAATCACATGGTCCTTAAGCAAATCCAGCTTCTCCCATTAACTTTGCTTGTGGGAAGCCCTCTAGGAATGTCATAAATGGCAATCACTAACCCCTGGATGCTGCAAATATAGGAAATAAATGCTACTTGTCAAGCACCCAAATTTTGATCATGTCCTCATGGGGATGCTGCAATGGTTACAAGTGTAATGACTGGTCATAAGTCAGGTTTTCAGCGCTGTTGTAACTGAACAATTGTTAAACAAATGATTGTAAGTTGAGGGCTGCCTGCATTCACTGCAGCACATGTTAACTCTGGACAGAAGTAAAGTAGTTAACGGTATTTCATGCTTAAAATTGTAATTTAAATAAATGTCCATGTCTTGTTGATCGATATTTTAAAATTCACTTTAATGATTCATTGCTTACACTATATTGGCTGTACGGCTTCTTTACTGTTGGTTGTCTTTGCTTCTGTAAATTCTAAGTCCATGTTTGTCCTATGTTTGTTTTTATACTTTTTAAAAATAAAAAGGATCATTTAATATTTCGACCAAGATAATGTTTTTAAAAATATAAAGGACTTAAGGCTGTTTGGAGGCAGAAACTTTACTATTTCTAATGCTGCCATGTATAAAATGATGTTACAAAAGCAGTACATTTAAATACATAGGAAGGTAAGTAAAATGTGCGTACAGTACGTAAATTCAATCTCCGTAGCACTTAAGCTTTACTTTGTTTTCGTATTTTCCTCCATTTAAAATACAAATAACTTTAGTAGGTTAAACAAGTAAAACTAGAACCCAGGAGTCTGTGAGTTCTAATCACACCTTAGGCACAAAGTCAGATGCATTTTTTTAAGCCAGTCACTCCCTTTCAGCCCCAAGAAGGCAATGGCAAACTACTTTGAAAATTCTTGCCCCAAAACTTTAAGGAGTCAGTACTTACCCAAACCAGGGGTGGGGGGGAGAGGGAGAGAGAGGGGAGAATGTGGATTAGATTTTAATTAAATCTTACTTGAAAAGTAGAAGTTAGTTTGCAAAAAAAGAACAACTATCCATTTTCTTGGTAAAAATATAGGAGTGATTTACCATTGCCTTCTCCCTCATAATATGAATCTGAATTAATGCCTTTGCCATTGTCACTAAGTGATCATCTAACTCCAACATCTTCCTACATTGTTCCTGCTAAATATAGGTGCCTGCTTGCCTGTTTGCTTTAGCTGGACAGTGACCTTCACATCTGCTGGGGATATACATACTGTGCAAAAGTTTTAGGCAGGTGTGAAAAAATGCTGTAAACAAAGAATCCTTTCAGAAATATGAATAATGATTTATTTCTGTCAATTTTCAAAATGCAAAGTGAGTGAACAAAAGAAAAATCTAAATCAAATCAATATTTGATTTGACCACCCTTTGCCTTCAAAACAGCAGCAATTCTTCTAGGTACACTTGCACACCGTTTTTGAAGGAACTCGGCTGGTAGGTTGTTCCAAACATCTTGGAGAACTAACGACAGATCTTCTGTGGATGTAGGCTTTCTCAAATCCTTCTGTCTCTTCATGTAATCCCAGACACACTCGATGATGTTGAGATCAGGGCTCTGTGGGGGCCATGCCATCATTTCCAGTACTTCTTGTTGTTCTTTACGCTGAAGATAATTCTTAATGACTTTGGCCATATGTTTGGGGTCGTCCTGCTGCAGAATAAATTTGGGGCCAATCATACGCCTCCCTGATGGTATTGCAAGATGGATAAGTATCTGCCTGTATTTCTCAGCATTGAGAACACCATTAATCCTGACCAAATCTCCAACTCCATTTGCAGAAATGCAGCCCCAAACATTCAAGGAACCTCCACCATGCTTCACTGTTGCCTGCAGACACTCATTATTGTACCGTTCTCCAGCCCTTCAGTGAACAAACTGCCTTCTGCGACAGCCAAATATTTCAAATTTTGACTCATCAGTCAGAGCACCTGCTGCCATTTTTCTGTACCCCAATTCCTATGTTTTCGTGCATACTTTAGTTACTTGGCCTTGTTCCCACTTCGGAGGTATGGCTTTTGGGCTGCAACTCTTCCATGAAGACCATTTCTGGCCAGACTTTCCGGACAGTAGATGGGTGTACTGGGGTCCCACTGGTTTCTGCCAGTTCTGAGCTGATGGCACTGCTAGACATCTTCCAATTTCAAAGGATAATAAGCTTGATGTGTCTTTCATCTGATGCACTGTTTTCTTGGCTGACCACTGTGTCTACGATCCTCAACGTTGCCCGTTTCTTTGTGCTTCTTCAAAAGAGCTTGAACAGCACATCTTGAAACCCCAGTCTGCTTTGAAATCTTTGTCTGGGAGAGACCTTGTTGACGCAGTATAACTACCTTGTGTCTTGTTGCTGTGCTCAATCTTGCCATGACATGAAACTGTCTTTCACAACCTCACCTTGGTAGCAGAGTTTGGCTGTTCCTCACCCAGTTTTAAGCCTCCTACACAGCTGTTTCTGTTTCAGTTCATGACTGGGTTTTAACATTGATGGTCATTAGCACCTGTTTGGTATAATTGGTTGATCATACACCTGACTATAATCCTACAAAATCCCTGACTTTGTGCAAGTATACCTATGAGAATTGATGCTGGTTTGAAGGTAAAAGGTAGTAACACCAAATATTGATTTGATTCAGATTTTTCTTTTGTTCGCTCACTTTGCATTTTGAAATGTGACAAAAATAAACAATCATTATTTACTGTATATTTCTGAAAGCATTCTTTGTTTACAGCATTTTTTCACACCTGCCTAAAACTTTTGCACATACTGTATACTCTTGGCATATACTCCCAATATTCTTCACTCGTCCGTCCGTCCCCAAACAGCCCCGGTTCACAATGAAGCAGCACAGTCGAAATTGGGGGATAGACCATTGGGAAACCTCAGATCAGGTTAGGAGCAAATCCTCATAGACACAGTCCTTAAGATCCAGCAACACATAATTAAAGCAGAGCTTGAGAAGCAGAGGTGCTCTTGCTCTGCTAATCCCTTAAAACAGCATCATTTTTTCTCCAGCTGCTCCTCTTCAAGAAGAGGAGGGCTACAGAAAGGTGTATCAGAAACCTATGGAAAAGCAAATGATTCGGACAGATGAAGGCGGACTAAATAATCACTAGGAAGTTACAATTTCTCAAGGGCTACACGTTCCAAACTGCAAAACTCCAACCTACTAGCTAGCAGCAAAGAGGTTGAATTGTCTGTATCTATTTGCTGCTACTTAGTGGCTGTTGGATTTTGAAGCTCAGGTCTGAAAGTCCTAAACTTTCCTTGTTTTTTTGCAGAAGGCAGTGAAGAAATTAAAGCATGTGTTTGCTTTAATTTTGGAACACACCCACAATTACAGAAATAGATAACAATGGGGAGAAAAAAGTGGTGGGGCGCACACGTTACTGTTACATCTTCACAACATGTTTGTAAAATGGTTTAGTAGCAGCAAAAAGACCATGCGCTAGTGGGACCTGCTCATGGGTCCCTGTGTATGGTTGGAGAAGTGTAGTTTCCAAGCCATTTCAAGAGTGGTGCACGGTGATTGGAAGTAAGGTGATGTCTGCTTTTGAACCATATACATAAGTCGTCCAATCTGTATTGTACACAATCTATAGATCTCTGCCAAGCCTCTCAATTTCATCAAGGAAGAAATCCAGGTCATTTATGGTGACTGCTGGATTGGTGACCACCTGGCGGAAAAAGTTCACCTTTTTGCCATGTGGCTGATAGCCCACCAACATGGAACCTTTCTTCATCATCTGCTCCTTAATCAGTGGAGCTACCTAATAAAGGGGGGAAAAAACAAAACTCAGAAACTGTTTGCACTATGATGGTACCCCCCCCCCCCCTTTTAATGAAAACTTTATTCCCAGACAGGCTCTAAAATGGCTTTCAAGTGTGGAATCAAATTAGGTCCTTGTATGCAATTTTTTACCAATGATGGCTACGTAGGGTTGCTCCCTTGATGCATATACTAAACTAGCTGAATACCCGTGCTCCGCTACAAAACTGATTGGCCTCTCCTCTCCCCATCTCTCCCTCAGGTTGGCCCCATTGATCCTCTCCTCTCCCCTTCTCTCCCTCAGGTTTGCCCCACAGATGCCTCTCCTATCTTATCCCCTTCTCTCCCTCAGGCTGGCCCCATTGATCCTCTCCTCTCCCCTTCTCTCCCTCAGGTTTGCCCCACAGATGCCTCTCCTATCTTATCCCCTTCTCTCCCTCAGGCTGGCCCCATTGATCCTCTCCTCTCCCCGTCTCTCCCTCAGGTTTGCCCCACAGAGGCCTCTCCTATCTTATCCCCCTCTCTCCCTCAGTCTAACTCCTTAGCATCAGAGTGTGTTAATAATAATATAAGAAATACTAATGATCTGATGGTCATTTTGAAAAATCCTTTGGGGATAGATCCCTGTTCTGACCCCCCCCCCCACCTCACGCCTGTGAATAAACCAGAACACAGGCTTGGCTGTTTGCCACTGTTTAATTACTGAGATAACGAATCCTTTGGCTGAGGGTCCAAACAACTCACGTTCAATAGAGCAACCCAGATAATTCAAATGAAGCAACGCAGATAGTCCAAACAAACAGACACGGCTAGAATACACAGATAGATTTTCTTAACTACTAATTCGAATGGTTGTTTCCTGCAAATGTCCCCTCCCAACGCCTCACCTATAATCTCTCTTGGGAGGGGCCAATCCATAACCACTTGTGCTTAATCATCTTCTGTGAGTCTGCCTACGGAGTTGCTGCTTCCTTTTTTCAGCCCTTCTCAATCTAGCATCAGGGACAAACTGCCTTTGATCCTCCCCATTGCTCCATGCCTCAGGTGCCTCCTGGTGGCCAACCAGCCTCTCTGGTCCCTGCTCTGAGTCTGAACCCTGCACAGGGTCCTCCACATCGTCCAGGGCAGACTCATATGGTTCCTCGCTATCTGAGTCCATCAGCAGCTCAACCAATCCTGCTGGGCCACAACAGATCCCCAATCCAAATCAAAACTTCTTACTTGTGGCTCGGGCAACAGGCGCTCAGATTAACCAGATCAAAATATCAACTTTGGAATTAATGGTGGATGATGTCTCATAAATAATGGCACCAGAAAGCCCTGGCAAGACTTCACAATATCATTGGCCTCTTCACCAGGGACCAGGCAAGCTTGGTATGGCTTTGCCCCCACAGTTTGTGAGCGCTTAGCATGCGTGTTATGCACTTTTAAGCTTTACCAGCTCTGATATAGGTGGCCTTTACTAGCTGCTCTCTTTAGCTTTTTCACACAAGCATTGTGAAACAGGTTAACGGGCTTCATTTGCAGACATACAGACTTACAACCACAAATGAGCCCAAAATTTCTGTTGCTAAGCAAGGCTGTCGTTAAGTGAGTTTGCCCCATTTTATGACCCTTTTGGCACAGATCTTAAGTGAATCACTGCAGTTGTCAAGTTAGTAACACAGTGGTTAAGTGAATCTGGCTTCTCCATTGACTTTGCTCGTCAGAAGTTTTCAAAAGGTGATCACATGATCCCAGAACACTGCAACCATCATAAGTATGAACTAGTTGCCAAATATCCAAGTTTTGACCATGTGAGCTTGGGGATGCTGCAACGCTCATAGGTGTGGAAAAATAGCCATAAGTCACCCTTCGCAGGGCCCTTGTAACTTCAAACGGTCACTAAGTGAATGGTTGTAAGTCAAGGATTACCTGTATCCTCGAGTGACTGGGTGGAGCTTGCTTAAACTTGGAATCAAATTGGACGTGGAGTGCAAGCTATTAGGAGGAGTTAACCCCTAATTCATGTTCCACACTACTCTAGCCCACTCCCCTTACCACCCAATTAAGCACAATGTGGAAACAAGGTCAATGGCCAATGGGTGTTGCTGCCTCCATCTGGATCCCCTTAGTCTGACACTTAATCCACTTCTGACACTGGGAAAACGAGCATTAGGCAGCAGTTCCTAATCTTGGATTTTACTTCTAGCCATATTACACTGATGGTTAACCTTTTTGGTGCCGAGTGCCCAAAGCACGCATGTGCGCAACCCCAAAATGCAATGCGAGTGCCCCCCTGAGCATGAGCCCCACTCCCCATGCATGCGTGCGTGATTCCTGGGCATGCCCCCTGCCCCATGGAACGCCTCCTGCACCGACTTGGAAGCCAAAACAGGGTGCGGGGGTGCCGCATGAGACCCCAAAATGCAATGCAAGTGTCCCCCGCGCATGCACCACACCCATCTGTGCATGTCTGCATGCATCCCCTACATGTGCCCTGTCCCCCACGCATGTGCGGCAGAGACCCAAAGACCAGCTGGCTGGCAGAAGGCACCCACGCATGCACGGTGCAGCTGGGCTGGGGGGGACGGCTGGCGTGCCCACACAGAGGGCTCTGCATGCCACCTGTGGCACGTGTGCCATAGGTTCACCATCACAGCCCTATAACATCAATGGACATAAGGCTGAGAACCACTGCATCACAACACGAATGGCCCATATTTGCCCCTTGTCTTTCTTTTCTGCAGAGCTCAGAGGCAGGAATTTATATTCCTGTATCGCATCCTGCTTGATGCTGTAGGCAAGCAACAAATGTACAGGTGTCCATTTATCCTGAAAGAGCTCTCCCTCTTTTCTAATGAATGCTGGATCCAGAAACATGTGTGAACTCTGCTTTGCACTTCTTTTACCACTACCCAGGAGCCCCCAGAGGGATTTTTTTTCCTGCTCTTATTCCCTATTTCAAAGATTCAAAGAAAATTTACCTTCTCCAGTTTCACCCAGTAATCTGTGCAGCCTTCCTGCCCTCGCAGACTGGGAGGAACATACCAAAAACAGAGATTGATGAACTCTGGCTGAAAAAGTTTTTTAAAAAAAAAAAAAAAAAAAGAGTAAGAAACCGTAAAAGAGAAGCATTTGAAATGATATTTCTTCCCTCTAACCTTTGTGCAATAGGAAGCCACTTTCTTATGCCAGTGATACATGGTCAGTAAAGAAACTGGAAAACAGAACCATAAAATGGTTTACCGGTATTTGGTTTTAATTTATCATGATGTATTTATTTATTTAATTTATTTATTTAATTTGATTTCTTAGTCGCCCCCTCTCCCCCCAGGGACTAAACCCAACCATTGATTGCAATTCATCGTTCATGTCACCTATAAGCAACTTACGATCTCCCTGTGAATACACTAAGGGACTTCTCAAGATTGCATTACTGCAAGTCTGTGGCAAACTGTCAAATTATACGGCATAACTTTCTGCACTGTTTTAGCAAGAGCAATAAAACGGATACATTAGTTATCCAAAAGGCTAAGAATAATAGTTCCCATTTTTTAAACAGTACGTCAATCCCCCACAAAAATGAAATCAAAATTCCTGCCTCCACCCCTTCAGGTGATACCACCACATTAAAGGTAAAGGTTCCTCTCACACATGCGTGCTAGTTGTTCCTAACTCTAGGGAACGGTGCTCATCTCCTTTCAAAGCCCAAGAGACAGCGCTGTCCGAAGACGTCTCCATGGTCATGTGGCCAGCATGACTAAACGCTGAAGATGCATGGAACGCTGTTACCTTCCCACCAAAGGTGGTTCCTATTTTTCTACTTGCATTGTTTACGTGCTTTCGAACTGCTAGGTTGGCAGAAGCTGGGACAAGTAATGGGAGCTCACTCCAACCAAGCTGGACTGCTGACCTTTCTGATCAAGAAGCTCAGAGTCTTAGCCACTGAGCCACTGCGTCCCCTACCACTACATTACTGCCCTTTTAATATTTTTTATTTTTTTAAAAAAAATGAGACCCAAAGCAGCCAAAAAATGTTGCAACTCCCAATTTCTGCAGTTAGATCCAGCCTGGTGTAGTGCTTAAAGCATCAGGCTAGAAACTGGTAAACTGTTGAGTTAGGCACAAAATCAGCTGAGTTACCTTGTACCAGTTACCTTCTTGGTCTCCTAAGAAAAAGGCAAAGGGCAAACCGCTTCTGAAAATTATTCCAAGAAACTGCAGGGACTTACCCAGGCAGGAATCAACAATGATTTGAAATCACACGTGTGCGCGCACATGCACTCACACAATCTGGGTTAGCAATATGTGAAAACATGTTTCAAAAACCCCAAAAAAGAAAACTGCTGACTTAATGGACAGTTAGAACTGAAGTGTCAGATCATGAATCGGTAGGAACCATTTAGACCAGTGGTCCCCAATCTTTTCAGCTCAGCAGATCTGCAGACAACAGCAATGGCGGGGGGGAAGGGGGGTAGTTTTGCGGGCATGCACATCTGTTGCACGAATAGAGCTTCGCTCACTCGCCTGTTGCTTGGGAACCATTGAATCAAAACCTCCTTCAGTTCAGGAATCCAAATTAAAGCATTTGTGACTGATGGATATCCAGCTTCTGTTTTTCAGCACACCCAGAACCTATCTCTTCCCTTGTTAATCTGAGCACAAGGCTGGGTCTTATGTGTGAGAACAGCCCACTATTTATTAAGGCAGAAATACTACTTTGGACATGATAAAGTGCCCCTTTTTCCTAGCAGCTTCACCAGTTTAGAAAGCGGGAGTTTGTGAGTTCTAGTCCCGCCATAGCCATGAAAGCCAGTTGAATGACCTTGGGCCAATCACTCATTCTCAGACCAACCCTGTCACGGGATTGTTGCTATGGGGAGAATAGGAAGAGGAAAGTTTGTTGGATACATTCACAGCCTTGAGTTATTTGCAAAAATAATAAAGACAGGGTCCAAGTAAATAAATAATGTCATAGAATATACATGTCAGCAGCAAAGCAAGTCCCCGAAGGCCAGGTAGCTCTTACCTCTATCACTAGTTGAAAGCCTTCTCTCTTCTTAATTTCATCAGCTAGATACCTAGGATTGAAAAGAAGAAAATGCTAGGGAAGATGCTTGAACCACATGCCAGTCACCAGGAATGGCAGAAGAACTTATCCCAAACTAGAGTCTTTTCATAATACCTAGTGTAAGCAAAGGCCCTATCCACTCTCTGCTCCAAGCCTTTGCTGCCGTTGGCCTTCCACATCAACCACAACTTAAAGCAATCCACTTTGCGTCCACACTGGATGGTTTGGTCTCCCCTGTCATAAGCTATGTTGTAGAACTTGTCCGTCTGGAAGAGGTAGGTAGCTTGGGCACAGTGGCATCTCTGTAATAATCCCTAAAAAAGAAAAGGTATAAAAATAGTTATCTTTTTTTTTAAAAAAACCACCTTATTTTTCATATACAATGATTTATTCTACTTGACAATGCAAAATGCTCAAAGTGGGTAACACCACCATTTCAGAGATCTTCAGAAATGAACTGGAAAACGTGATCAGAATAGGGTGATCATACTAGACTCAGAAACCAGAGAGTTTAAAAGAGAGGTGTGCAACATAAGACCTTGGGAGATTGTTAAGCTATAATTGGTTCTAGGTAGTGTGATCAATGGTGTGGGATAAGAGGTTAAGTCATATTTTGAGTGTGTTATTAATTGCAGTCTCTGGTTCAAAGCAGCAACAACATGGCAGATAAAATACCTGCCAAAATTGGAAAGAGGGCAAACAGGAAGAGGGAGTATCCAGAGGTGAACTTCTGCTATAAAGTCATGCAAATGGAAAAGGCTTTTTTTTAAAACCCAAACAAATCATTTCTAATTTTTATGAAGGAAAATAAAAAGTTTCAAGATATCTTAATAGCAAACTCATATTAGAATAGATCGCCTTCCCCAATAAGAAAATAGACCTTGCCAGTTTGACTCTACCTAAAGCAAGGAGTGGTAAGACTACGGCTAAGTATAGTCCACAATCCCACAAAGATCTTTATTGGTCATTTATTCCAACATCTTTAGAAACTTTAGTTTGGATTCCAAAGGTTCTAAATATTATGACTCAGAATAGATTTAAATGTTATTTTCAAAGCAAATAGGTGATAATGGTTCAGAGATACCGAGCAGTTGGATGATATTAGCCTTGACTCAGTCGTTATTGAGTATTCCAAAACATACCTATCCAACTAAGAAAAAAGTATAATATAAAAATAATAGGTAAATGCGAGTTAAGAAAAATAGTATGTAAATAATTTTATATACATTTATTAAATGTCTTGTGAAACAATTGAGTATGATTAATAATTTTTTCGGAGAATTGAGTTCAATGGATATTCGATCTTTGTCTCATTCTAACTTATGAAAAAAAAGACAAAACGCGATTCTCCTATACTTATTCTCTTAGACTGTACAGCTTTAGATTACGTACCATTTCAGCATAAAGCTTTTGAATTTAAAAAATGTCCACTATTTGTGGTTTGTGAAAAAAAATAGTGAACATAATGTGAAAAAAGCGGACTGTCCGCTCAAATAGTGGACACCTGGCAACCTTACTTGACTGGGAATATCAAACTTATGGAGTTCCACCTGTCATGCAGCTAGCTGAAGGAGTAATGTAGTAATTAAGTAGAATAAATCAGAGTAAATCCTGAATGAGTTAATGTACAAGAAGGTCTACTTTGACTTTTGGATAGAGAGTTGGACTGGGTAGCTCTGGATTTCTTCTAACCGTATTATCTGGAGGGAGAGATAACTTGTACAATATCATCCTTCATGTTCAGGAAAAGACACTGAATACCTACAGAGTTATCCCGGACCAGGAAGGCAGAACACTGAAGCCCAGTCATAAGCATTTTGTGGGGATTCCAAGCCACCGAATCAGCCCTGGGTGGAAAATAGAAATGAGCATTTCATAATTGGATAAAGCTCATATGCAAATAAATACTAATAACCATATTTAGAAGACTGGTAAAAAATCAGTGGTACACCTCTTTATTTTGGATATTTCATATATATGGATCACCAGATAAACATATTAGTCTAGAGTATCCAAAAATCAGGAGGAGTCCGGTAGCACCTATTCAACAAATAAAATGATTTACAAGACACAAGTTTTTTTGAGCTGCAGCTCAGGACATCAGATGCAAAGAGTAATTAAGATGATCAGCTTTTGATACAATTTGTTAATCTGCTAATCTCCTTGCATTTAAATGGGATTCTTAACATGCACCACAGGGATCAGACTTTGAAAAGGGCCTTGAATCAGAATCTCCCATGGCATCACTGCCATCCTGCTCCCACAGAGTCTCAGCATGTCAAAGGACACATAAACGCCACTATAATCTTTGTATTGTTCAGCTAAAAACAGTAATTCCCATGATCTTAAGACAAAGAAGGAAGGGAGGAATGTTTCTTAACTGTTTCCTATCTTTTCTGAACAATTGCAAAAACTTTGGAGGCTGAAATACCAATATTTTAACGTTTTAACTTTCAACGCCCAATGTTTTTAATGTTTTATTTGTTTTATACTGTTATCTAGCGCATTGTAAATCACCCAGTTGCTTGATAGTGAGCTGGACAGCGTATACATTTAATAAATAACTAATTAAATAAAATTTACATCTAAGTTGATTTTTTTAGACTGAAAGAAGTCAACCCATCCCTGGAAATGCAGAAGACTTTTCTTTCAGGTCAATCCCTCAGAATGAGCAATCTGTCAACCTCACATCACAAGTACCTGGCTTCATCCACCAGCCAACCAGCACTGCATCTAACCAGCAGCCCACCTCTGGCTTTCAATGTGCATGTGCCTGATCCAGTGCGTCATTCCAGCAAATCTCTATGATTGTCTTGTTTGCCTCTCCTTCCACTGATTTTGCCTAGCTAGACTTTGGGCCTGATACTGACTTTCTAAAGAACTGAATTGGGTCAATAACAGAGGATTTCCAGCAATGTAATTTACCAACATCATGCAGTTAGGAATACTTGATCTGCACCTACGTGTTCACACGCTCCTACTAGCAGGATACTAGACATCTGCAGCTGGTGAATTAAAGCAACGGAATCCTGCAAGGGTATTCTTTGTGCCATTGGGGCAGCTCTGCCAGGAGGAGAGGAAACTGTTGTCTTACTGACAGGGCAAATAGTGACTGTGGCCCTGTATTTCCAATTCAGTGGGGATGGAGTGGCACAGAGGCCAGTCAAGGTCCCTCTAACTTCTTAAAGACACTGACTAAAAACTACAGTATACATTTGAATGACACGGTTATTTGTGGCCTGATAAAATCAAGCTCAGTGTGGATTTTTTTAAAAAATCATTTTGAGTACTGAGAATTTGGAACAGCTATAAGGCAAAACTGACTCTTAAAATTCCTTTTTGCTTGTCACCCTGAGAAGTCTTTTTTCAGAAGGGAAATGATAATTAAACAAAAATGGTTGCCATATGGCGATTTGTTGAATTCTTCTCAAGGAGAATTTAACTTAAAAATAAGAAAATTGGGAGTTGGAAGGTTTTAGATGCCATTTGTTTCCCTCTACACATCTAATAGGAAGATTTAAGGTGGATAAGAGGAATTATGAATTATGAAAGGGTAAAACTGAGAGTTTTGTTCAAATGATGATGAAATTATTTCTAAGATGTACAAACTTTTATTAAAAACAGGGACTGAGGATGAACAAGTCCATAGTCGAAGTCCTTGGCTATATCTTTTCAGAGCTGATTTCTGCAAGACATAGTATCTACCTTTCAATCCCATCCAGAAGATGTCGATGTCTTTGGGAGAGGAGAGCACTGCCGCCCCAGGCTGCCTACAGCAGGAAAAAAGGGCCAAGTGAGTTACTTAAAAAGAAGTCCAGTCAAAAGCATGGGGACAGTGCTACTGTTGGAAATCCCAAATTAAAAAATACAAGACTATAATTCAAATAGTAACAGACTAGCTAAAGGTATAGCTTTTAAAGGCTAAAATAATCTCAAGATAGTTTTCAAGCAAAATGTGAAAATCTGGGCTTAGGCAGAATATTCACAAACATCAAGAAAACCACTTTTCTACAAAAACACACTCGAATAATAAATCACACTTCACTCAGCAAGACAGCTGCCTGCTCTACCTCTGTGTGACTGAACCATTCATCAGATATTTTCTCTCCATATTCTGACCTAGGCTTCCTGAGACAGCAAAAATCGCACGCTTAATCCCCAAACCCCTCTTTTTATTTCAACGGCTGTGAATTATGTTCATTCACAGCCCTTAATGAGTCACAAATAGTTTGTAAAGAGTCTGACAGAAGTCTGCCACAGTCTTTTGGGTTCAGGCTGATAAGCACCCATCTTTATCTCCCTTGAAATGCTGCCAAAGACCTAATTTCCAATTAGCTTTGCAAGGCCAAACGAAGCACAGAGTCAAAACAGAGCTTCAGAGTTGAAACAGACCAGAATGAACAAAGTTGCTTCCTGCAAATGCTCACTGCCTTTGCTCCTCCTTTGTGTCTTATGGGAGGAGCCAATCATCTCCAAGCCTTACTCCTGAGTCGCCCCTTTTGTCTGAACTGTTCTTGCCTTCTGGCAGCTCTGCGCATGCGCACACTGGGAACAGATTCCCCCAGTTCCTCTGCCTCGCTGATGTCAGACTCTGGAGGCTCTAGAGCAGCGATGGCGAACCTTTTTTGGCTCGCGTGCCACAAGTGGGGGGAGCGCAGGGGGGTCGTGTGCGGGCGTGCCATACCCATAATGCAACATGCGACCCCCCAGTGCGCATGCACGCAAAACTCGCAACCCCCCCATTTTTACATGCTTTTTTGCCCTCCCCAGGCTCCAGAAGCTTTATAGGAGCCTGGGGAGGGCGAAAAGAGCCTCCCCCACGCCCCAGGAGGCCCTCCGGAGGCTTCAGGGACTGTCCAGAGGCTTCCCTGATGCCTTCGGAACGCTTAAAACGACCATCTGAGTAAACCGGAAGTGACTTCCGGTTTGCTCGGAGGGTGGTTTTAAGCATTCCGAAGGCTTCAGGGAAGCCTCCGGATGGTCCCTGAAGCCTCCGGGGGGGGGGGGAGGCTCTTTTCACCCTCCCCAGGCTCCTATAAAGCCTCTGGAGACTGGGGAAGGCGAAAAATAGCTTTTAAAAAGGTGAACTCAGCTGGCCAGCGCACGCATGCGCACTGGCCAGCTGACAAGGCAGTACCTCGCGTGCCCTGACAAATGGCTCCGCGTGCCACTTGTGGCACACGTGCCATAGGTTCGCCATCACTGCTCTAGAGGCAGCACATAACTCCCAGAAGGCCCTGGCCTCCTCTCTGCCTCCAACGCAGAGCCCTCGTCCAAGCCTTCCCCAGACTCCAGGACTGGCCCAGATTCCTCCCCAACCTCCTCAATGTCCAACTCTGCTGCTAGCTCCGCAGGCTGCTGGCGGACCACAACACTCCATTGGGGAAAAATATATCTGCTGGATGAGTTGTTAAGGCAGCGCACATCAACATCTCTAGAAAGTCCTTGCCTCCACAGGTTGTACTTACATCCACATGGAACCAGAGTTTGTGTCTTGTGCACACCTCTGCAATTTCAGGCAGGGGGTCAAAAGCTCCCAGGACAGTGGTGCCACAGGTGGCATTGACAAAGAAAGGGAGTGCTCTCTGGAAGAGAAGATCAGAGGCTTCATTAGCATACAGTACTGTATATATGGTCCAAACTGTAGGAAGTTAAAACCCACCCTTCTCCTAGAACAGTGGTGGCTAACCTTTTGGTGTTGGGTGCCAAAAATGCAAGTGCGAGCGTGCAATAGCACGCACGCGTGCAGGCACCCATAATACAAAGCACACCCCCACATGCGCATGCACGCACTGCTCCTCCCCCCCACACAAATGCACTGCATGTCTCCAAGCTGAGCTTGGTATTTCCTCTGGGGGCCGGGAGAGGCCGTTTTTGTCCTCCCCAGGCTCCCAGAAAGCCTCCGGAGCCTCGGGAGAGCGAAAAACCCTACCGGAAGTTTGGAAACAATCGCTTTCCAGCTTCCAGAGGGCTTCTGGGGGGCTAGGGGAGGCCATTTTCACCTCCCCTGACCCCCAAGCCTCCGGAGCCTGGGGAAACGGATCCGGAAATGCATCATTTCCAAACTTCCAGTAGGCGTTTTGGGCCCATTTTTCAACCTCCCCAGGCTCCAGAGGCTTTCCTGAAGCCTGGGAAGGTCAAAAACAGCCTCCCCCGGCCCTCCGGAAAAATGAAATATCCTGAAAAATATTAAAAAGGCAGAATATTATATTTCCCTGGATAAGAAATGGAGAAACGTGTTTTTAGGCAGGAAACAGACTCACTCTTACTAGCCCCCACCTTTGTCAATGGACCATTAAAGGCCTGGGCCAGCCTGTTCTACATAACAAAGGTAGGATTAGCCTTCTACAGAAACTCACCACAAGGCACAGGGGAAAATTACATCAGCCAGCAAGGCAACCAAACTCGGACTTAAAATACATTCTAGAGAGTTGCCCTTGCATGGCCCCAGGGGAGTCTGACAACAAATCAGAATACAAGATCAAGATCAAAAGCCAGAGAGGGCATAAAACCAGGGACTTTCAGCATCTCAGACCTTTTTTTCTTCTCCACCCAACATCTTGAAGCATGTGATCTTCCTCTTCTGTTCAGGAGCTCAAGCCATGTGGTCCTATCCACCATTAAACCATCTTTCCAAGGAGCCTCCATGTTTCCAGTATCTTTTTCCCCACTTGGAACTAAACCCAGAAGGACATTTCTTCCAACAAGACAATAGGATCTGACACATGTGGTCACATCTGCCTGAATTTCATTTCATTCACATTCAGGTCTTTGATAAAGGAATCATAAGCTATTGCTTTAGCGCTCTGTTTCTTCATTTGCTGCACACCTCTGACAAAGAGTCAGAGTTTGCAAAGCTTTGCAAACTCTGACTCTTTGTCTGAGGTGTGCAGCAAATGAGGTGTGCCAGTGATGGTGCCAGTGATGGTGAACATTTTTGGCACTGAGTGCGCACGCTTGTCTGGGCACGACCAGGAAGAGGAGCTGCCCAGAGTGTATGCGCGCACCGGAAAATGAACTTCTGGTTTCCGGCGCATGCCGACCAGCTAATCTTCTGGTTACTGGCATGCATGCACGCATGACAATCAGCTGCCCAGCATGCATACTCATGCTGGAAAATGGAAGACCGGTTTCTGGGACTGCCGCATGCATGAAGGCCATCTGATCATCGCAGGCGCACCAGAAACCCGGAAGAGGAACAGGTGATGCCGCACATGCCAGGCGACATGACTGTGCATGCCACTTTGGGCATGCGTGCCATAGGTTCGCCATCACGGCCCTATGCCCATTGTGTGTCTCTTTTAGCAGGATCACTGGCTTGGATGTGGGAAGGAAAAGCATCCTGTTACAGAGAGCTTAGTGGGAGCAAAGTGAAAATTGTAACCTCCCTCAAAACCCATCACAGGCAACATACCTCTGATTTGGCCTGGTTGATCTTTTTCTCTAGATCAGCAGGGATCATTTTCCCTCTGAGGAAGAAAAGAGTGATTGAAATGACTGAGCCCTTCAACAGGTCCTTTCAACCAGTCCCTCTTGCTCAAACCACACTGACTTCAAGACATTCCAAGAGTTTCACTTTGGTAATATAGAAGGAATTTTAACTTTAAACCGACCTCTACTGCAAATTAGATCAGAGGGAAGGGTTCCATGTTAAGTGTTGTGTGAAGCATTAGGATTATTATTATTTTTTACCACAGGGAGATTTTTCCTCTTGAGGAAACCACTTATAATAAAATCCATTTCATGCACACTGAAATGATATGATCTAGAACAGGGGTTCCAATCTGTGGGCCATGAGAGGCTTGCAACTGTGGAAAAGGCCGGTGAGTGCATGCGCACATACCTGCATCCTCACTTGCATGAGCAGCGGTCAAGCACAGACATGTGTGCACTCCATTTGCAGGAGTGGCAGCCACGTGTGAGCACCACGCATAGAATGGAGCTCCACACACACAAGCACGCACTTGCCAGCCGTTGGCACAAACCATCCCTTCCCCCACCCGATGGTGCTGAAAGCTGGAAAGATTGGGGAACGTCTGATCTAGAAGAAACACTTTCATATGAAACCTGCTATTTAGGCAGACCAATCATGATAAAGAATGAAAACTGTTGCCAGATTCAAGATTAGCCATAGATCTGCTTAGGTGCTCTTACTTAGGTGCCTTTGAGGTGCAGGAGGCAGGAACTGGGCATGTTTAGCTTAAGAGAAAGAAGGACTAGGGGAGACATGATAGCATTGTTCCAATATCTCAGGGGTTGCCACAAAGAAGAGGGAGTCAAACTATTCTCCAAGGCACCTGAGGGTAGAACAAGAAGCAATGGGTGGAAACGAATCAAGGAGAGAAGCAACTTAGAACTGAGGAGAAACATCCTGACAGTTAGAACAATTAATCAGTGGAACAGCTTGCCTCCAGAAGTTGTGAATGCCCCAACACTGGAAGTCTTTAAGAAGATGTTGGATAGCTATTTGTCTGAAATGGTATAGGGTTTCCTGCCTAGGCAGGGGGTTGGACTAGAAGACCTCCAAGGTCCCTTCCAACTCTACTATTGTATTGTATTGTATTGTATTGTATTGTATTGTATTGTATTGTATTGTATTGTTTTATCATATGTTGAAAGATCATATACAAAATGATGTTTCAATCTTAGTTCTTACTATCTCCTCACTACCGTGTTTCCCTGAAAATAAGACAGGGCATTATTTTCTTTTGACCCCCTGAAATAAGCACTTGGCCTTATTTTCGGGGAGGTCTTATTGTTTTTGAGGTGCAGGAGGCGGCAAGCATGGTCACCTCATGGCTGCTGCTGTTTTGCAATATTTTCAGGAAGGGCTTATTTTAGCGCATGCGCTCAAAAGCCCGATTGGCCTTATTATCCAGGAAGGTCTTATTTTTGGGGAAACAGGGTAGTTGTGGCACCATTTAGAAACAACAGCTATGGAGAACACAATCTCTGCAATCTTAAGGGCTAAAAACCCGAATTTATTTAAAATAAATATTCTTAGCAGAATATTCAATTCCACAGATATCACCAAGTTGAACTAGGGAGGCATGAAACTGAAAACGCAGAGCTCAGATTAAGGGATTGTAATTTTTAGACCATAATCATTGCAGGGGCAAAGCGTTCCTAAAATCGGTGGGGGGGGGGGGATTTAACAATGGGATATGCAATCCACAAGGGTTCTGATGTCTGTGTTGGGTATGGTTATGGAGATAATCCAGATTAAATGGTCCACTTATAACATAAAGACACAACCTTTGATCTTCTCTAACTTCATAAGGATTTCCAGTTAGTAACACTCACTTTTCATCCACTGCTACAAGGTAGACATTGTCCGTGCCGATGCCCAAAAAAGCTGCTCCCTTTTGGATGGAGTAGTGACACTAGAAACCAGAAAAAGAGGTTAAGCAATTTAAGACTTCCCTTAAGAAAAACCTTCTCCCAGGACTCTGTTCTGAGTCCTGGGAAGCCATTTAGTAATGAAACCATTTAGAAATCAACTACTAACACCCAAAGAAATATCAAGTTGCATTTCTACCTAACCAACATAATCCTGACCCTGGTTCTCGCGAGAGAGCATTCCCTAAGATTATCCCCCTTATCTTTTCTAAATTTAGAGCAATAGATTACCAATTCTGACAAAGATCATGGTCTACCAGAAGATACACAGCAATACAAGGCTTCAAAATGAAGGTCATTTGATGGTTTCGCAGCTGTTATTTGCAAAATGGGAATAATTAATTTTCTTTAGGCAGGTAGAGAATAACAGCAAGATTTTCTGGCAGGTGGCCCTATCTCTGGCACTCTTTTTCCAGGAGACCCACCAATAGGTCAAGGCAAATCATTTTTTTTTCTTTTTTGAGGAGATAAATTAAACTTTCTTTGGAATCAATTAAAAGCAAATAAACACCACCTCCCCTTCAAAAAACCATTAACAAGGCAAATCTGTTCCACTGTCAGAACCACCACTGACTTCCGCTCCTTCCGGCAAAAATTGAAGACTCACCTGTTCCGATTAGCGGGCCTGGCATAATTACAACTGTTACCTCCTGGTAGACGTACTATTAACTGGTTATTTTAGGGGTATTGTTTTTAATTTAATTTGTGTGTTTCTTAGGGGTTTTAAAATTATATTTATATATACTGGCTAACTGTACAGTTCTTTTTAACTCTATTCTTAACCTCCTCCATATTTAACTGTACATATTTAATTTTCTATTTATTGTATTTTGATGTATTCTTTGCATGGACTGTACACCGCCCCGAGTCCCTTTTGGGAGAGGGGGCGGTCTAGAAGCACAGTAAATAATAATAAATAATAATAATAATACTGTTGTACAAAATTATTCAGCTTTTTTCAACAGTTTGATCTCTCCAATAAATAAACAAACAAACCTAAATGAAGCCAGAATAAAATTAGATTTAGTTTGATTTAGAAGGAAATGTACACGACCTGGAATTCCCTGCAACTCGCTATCCAAGTGAAAAGTGGAGTTTGAAGAAGCAAGATAGGAAGAATATTGATTCTTTTGACCTTTGGTGTTGGAGAAAGCTCCTGAGAATACCGTAGACAGTCAAGAAAACAAACCAGTGGATCATTTTAAAAAAATAACCCAGAATTCTCACTCAAAGCACAAATGTCCAGGTTCGAATTATTCTACTTTGGACACATTAAACAAAGATCTAGCAGTTCTAGGGAAGGTTATAATGCCGGAAAAGAAATAAGGAAACAGAAGAATGGGCCAATCAGTTACAAGTCTCAATTACAGTAATGATGAGGGTGCCACCTGGATCTTCCCAAAATGTCTGCTGTTCACAGGTCAGACTGGTCCAAATTCTGATGTACAAGTTCCAGCTTCAATCTCTCTTTGTTGTACCCAACCTGGTGCCCTCCAAATGTGCAGGTCTACACATCCCCTAATCTCCAATATGTCCCCCCCCCCCCCAGAGGTTCTCATACAGAAGCCAACTAAATCTTATTTTAGTGATAAGACAATGCCTTCACCTCTCTGAAGGTGGCACTACTGGGTGGGCATTTGTCCCAGAGACCATTGTCTTGCATCCCAAATCCCCAACAACAATATCTGCTGTCTGAGGCACTGCTAGTCCCCCCTGCCTCAGGTGTGAGTCTAGGAAAAGCCAGTTTTGAAGGCAACAGGTCACACTTTCATTACTGATCTTCGAAAGTCACAAAGGCCTGGGAAACACCGTGGCAGAATTATTCAAAATAAGCATGTTAAGTGGTATTAAAGTGGAGGGTGTGTTTTAATTATACCCCAAAACAAAACATTTTGCCGCCAAATTTCAATAGAATAATCTCAGGGGGCAATCCCACCTCCCACCAAAACTAAAAGCAAATTAGGCTGGGTTAATCAAAAGCAAGCAGATTGGTTCTCTAGAGCATACAGGAGAAAACAATACCTCTTCTGACGTGAACACTGCCAGCTTTGGTATTGCCCAATGCCCCTTCTGCTTGCAGTCTGGGAAACGGTGATACCGTGCCACATTCATGGCATACAAGTTGGATATAGACCCTCCTGCCAAGGAAAACAAGAGAATTGTTCAATGACCCACTCATTCCCATTTTAAAGTCAAATCTTAAGGTTAGCATGTAATTCCCGGGCATCCCAGTGTGTCAGTTACAGACATAATGAATGGCAGAAATTGGTTTCATTTGGATGATCCAAATGAATCAATTGTGAATTAAGAGCCTTCTCTGTGGTGTCTCCCTCACTTTGGAACAATATTCCCTCAGAGATTCCCCCTCCCCCCTGATGTTGTTGCTTTTCCAAAAGCCCTTGAAGACATAGTTTTTGCCAGAGAGCTTGTATCCCATTCAAAGCCAGTCAAGTAGCTTGTCTGATTCTGTTGTGGCCACCAGGGGGCGGAAGGTAGAGTGGAGGTTAAATTATGAATTTTTAACTGTGGATATTCAATGTTGTATGCCGCCCAAAGTCACTATGTGCGTGAATTGAATTATGAATTTTTAACTTCAGATTTTTTAATGTTCTATGCTGCCCAAAGTCACCTATGTGAGAATTGAGCAGCTATATACATTTGTTTAATAAATAAATTAATAAATATTGGCTGCGTGTCAACTCTAAAACATTTATAAAGAAACACAAGCCCCTGAAAATCCCCGGGTTCTATGTTATACATACCAGGGGAGAAGAGTCCATCACCTGTTTCCCAGCCAACCAACTTTCGCAGCTTCTTCAGCACCACCTCCTCCATCAAGACAAACACAGGTGCAATCTCATACGTGTATCTAAAACACAAGTGGTCTTATGTGTCTTGTCTGAGAAACAACCAAAATAGCCAGCAAATTATCGGAGGGCAATGAAGGTGTTGGTTTAGATTAGGAATGAGAGTGGCTAGCATGCTCCACTGCTCTGGTCTTTAGTAAAACTGCCAAGTCTTATCTGCCCCATCTAACCTAGGAGGAGAAGATACTTAGACAAATTTGAAAGTGCAGCAAAGAAAGTGCATTTTTTTTGTGTGTCTTTTTCTTTGCTCTTTTTTCCCCCTTATAGAAGTTTTTAATCTTATGATGTCATTGTTAATTGCCTATAGCAGGGGTTCGCAACCTTAAACAATCAAAGAGCCATTTGGACCCGTTTCCGCACAGAAAAGAAGACTCCGGGAGCCACAAAACCCTTCCCGTGGCTGACTATTTCCTGAACGGCCACAAAACTAGCGCATGTAGTTGAATTACACCTTCTGTTTTCTTCTGAACCTTTTCTTTTCTTGGATTTATCCATGGTTGGCCTATCAGGGGTTTGAAAAGCTCAATAAATCACATGCTGGTGGGTTATCAACATTGGCAGTTGTGACGCATATTTTGAGCAACAGGGAGCCACAGCGGAGGGATGAAAGAGCCACAAGTGGCTCCAGAACTGCGAGTTGCTGACCCCTGGCCTATAGTCTTCACTAGTAGGCAGTATGCAAATGAAGTAAATCTGTAAATAAATATAAATCTTCGCAGGGATAAAATCAAGGGAAGCAGACTCGCATTCTTTTCCCCTTGTCACCTGTCTCTTGCTCCATACAGTCAACACATCTGATTGTATGGAGCAGGACTAACATATCTGGACTGCAAAAATATGGACAATTGCTACAGGGCAGCAAGGAGACTTTTCAATATCTCTTTGTTGCCATGACTAGTAGTCATCCAGATTTCTGCAGCCTTCACGCGGGTAACTCAAAAACCTAGCAACAACAGAAGCCATAGCAAATGAGCAACTTGGGAGGAAGGAAGTTAGCAGTCGTGGACCTTATGAGAATTCAACTACTGGGAGGAGTGCAGATAAATCTATAGCTCAGAAAGGGATCTAGGTTCCAAATAGAGTCATCGTACCAATACATATCTCTTTGAGTATGATGGTGTCTTCATATTAATATTTACTCACTTGCAGAGATGGAATGTAATGATGGTTCAAGATGGAAGAAGTCTGCATTCAGCCACTACATTCATTGGCTGATTTTGGACCAATCACTGGCCTGATTCACATTAAACCAAGATTGGTTTTAGCATTTGTAAGCAAGCACAACTACGGTACATCACATTAAACTTCAAGCAAAGAAGTCCCATTTTAGCTTAGCTTTATGTATGAACAGAATATTTTATCTGAGATAAAATTATTATATAGAATGGCCATGAGGATGAAAGGAAGAGGAAAAACAATATATAACAATTTACTGTTTGCCATGAGGGGAGAAATGTTAATATAGTGATATCAAATTACTGTCCCCCCCTCCCCCACTCACTATCCATTTACTAGGGAGATGCTACTCAGATGCCACAGAGCAAATGTTTCACAAATGGAGGAATCCACTCTATTAATCTCCCTGAATCAGAGAGAAAGATTATTTATAGTATATTATTCTTATATCACAATACATTAGTGTTGCTCATAGGAATATGATCCTCTGCAAAAAAAAAATCCTCTGCAAGTTTGGATTGTTTCAAAACCTTGAGAAACTTATCTGATACTGCAAACAGTGAAGGATATTAACAGAATTTGTAGATAAAGTACATCATAAAAAGCAAAGAATTTTCTTCAAACTGCTTTCTAGTGGTCACACACTTGTAAAAATTACAATCTCTAGTCCAAAAAAGCAGCAGTGAAATTCACCTGTGCCGTAGCTGAGTCTTAGGAATTAGTTTCCTTTTTGTTTGTTTGTTTAAATAGATAAGAAAACGGAAGGCACATACTGACTAGTGTTGAGCATCTCTGTGATCATCCGTCCAGCCAGAGCATGGGGATCAAGCCCAGAAAACAGCTGATTGCAGAAGCGTGGATGACCTGGAAGAAAAAGAGACACCTGCTGCGTTCCTTCGGATCAGCCATCAAACTCCCATCATTTTCACTGAACAGAATCCACTTCCATGGGGAAAGACTGAGGCTTGCAGCCTTGCATATCAAGAGGAAAGGAAATTGTGCAAAAGGAAATAGTCTCTATGGAAGTACTTCAGTGGTGGGTTCCAACCGGTTTGGACCAGTTTGGCTGAACCGGTAGTGATTTGGCGCCCTTAGTCACTGGAACCAGCAGTGACCGAGGCCTGCCACGCTCCTGAACTAGTTCTCCTCTCATCTTGTTTTTTGCTTGTGCACATGCACAGAACAATTTTTATTGCAAGTGTACGCATCAAGCATGCACATCAAGCCTGTGCATCAAGCACACATGCACGCATCAAGCATGCGCATCAAGCATGCACATCAAGTGTGTGCATCAGGCGTGCACATCAGGCACGTGTGCAGTGCCCACAACCAAACCAGCAGTAGTGACTGCTGGAACCAACCTGGGTGCGTCATACACTGAATATAGCATTTTTTACCTCCCAAAACCCTGACCCCTACACCAAAATGGCCATGCAGAGCCTCTAGGAAGCTTTTACAGAGCTCCTGGGGGCTGGGGAGGACAGAAATGAGCAAAAAAGTCTCTTCTTTTTACTCAATTTTGCCCCTCAAGCCCCCAGGAGCACTCCATAAGCTTTCTAAAGGCTATCCATGCCCTTTTTTTTTACTAAAAACGGGCCCGTTTCTGTGAAAAAGGGCCGTTTTTTGCTCCTTTTTGCCCCCCCACCCAGGAGCACTCTGCAAGCCCCCTGAAGGCTATTCATACCTTTTTTGGGGGGGAAACAGGCCTGTTTTCACAAAAAACGGGCCATTTTTGAGAGGTTTGCAGAGTCCAAAAACTTTTTTTAGAATTTTCCTCTTCAAAACCTTGCTGCATCTTATACTCCAGTGCGTCTTATACTCCCAAAAATACGGTACTTCTTATTTTCTTTGCCATTATAGGTATTGATGTGATTATTGTTGCAACATGAGCATTTATTAAAGGCTCATTTGTATTACTGGAACTATATATTCCTTAGCACTTTCCTGAATCCCAGCTATTATTTGTTTACATTTCAGTCACCTTCCAATATTTGTACAACAACTATTTTAAATTCATTTGCCCTTACTCTTAAGAAGATAACTATAGTTTGAAAAGAATCATATCAAATCCTAAGTATTTAGGTCTTTTCCCCTCAACTTGAAATTTAGTCTCTTGGTACACGTTACATTTCAACCCAATTTACTTTGGGTCCTACTTGGATACATTGCGTGTATACTGTACCTAGCTCTCTGGAGAAGTCTAAAATGCTGGGACAACCAAGAAAATAACAAGAAGCAAGGCGAGTAGACTCAATTATAGTAGCAATGGGTAGACATTGGAAGATCTGAAGGACTAGATCATCAGGGAGAAAATCTATTTATGTTCCTAAGAGCACTAACTTTATGGCACATAATCGATCATACACTCATTGTTTTTAAAAAGACCATCTAAAGTACAGTAAACTGGGGAATTAACCAACTCAAGATGCCAAGATAGACAAATCAATCTCAATAACTGGATTGGAACAATCCTATATCTCCTAAGAAGTTCTGAAGAAGGAACCATAATCTCTTAACTCTTGCTGTGCAGAACACTCACATGTTTTCACGCTGTATTTGATAACATCCCGACAGCGTTCCAGCAACTTTTCATGTGGCTCTCCATTATCTTTAAGATTCAGGTCCAGAATTTGCTGCAGTTCCTCAGGTTCCTTCCAAATACACACCTACCAGCAAGATAGTCAGCTCATGTCCGAAAAGCCATAGAAGGTTGTATACAAGTTGAAAATCTAACAGTTGCAATCCTATATCCAGGTTATGCCTCCTGAATGACAAGGGGTTGGCATAAAATTCTATATATCCTGATCTCAATTATATATTAATCTTTAAAATACTCTGAATCAGTATACAACCCACAAGTCCAAATTCTGCTGCCTTAGGATGGCTGTTATGTTGTCAGAAATTGAAGTTAAATGTCCAAAGCTGGAGCCCTCCCAATGTCTTATTATGATTAATCCCTGAAATTTTTAGCCAGCATTCCTGATTGGCTGTCTGGGACTTATAGTTTCAATGCTTCTTGGAGACATTGGGTGGGGAAATGTTGCCCTACTATATATTAAATACAGTAATAAACTGGGTGTTGGGAGGGGAACTAGAAAAATTGAGAAAAGAGTGGATTATATCCAATTTACTCAATGCAAAACATCTGGGATTAGGAATTAGTGATTTTTCTGTTGAGGGACTATTTTGTTAGCTTGCAAGTAAAATTCAGTTTGGGCACCTGGCCCAAGCCATTGCTTAAAGTATATAGAGTGGACATTCCAGCCAGTGATGGGATTCAAAAAAAATTACTATTGGTTTTGTGGGCATGGCTTTGTGGGCGTGGCAGGGGAATGATATTGCAAAATCCCCACTCCTGGGGGAAGGTTACTGCAAAATCCCCATTCCCTCCCTACCCCACTAACCTGCTTTCCAGCTCCGTTCTCCTACTCAGGGCAACAAAAGAAAATCAGCTGGGAGGCAGCAGGGTCAGGGCCAGCCTATTTGCCGGTTCTCCAAACTACTCAAAATTTCCACTACTGGTTCTCCAGAACCTGTCAGAACTGGCTGAATACCACCTCTGATCCCAGCTGAAGGAAACTTAGAATGAAAATCAATATACCTTACCTTTTCAGAGGCATCCATCCCTTTTCGAATCCCTTCTTCAAGCATGATCTGGAAGGCTTCCTGCAGGAACTTCTCACCAGCTACCCGATCCAAGCCAGGTGATGACAAAGAATCTTCTGTTGCCATTGTCAATCAGACCTCCTCCTATAACAGGCCAGGCATCAGGAACATGAATTCAAATAATACCCTGAAGACCAATCCACTAAAATGTTTCCATACTGGCATGGTACATATCTCCAGAAAAAGAATGTTAACAACAGTCATTGCAACTAGGATCATATCAATTTCCAACTAGTGACACTCAGTTCTTTGAACTTGACACTGGGACAATAGAGGTACTGGGTTTTTTTCCCAGCACCCTTTACAGTATAACATTTATGCTAACATTTTTATTTTTATTTATTTAGTTTGTCAAACATGTACAAGATAATAGGTATAAGTATAAACATAAGACATGAACAAAGGAAATGAGTACAAATAAATGGGGACAGTAGGACAGGACGGTAGGCACGCTGGTGCGCTTATGCACCATAGAGATGTAGTCATCCCTGTTGCATTCATTTCATGTGGGGTACACTGTAGTTCATGACTAGCTAATCTTCAATGAACTTTTTACTTTACAATGGCAAAGATATCAATTCATACTGTGTAGAAGGCAATGATAAATTGTTCCTGTATTTTTATCAACAAAACCACATGATTAGAAAATACAAAATGATTGAGAAGACCTGAAAGATGAAGTTAGGGACAAATCATTATGCAGGAAATTTATCATATGTGGTCACTAAGAGTTGACAACAATTTCATAATAATGACTCATAATCAATCAAGTCAATTTTTGGCACCGAGCCCCTCATATGACAACAGTGATAAATGGGGAAACTGCTAAATATAAATATACATTTATGACCAAACAAAGGTATATTAGAGAGCAAGGGTGTCAAACCTATCATGGGCCATATCGTGACATATTGTGATGGTTTTTTGCCTTTACAGAACTGGAGTGGGCCTGGCCTGTGCAGGCCGCATCCGGCCTGCAGGCCGCCAGTTTGACAGGCCTGTTATGAGAAACCCATTCTTATTCATGTATATTAATTAGCTCATACATTGTGATAATCCAGGTTTAAATTAATCATGGCTTATTGAATTAAACTCATGGTGATTTTATGGGTATGCAGATCTGGATTTGCAGATCAGGCAGAGAGTCAATCACATGAGACATTCATGGATGCATTCAATTACTAATTTATATTCCCCCCCCCCATCTCAAGCCATTTCTATTAGCAAGGAGACGTAATATCCCCAAACATTGGCTAGCCTTAGAAATTCTGTGCTAAACCAAATCCATATTCCTTTTAAATTACATGTACTAAACTGATTTGCAAAAATGCTAAGCTTACATTACTGTTTCATAGTTCACGAGAGCAGACAAAACTATATAAACCACAATGGTTATATAATAAGATGGAAGGATCATGCCTGTAAAGATTTAAAAAGAGTCATACAAGCTAAGAGCTTTTGGAGATTTGGTTTTGATTTAGACAGACTCTTTAAAGGGCACTGATCTTTTGATGAGTAAATTTTTAAAAAATGGGTCACTAGCAGATTTCAAGATTAATAAAGAGATATCAAATATATTAATAAAAATACAAAGATAAAATATCAAACAGAATTAATAATACAATAGTAGAGTTGGAAGGGACCTTGGAGGTCTTCTAGTCCAACCCCCTGCCTAGGCAGGAAACCCTATACCGTTTCAGACAAATAGCTATCCAACATCTTCTTAAAGACTTCCAGTGTGTATAAAACAAATCTTAGAATTGAGAAAGTAAAATATTTGGTTTGTTTTAGTATAATTTTACTTAAATGATAAGTAAAAATAAATTGTTAACTAATTGTGATGTATTAGAAGTATCTCAAAGAGACTAAAATGAAATCAAGAAAAAGAAGATAACAGCAGGCTATTCTTGTCAATGGATGTCTTATTTACAATTAACAGAAAGCTTTAAATTGGTTTTAAAAAAACATATCATTTTGAACAAGTCTGAAAATTATATACCGATGAGGAAATGTTATTGCTAAAATGTATGAACTTTTGCTGAAATGTGAGACAAAATAAGGAGTAAAAGTATGTATGACAAAATGGATAAACTTGTTGGTTTTGATATACAAATGGACCAATGGAAAAATATGTAATTGAAAGCATAATGTACATTATGTGCTAGTCTTCTAGAATGTTTCTATAAAATTATTGTTATATGTCACCAGAGAAATTGTCTAGATCTAGAATGTATAAAGGCACTTCAAATTTATGTGGGAAATGAGAACAGTAATAAGGGACATTTTATCATGCTTGGTGGATGTGTAAAACAGCAAAAAAAATAAAAATAAAGGTGGGGGTATACCCACCTGCATACTGATTCAGAGTATTTTAAAGATTCATATATAATTGAGACCAGGAGTCTGCCTCCCGAGACTGATGGATAAAGCAGGGGGGGGGGGAATCATAGTACTTTGATTCTATGATAACTACACATTGCATCTTACAAACAGTGAAAGATTCATTGCAAATCACTTAGGTTCTCAATCTGTAAAACAGCATCATCTGCATTAAAAAAAATCCTACATTCTTACTTTCAACCAACAGACATCACCACAAGCACTTATTACACATTAATACCCCATACAATTTTTTTGAGGGGGGGAATAACAACATTCTTGTAATCATTAGACACTGATGAAATCTTCACGTGTTAAACAAGCCTAATAATTTTCCACCCACAAACTACACCCATGTTTTAACTTTTTTTAAAAATTAAAAACTGCTTCTGCAGATTTCCAATTTTTCAACTTTGAAAACCCATCTTTCCAGCCCTGAAAAATTTAAAAACTCAAGACTGAAACAGGTTAGACTGTAGAAGTTCAAAGAAATTTCAGATGTACTAGTGTAATCAACACACCGAAAACACGTAGCCCATACACCACCTCACCTTCTCTTGTTGAATGGGTCAGGTGAGCTGCCTCTGTCTTTCTCCGTCCCAGGAAGATTCCACTGCACCCTACAGATGAATTATTTCAGAAGGCAAAGGGGTGAGCCCCCGCTCTTTCCGCTGGTCACAACCTCTGCTAACTCTATTTTCGGCAAAGGAAACTCTGCTCAGCCTGCACCAACATTATTTTGTAGGAGTTTTACTCTCCACATTAGAGAAAGGAAAGAACATAACGTCCAAATTGCTATGGTTACCTTCCCAATCCTGTACAGATTTCCACTGCTTTCAGGGACAAAGTACAAAGGGAGTGACCACATAACTAGCAAGTATCATTATATATTGTGGGAGTAAAAATATTTGCATTCAAACTCTGCCCTCTGGGTTGCTTGCTACTGCAGTGCCGCAGTGGTTAGAATGCAGTACTGCAGGTTACTTCTGCTGATCACCTGCTGCCAGCAGTTTGGCACTTCCGGTTACACCGGCTCAAGGTGGACTCAGCCTTCCCTCCTTCTGAGGTGGGTAAAATGAGAACCCAGATTGTTAGGGGCAATGTGCTGACTCTGCAAACTGTTTGGAGAGGGCTGTAAAGCACTGTGAAGCGGTATAGAAGTCTTTTGCTATTGTTATTTTTTTCCACAGTTGTTTTACCCTTAAAAAGTAAGGGGTAGGGTGAGGATACCTTGGGATGCCAAAAGGTGCCTTTATATTTGTTTGTGTCAAAAAGTAAATTACATTCCAGTGATTCTGCATTTCTACTCCTGCTAAATATATGGATTTTATATGTGTCTGTACACAAGAGCCCGAAAAGTTGATTTGGAGACATAAATTTGCATACAGGAAATATGATTGCAGATATACAGGTGCGCCTGCTTTCAGACACCTGTCCAAATAACTCCTTTCTCACCTCCCAGTAATAAAACATTGTCCAGAGATAAATTCCTCTGCTGGGTTCTGGAAAATATTTGTGCAATTTTGCAACAGTGAACAAAGAGACCTGCAAACTTAGGGATTCTGCTCATCTGGTTTGATATATTTGTGATGTGAACTCTGCATCATCTGGCTACCAGATTATTTGTTGATTTGTTTGCATTAATTTGATTATTCAAGATTCATTGCTCATACTGGCAGTACTCAACGCGTCACTGTAATTGACCCTGCCATTATGGTTATGTTGTGATGCTTGGTAAGCAGGTCATACCTGATTTTACAATCTTTTTTGCAGTAGTTGTTAAGCTAACATGGCAGTTGTTAGCAAACACTGTGGACATTAAGTGAATGCAGTGGTCATTAAGCAAGCCCATTATTCACTACGGGGCATTTTTCGCCAGAAACCTGAAGTAAATGTCAGTTTCCAGAAAAAACAGCATAAATTGCGATCATAGACTCTAGATGCTATAAATGGTTGTAGATGTTGAATGGCTGCCTATGGCCCAAATTGTGATCATGTGACCACATGAGGGGGGGACAAATTTTGAGTCAAGGTCCATTGTAACTTCAAACTGTTGCTAAACAATCAATCCTAATGATAAAAGAGAATATTTGTAGTTCAGGATTGAAATCCAGCCTTGCTGGATGGGATATTCAAGCTATCAGAAGGGTTGCAATTCCAACCCCTTTTTCACCTACCGTAAAGATAAAGGAAGGGTACTCAGTAGCAAATCTTCACACTTCGGCCGATTCGCTCACATGGAGAGGGACTCCTCCGGGTGCCGTCCACTAGGATGTGCCAGCAGGCGACGCCCAGGGGAAGGGCCTTCTCTGTGATGGGCCCGACCCTCTGGAATGACCTTCCCCTTGATATTAGAACAACCACGGACCTCCGCTCCTTCCGTAAGAAGCTCAAAACCCACCTATTTAATCTAGCCGGCTTGGCCTAATTCCAGCTCTCCCACCTCAGCCTGTATTTTTAAATTTTGGTCTTAGGCTAAGTTTTTAATTCTTATAAATTTGTACAGGGTTTTAAAGTTTAATTCGATTTTAACTATATTTATGATTATTTGTAAGGTTTTTAATTTGGTACCTGTACACCACCCCGAGTCCCTTCGGGGAGAGGGGGCGGTTTAGAAATCAAATCAAATAAATAAATAAATAAATAAATAAAATACTTGAGAGATCCAACAAGCAATTCCTGATCATGAAAAGGTGTAATTCCTACAGTAGCTGAACTGATCATGATCCCAATCCACACAAGTGTTGCTCCTTTGTGGACAAAATAATTCTCCACATTTCACAACTTCAGAGTTTGAGTGGTCAGCGAGACATAAAGCTGTATATTTCCACATGCACTTGGTGCATGCAGTTCAGGCCTTAAGACATTTACTCAAGAAATAAGTCACATCAAGCTAAAAAAATACCACCTTACTTTCCATTAACTGCACTCTGCAATAGAGCCTTGTTTGGCTTTGTCTAACCTTCTATTTGAATAAACGGCCAAAGCAAACCACTGTTAAATATTAGTATGCATATTGTTTTGTTATCTTAACATGTTTTCAACATTGTTGGAAAGAACAGGGCGAGTGAGTGTATACTGAGATAAGTGTGTCCTCAAACACATCCTCTTGCACTGCAGAGGGGAAGATAAGGAGGACTGGAGACCCTGTCCTTCAGATGTGTTGTCTTGACACTCAGAGCCTCCTGACTTCTTAGAAAGTCTCCAAACAACTGTTCTTCTGTGAAATAGTGACATAAACTGAGCTGTTCTTTTTCCAAAAGTCTTCTAAGCAATCAACTTTGTGACTCGTGGCACAGTCTGTCCTCAGCTTTATTGACTTCAAAGCTATACAAGTACTTATTTTTCATGCTTACCATTATCATATAACTGGTTGAGCATAATATCGAACTCGGTAGCAAATATTTTCCCTCAGAAGACCTTTTTCTCCATGTCTGACTCAAAATGCTACTGACCAGCCCTTGAATCTGCAGAACATTACAGTGTCTTTTCGGAAAAAAATAATGTTTCATTGCTGCTCTCCATCCCTGTCCACGGGGGCAGCATGGCCAATTGGTGAGGCCCTCATTCGTAGTTTGGTCTAGTGCCATCAGCAGGAGTTGAAAGCGGGAGGTCATGAGGTCAAGTCCCACCTTAGCCATGAAAACCAGCTGGATGACTTTGGGCCAGTCACTCTCTCTCAGCCCAACCCACTTTGCAGGGTGATTGTTGTAGGGCAGGGGTGTCCAAACTTGGCAACTTTAAGACTTGTGGACTTCAACTCCCAGAATTCCCCAGCCAGTCTTAAAGTTGCCAAGTTTGGACACCCCTGTTGTAGGGAAAATAGGAGTAAGAAGGAATATTAGATATATTTGCCTCCTTAAGTTATTTGTAAACATAATAAATGCAGGACACAAACAAACAAAATTGAGAGCATACTGAGGAAAGAAACTGGTGGAGTCTCTTGGCTTTGTTTCTCTCCCCTTCCTGCAAATATCACCAAGTGGCAAGAAAACATCAAAAAGGAGATAATTCCAGATTCACTGACAGTTGTTAAATGGAGGGCAGGCAGAGGGGAGCATTAGACTATGAAGAAGTTTCCTACCAGCTCCCCTCCCATCAGTTGTTAGCTATTAATCTGACAGCTGCTAGTTGGGCTGAAGCTGATCCCTCTTTGTAAGGCAGGCCTCTGATCTGGAGATGGGCTCAGCAAATGAGCAAGAGTCACCCGAGTGAGGTGGGCAGATACACAAACTGAGTAAATAAATGCCGATAAATAAATAGTTTGGAAGGTCCCAGTTGTGTCAAAGTTGGGCTGATCAATGATTGGTGAAGCACATCAGTTGATACCCACAGTAAAACTGCTGACACTTTTTGCCTGTTGAAGAGAAAAACACCACTTGAACCAGAGGTGGTATTCAGCAGCTTCTGACCAGTTCTGGAGAACCAGTAGAGGAGATTTTTGAGTAGTTTGGAGAACCGGTAAATACCACCTCTGACTGGCCCTGCCCCCATCTATTCTCTGCCTCTGGAGTCCGAGCTGATCAGTAGGAAATGGAGATTTTACAGTATCCTTCCCCTGCTATGCCCACCAAACTACACCCATCAACCCATGCCATGCTCACCAAGCCATGCCAACAGAACTGGTAGAAATTTCTTTTTGAATCCCACCACTGGCTTGAATCCAGAAGTGAAGAGAGAAAGTTAAGTTGATTTAACAGCAGTTTAATCTATATTTATCTTGATAACTTCCTCTTGCATGTCAAAATTGTAGGAAAGTAGCACCCACCCCTCTCCTAGAGAAATGAAATATCCTGGGAAATATTGAAAAGGCAGAATATTATATTTTCCTGGATCAGAAATGGAGAAACATGTTTTTAAACAGGAAACACTTACTCTTAATAGCCCCCACCTTTGTTAATGGGCCATTTAAAAAGCCCGGGCCAGTCTATTCTACACAACAAAGATTCCTCTCCTTCAGCTCCAGCGTGATCGGATGAACGCATGATAGTATTAGCCCTTTACCCATCTCACCACAATGCCATCTGGGAAGAAGCAATGCTCAACCAAACTTGGACTCAAGACAGCCTACAGAGTTTTCCCTGCATGGCCCCATGGGGGTCTGACAACCAATCAGAATACATTTCTTACACCGGAACAGGAAACAGGTGGGGCCGAACAGAATTTTAAAAAATCCAGCAAGCTCCTTCTTTTCTCTCTTCTTCTTCACTCAACATCTTGAAGCATGTGACCCTCCCCCCCTTTTCTGTTCAGGAGCTCCAAGGCATGTGATCCTGTCCACCATTAAACCATCTTTCCAAGCAGCCTCCATGTCTCCAGTGTCTTTTCTCCCACTTGGAGCTGAACCCAGAAGGACATTTCTTCCAGCAAAATAAAGCAAGTTGTCTCAGGTTCTTCCCCACTACTGCGGCTTTTAGCAATTTGAACAAAAAACCAAAATTATGGAAAAACACTGACGTTTCAGGGTAATGTCTAGCAATTAAATGCAGCTCATTTAATATAATGAAATGTTTGTCCAGGGAATATCATAAGAAATAATTAAATGGTAATAAAAGCAAAAAGACTATCAAGCTTGTGTATTTGCCTTGTTTTCTAGGCCAAAGGTTCCCACATTGGGAGGCAGTAAGGTGCAGGAGGTTATGAAGACATTTAGAGGTTCATGATGAAATTTGAAGAGGCAAAGCAGAACAATAGCATTTTGATGTGAAGCTGTGCAAAATCAGCCAGTGGATAAACCATGGTATACTATAAACTTCTAGTTTTTAAAACGTGAAGCTTTTGATAACATTGATCATGGTACAGTATATACATACAGTACACATATATTCATACATAAAACTTTATAATGATCTTTGACCAGCATTCAAGGTTAAAGGAAGCAAATGTTACAAGGAATTCATTAAGAAAATTATAACAGTACAATAAAACAATGAACAATATCTAAATCAGAGCTTTGTGGCAAGACAAAGGTATTTTGCTACCTGAAATGTAAGGGTTAACATCCCTTAGAAGATAACATACATAATATTTATCTGAGTAGCCCACAAATTTGGAATAATTGGGGATAGCAAAAAAATTCTTGGAATGTCATAATTATGATATCATGACACATGTTTCTTCCTCTATCTCCCTAAAGCCACAAAGGCTGTAAGGTCTTTGCAGATTTTAAAAATAACCTTGAAATCTATTCTGCTATGAGTGCAGAAGGAAAAGGCATTACAACAGGGTGCAGATAAAGCCCAATTATATTTACTCAGAGTTCAATTGTGCAAATACTTTGCAATAAATGGTTTATGGTGTACTATTTGGCAATAAACTTTATAAGCATTGGTGTTCTGATATTTGATATTGCCAATTTGTTCCTTAACTGTTCATTTGATTTATACAAATATATGTGACTAGGAGAAAGGCCAAGGCTACAGAGCGTAAGTTTGATATCAGTGAGACTGGTAGCTGTCCATCAACAGCAATGGTAATAATTCTGTCTGTAGAATTAATCATAATTCTGAGCCATAAGATTAGAATATTAGGAAGTTGACAGGAAGTTCTTCAGCTGGACAGACGTGGGGAGTGTGGGCTCTCAAGAGCCTCACATGAACCCTGTCTGACAAACCAACTTTGAGGTCCATCTGGACTGGAAACCACCACCACCCCGTGGAGGGGGGCGAAGAGGACAGCATCTCATTAGACCCAGGGGGACGCAACAGAGCCCTCGCAGGTCGGAGATTTGCGTTTTTAATTGGAGTAGGGGCGACAGCCTCTAAGCATGGCTGACAAGACGCTGAACTTCTTGTCAAAGCAAAAGGAACAGGAGAGTTCGGAAGAGATGAACGGCCGGTAAGATAATCTATCTAACCCACAGCCATAAATCAAACCTGGAAAAGGCAAAGAAATCTTGAGAACATAAATAATATTGATGGTCAGATTGGGACTTCTCCAAAAAGAAAGAAAGAAAGGGAAAATGGAGGGTTGAAACAGCCCCCCAAAAAAGTTATTTATTCGAAATAATTTTTGGACAGAAAGGAGGAAGCAGAGAAATGACAAACCCATTCAAATATAAATTTTAAACTTGGTTTTGGACTTGAAAAAGAAACCAAACACTTTGAAAGATTTATTCTGTTTGAACTTTTTCCAATTGCTAAATCTTAACTCTAAAAAATAAAAGCCTTTCTTCTTACTGATAACTGATGGCCTAACTTTGACTGTGTGGGAGGTTTTAATTAACTAACTGCCATAAATCAGAACTTTGAAAAGTAGGCGGCAGAGAAGAATACTCGATCTCACTGATCGCAAGCCTGTTTTCAAGTGATATATTGTGAGCAGCTACAAGAGACCGGACCCAGTAAGGGAAAGAATAACAACAGAATAATAACAGAATCCAAACTGGGAAATACGAAAGTTTTTTTGTTTTGTTTTGCTTTCTTCTTCCTTTTCTTCACTCGACAAAAGAGTAAGATGGATCCTGCTTCTCTTCCTGCTTGAATTTAAGGTGGTCCAGAGTCTCGAAGTGGGATTTGTATAAATAACTGCAAATTTGGATCTGGACATTAAGGTAGAACAAAAGACTAAGATGGACACCATTGTTTTTCTCTATAGCAATTGAAGCAGACAAACTTAAGGTGGAACAGAACTCTGAAATAAGAACTGCATAACGGTATATTTAACTGTAACTTTGGAACTGGACATCATGGAAAACTGGGAATTTGAAGAACTATGTGGAATTTTAAAGAATATACAGTAAATCAGTAAAATCAGTAAAATCATGCCTAATTAGAATTTTGAATCCAGAGAAGCAGATAGCTATAGAAGAACTCAAAGAAGAAGGTGGGGGGGGGAGACATTGAAGGAGAAGAAGTGGAGGGAAATAAAAAGCAGACAAAAAACTCCTTTGGTCCCGGCAATGGTATAGGGAAAATTGTGAAAAGGGGAGGTGTTCCAACAAAAGGGAAAAGAAAGCTGACAAAAGTGAACTTGGAGGCTGTTAGTGGTATAAGGAAAATTGAAGCAGGAGGTTACCTCCCAACAAAGAGAAATATAAATTATTCCTTTGGTCACCTGGGGAAATTTGAAGGGAGTGGATGTGTTAAAATAAAGAAAAGGGAGAAGACAGGAACAGAGAAGTGGGACAAAAGACTTACCAGGAAAAAACCAGATAATTAGAAACTACTATATGGGAAAATATAAAGTTACGATAAGGGCTTTATTCCTAAATATAATAAAATGGAGTTGCTATCTGGTTGAACATGTCAATGGAAAGATAACTAAATAAAAGTTAAAATATATGGAATACGGATAAATAAGAAACTGACATAGGGACCTTGTAAAGCAGAGGTTTGTGATTTACCTTTTTAACATGATAATTAAATTGAGTTGTGAATTGAGTGAATACAACAATAGAAGGACGACTAAGCATGGGTCAAAATCTATGTAACATGGACATATATAGAACCTTTAAGATGATGAACAAAGTGAGATGTTTACCGCTTGTTACTTTATATAATACATTAAGGGAAGTGTAATGAACACTGAACAGCAAAGATTGTCATCTAGAGATAACTAAGGCTAATTTAATTCAAGGTATACAAAAATGGAGAGGGAATATGAAATATACATACAATGGGAAACTATTGTGATAAAAAGACAGAATCACAAATTGGGGGCATGTAAGGCTGTATAACTATATAAAGATAATGATGAGAACAGCTGGGAGTTGTAACCAGTTCTACAGCTCGACCAAAATTAGGTTGGGGGTTGTTAAAAGCACAATGACGATATATGTATACTTTTCTGTAATATCACTTTTTTTTACTAAACAAAGAGGAGAAAAATTAAATATGCATATTGAAAAAGAATTATAAATACCATCAACATAAAAGGGAGCTTGCTCAGAAGCTGAAATACACCCAGTAAATGAGATGAAGAGTGGGAAGTAGAGGAGAAAGGTAAGGGAAGAAGAGAGGGATATGAGAGAAGGCAAAAGTGGGGGAAGAGGAGGAGAGAAATGAGGAGCGGTAAGGGAAGGGAGGAGAAGGAGAGAGGAAGGGGAAGTTGAGAAGAGAAGGACAGAGGGATGAAAGGAGGTAGGGAGGGGGAGGAGAGAGGGAGAAGGAAGTGACTAAGTACAAATATGGTGTATGGAGAGCAGAAGAGCCAATAATTGGTTTTTGGGAGTTGTTGGTAAGATGAATTGATGTAAACATTTAATAATACAATATGATGTTGGCTGTGTATTAATATACATGTGATTATATGTTATGAAAATGAAAAAATAAAAAACTTTAATATTAATCCAGGTGTTGACTTTAACACTTGAAACATCAGCTTCAAGCCTCAGGGATGCATTAGGGACACATCAGGTTGCTTTATACCTACATGAAATAAAACAAAGAGAGGAGAATGGCATCTTCTGCATAAAATAAGATTGGAAGATGTCCATCAGCTAATTTGAGCCTATCAGTGTAAACTCTTTGAAGAGTTTTAATTAGGGAGCCAATAGATATCGTAGGTTAAAAGTAGTGAGAGTACAATGAATGCTTGCTTTACCCTCTCAGATGCCTGAATAAAATCTTTGCCAAGTCACAGCTTACCCTAAGACCATTTTTTCTATAGATGATAAATTAATAATAAGACAACTTTATCCATAGATAACCTAGACCAGTCATTATTAACTGGACATTATCAGCTGTACTTTGAAATCAATAAAAGCTGCATATAAAGTCAGGTCAGAGTGATCTGGATATTTTTCCATCAAATGTAACTCTAGGCAGTGGTCTCTAGTGGACTGTCCAGTTGGAACCTCATTTGCTCAATATCAATTATTCATCCATTTAGCACCCCATGTGGAAATTTGATCAACAGATTAAAACCTTGTGTACTGTTTTCTGGGAAAAACTGGTTTTTCCAGTTGCAATATATGGCTGTGAAGGTTGGACCATAAGGAAGGCTGAGTGTCAAAGAATTGAGGCCTTTGAACTATGGTGCTGGAGAAGACTCCTGCGAGTCCCTTGGACTGCAAGGTGATCAAACCGGTCAGTCCTAGAGGAAATCAACCCTGACTACTCTTTAGAAGGCCAGATCCTGAAGATGAAACTCAAATACTTTGGCCACCTAATGAGAAGGAAGGACTCACTGGAGAAATGCCTAATGCTGGGAAAGACTGAGGGTAAAAGAAGAAGGGGACGACAGAGAATGAGGTGGCTGAATGGAGTCACCGAAGCAGTAGGCGTGAGCTTAAATGGACTCCGGGGGATGGTAGAGGACAGGAAGGCCTGGAGGAACATTGTCCATGGAGTCACAATGGGTCAGACACAACTCAACAACTGTTTGCTGATGGTGTTCAAAACGATAACTGATCCATATTTGGCTGGGTCATCCCTGCCACTCTTTTAAAATAGGGGAACAATTATCGCTACTCCCTGTCCCTCAGTTATCTGTAGGATTAATATGTGAGAACAGGAAGGCCAGTACTGAACCCCACCAGTTAGAGTTTTGGACTTGATTAACTTGGCTGGAATGCAGTCACTCCGGGTGGGCTTTATCTCACTTAAATTGGTTAATAATCCTTTTTAACCCCTGGCAGGTGACCTGAGCCATTGAAGTAATGTGGATAAAGGCCACATCCATCACATAGTCTCCCTTACAAAAGTTTGGCACCTGGCTATAGCAGCACAATGTACATCAAATATTTTATTATCTTGAGGGTCAGATAGGTGTAAATATGACCTGAACGAATAAAGAATCAGAGTGCATGTAGTCCCTGACTTACACCCTTTCATTTAGTGACCATTCAAATTTACAATAGCACTGATTTAAAAAACCCCACTTATGGCATTTTTTCACACTTACGACTGTTGCAGCAGCTCCATGGTCACATGATCAAAATTCAGACACTTGGCAACTGGCATGTGATTATGACGGTTGCAGTGTCTCAGGCTCAGATGATTCCCTTTTATGACCTTCTGACAAGTAAAGTCAACGGGGAAGCCAGATTCACTTAACAACCGTGTTACTAACTTAACAACTGCACAGTGATTCACTTAACAACTGTGGCAAGAAAGGTCATTAAATGGAGCAAAGCTCACTATCTTGATTAGTCATGGAAGCTTTTGGCTCAGTTGTGGTTATAAATCGAGGACCACTTGTATCCCCTTTCTTGCACTGAAATTATTGGGAGTTATTCCATCTGACTGTAGAAATCTACCCACCATTTGGCAGTTTAAACAAGCCTTAATTTTATTCCTGGTTGGACCATGAATAAATTTATAAGTGAAAGTTAAAGGGAGGCGATTACCTTCAGACCTGGGAACTATGCCAAATACTTAAGGCATAGAGCCAATTTCTAGAAATTATTAAATGCTCTGCAGTACATCATCTGACCAAAATGTGCACTGCCCAGGAAAATTACTTGTGATGAAATCATTTAGCATTTGTAAGTTAAACCTATTTAAAATTCATACCAGCTTTAACCCAGCTAAATTACATTTTGTATCCTTTAAGGATCTGGATATAAACTGTGGTTCAGGGGTAAAATGCTACCGGTTCGAGATGGTTTTAAATGCTTTAAACAATTTTTTAAAACTTCTGATGATCAGCTATGTGACAGTCAGCTGTGCCACACGATATTAGAAAGCAGGATTTCTAGAGAATCTAAACCATGCAGCACAGCTGTTCCCCCACCCCCATTGCTGTCCTACTTACCTGCCTGCAATGCGCACGCATGCAAAGCACGCGTTTGGTGCGCATTCACGCGCAAGCAAACCGGAAGCAGACCTCAGAGCATTTCAACCCTGCTGTGGTTCAATAATTTATTCAGTATTTCTTGCACTTTTTAAAAATTGAGAGTTTTTTTCACCCAGAAGAGGAAAAATTGTGATGCTGCAGTCAGCAAAATGGGTGCCTCAGAGGTCAATTTTTTTCAGCCCAAATGCAAAAACGGATGCCAGGACAAGATCTGAGGCGGAATTTCATGCTTAAAAATTGTGTTTTTTTGCTCTTTTTAAAAATTGAGTTTTTTCACCCAGAAGAGCAGAAATCCTGATGCCACGATTAGAAAAATGGGTGCCCTGGAGGCCAATTTTTTTTTCAGCCCAAATGCAAAAACAGATGCCAGGATGAGATTCAAAGTGGAATTTCATGCTTAAAAATGGTAATCCTTGCTCTTTTTAAAAATTGAGAGTTTTTTCACCCAGAAGAGGAAAAATCATGATATCAGCAAAATGGGTGCCTTGGAGGTCAATTTTTTTTTCAGCACACCCCGATCTAGGGTTAGGACTGTGTTAATCCATACAGCAAAATGGACATCAGCAACTAATTTGGAGCACACAGTTACACTGTGGGGGGGGGGGGTGTTGACTTTTTGAGCCTTTCTTATCTGTTTCCTGGGGAAATACATGGGAAAATTCAAATGGGGCAAATCCACCTAGGAGTAGGATTAGGTTTCGATGAATTTCGGGAACAAAATGGACATAGCTAACGGATATGGAACTCATTGTTATTCTTAGGTGGGGACTGACTTTTCGAGGCTGCTTTAGCTACGTTTCCTGGTAAATTACATGGTGAAGTCCCATTGGGGAGCAAATCCACCTAGAGTTAGATCTCCATGAATTCAGAGAGAATTCCTCTTGGGAGGGAATATGCACAGTGCAAATCCCATTTGCAAAATCCAATAGGGGGAAATGCACTGAGGGTTATGTGAGCAACGTAAGTTGCCGGAGGCCAACAATTTTTTTTCAAACTGCACTGAAAACTGGATGCTGGGACGTGATTCAGGGTGTCATTTTATGCTTACAAATGATGCTGGTTCCTGTTTTTAATAATCAACCATATCTGGTGCCTAGGGAAGAAAATTCCTGATGTTGGGGTCAGAAACATGGATTTTTCATCCCAAATGCAAAAAATGACACCTGCATGTCAGTCTTTTTTCAACCTTCAACCTGCAATTTAATGGAATTTCATGCTGAAATTAGAACTGGAGTTTGACGTTTAAGCATGGAACTTCAGTCTTAAGCATGAAATTTTATCCTTAAGCATGGAATTTTATGCTTTAAAATGGTGATGGTTGCCATAACACCCAATTTGCCAAGGTTTTTCTCTGTCACCCCGACACACCTCAGGTCCAAACGTACATTACAGGGAGATCATTCCCATGAGCTCTTAGTGACTACAGATAGTTCTTGACCTCTGGCCACAAACTGGAACCAGGATTTCCATTGCTAAGCAAGGGGGTTGTTAAGTGAGTTGTGCCTCATTTTATGACCTTTTTGCCACATTTTTGAAGCAAATTGCTGCAGCTGTTAAGTGAATCCAGTTTTCCCTATTGACTTTGCTCATCGGAAAGGTCACAAATTGTGATCGCATGACTCCGGGACAATGCAACTGTCATCAATACATGCCAGTTGCCAAGCACCTGAATTTTGATCATGTGACCAGAGGGCTGCTGTAATGGTCATAAGCGTGAAAACCAGTCATAAGTCACTTTTTTCAGTGTCATTGTAACTTTAAATGAGTATAGTTTTTAAGAGCTTGGGCAAGTATAATAATATGGCGACTTGCCCTCATAAAAATGTTGTGTATAGAATGGAACATAGAATACCTACCTTCTTTTTAAAAAGTTACATTTTCCCCTCCATAACAATCAACAGCAAGGTCAGAATGTGCAACATGCAGTGAATTCTGTAATTTGCATTTTTCGTGGTTAGCCACTGGGTGGCACCCTGTCTTCAGTGTTCATTTTTCTGCCTACAGTGCAAATCTTGGATTGGTACTTTTACCAAAAAGATTAGCTGATGTCTTCATAGGTTGTCAGGTTACAACTCCCAGAATTCACAGTCGGCACCTGCAGTGAATTTGGGAAAGTGAGGTGTGTGCTACATAGCACCATGGGAAGATGAGAGAAGGCTGTGAAAAGTGTATGTCAAAAGCTTTTTGTTCACACAAATACTACTGGAAGCTACCATACCATACCATACCATATCATACCATACCATTTATTGTATTATTAGATGTGATATGATGTGATGTGATATTGTGTTGTGTTATGTTGTGCTGTGTTATATTGTGTTGTTATGTTATATTGTGTTAGGTTGTGTTATGCTATGTTATATTATGTTATATATTATGTTATAATATTATGTTATGCTATGCTATGCTATGTTATTATAGTATAATAATATAGTATAGTATAGTATAGTATAGTATAGTATAGTATTGTATTGTATTATTATATTATATTATATTATATTATATTATATTATATTATATTATATTATATTATAATATTATATTATACTATACTATACTATACTATACTATATTATATTATATTATGCAATATTATATTATGCAATATTATACTATATAATATAATATAATTTATACTATGCTATGCTATGCTATGCTATGCTATGCTATGCTATGCTATACTATACTATACTATACTATACTATACTATACTATACTATACTATACTATACTATACTATACTATACCACAGCATAACACAGCACAGCCATCTTTTCTTTTGTATCTTTGGCCTGCCACACTTTCTATTATTCCATTATGCATTTTCTCTTGTGGGAAAATGGGAGCGGGGATTGTACAGAGTTAGATTATATGTAGCCATAACAAAATTATTTCTAGATAGACAAGGTCGTCCTTTGTCTTTGCATTACTGCACCTGACTGGAACTGGATGGGTGGAACTGCCAGCATGGCAGTGGGACATTGGACCATGTGATGGACTTGTGGGTGTGGGGGCAAGATCTTGAACATTCAACTAGGTGGGGAAACCCGGGAAGCTTTCAGATTCAGGGTTTCCCAGATGTGCCAAAATGGGTCTTTTAATAAATTGGATTATGTTATGTTATGTTATGTTATGTTATGTTATGTTTGTTATGTTATGTTATGTTATGTTATGTTATGTCATTGTATTGTATTGTATTGTACTTTTTATTACCGTATTTTTCGAAGTATAAGACGCACCTAGATTTTGGGGAGGAAAAGAAGGGAAAAATATCTGCCTCTGCCTCTCAGCAATTTGCCTCCTTGCAACAAACAGTACAGACAATATACACTGTTTGTAGTGTTATATTTCAGACTATACTTGTACAGATGCTGTTAAAATTGATGTGATTTCTGGAAGTATAGTTATTCTCTGCTATTTAAAAGAATAGCACTTTTTAAAACAATAGCACGGGGCACCTTCAGATCAAGCATTCATCTTTTAAAAATAAGTCTAATAATTTGAACATTCTATAGACATTTAATAGTTGCTGACTTACCTCCTTGCAGCAAACAGCCTGATTAGCACAAGAAAAAAAAATCTCCCTCCCAGCAATTTGCCAAGTGGAGCAAACAGCAAATTTCACTTTCAATTTCTACCAATCATCAGCTGTTACAGGCTGCAGGGATTGCTATAGTTTATTGAAGCCTTGCAAGCCCCTGTTTGCTGCAAAGAGGTCAATTGCTGGGCGGCAGAGGCCAAAGCGTTGGGGGGAAAAGGTCCGTCTTATACTCTGAAAAATACGGTACTTAATTTTATTATTTTAATTTAATTTATTTATTTTATTTTATTATTTTCTGTTTTATAGCCACTCATCTCAGGCAAGTGATTCCTTTCCCCAGTTTTTATCTGGGTAGCCAACCTAAGCCACTCTGGATATTCTGATGTTCTCTCAGATTAATCCCCAAGAATGAAGAGAATCCCAAATGGAAATGAAAGACTTTTCCCTCCATTAGGTTTGAATCTTATTGCTGAAGTGGACAACATCAAATGTAGTAATTCTGTGCAGATTCGGAATGGAGGATCGTCAGTCTGCAATGATTCAAAAGCTAAAGAAGTAGTCTTGTAATAGTTATCTAAAATGGGGGTTTGCTTACTGACAAAAAAACAAATACAAAAGCCTGGTGCTAATTTACCCTATCAGCTTCTAATATCAACTAATTCAGCACAGGCATTTGATGAAGATTCAAAGCAGTGTTGGGTTTCAAATTTTTTTAGAACCTATTCTGTAGGTGTGGCTTGTTTTGTGGTAGTGGCTTGGTGATCATGTGACAGGGTGGAAGTAGCTTGGCAGTCATGTGACTGGGTGGGAGTGGCCAAGTCGATGCCACTGAATTTTTTGCCCCAAAGAATGACCTACAAAAAGAAGATATAAAAAAAGGAAATTTATTATTTTGTGCACTTACTACTTAAATAAGAATAAAATAAGTACACAAAACAATAAAACAGCTACTTACAGAGGAAATATGGCTGTCCTTGCCTGTCTTCAACATTACTGACCACCTTACACATACACATCTAGCCCCTCTGCCTCTTCCCTCTTCCTGGATTCACTCACACATTTTTAAAGCTCACAGCCTGTGCACAGCACACACACTTCCATCCCCTCTGCCTCTTCCCTCTTCCTGGATTCACTCACACATTTTTAAAACTCACAGCCTGTGCACAGCACACACACTTCCAGAAGCCCCTCTGCCTCTTCCCTATTCCTGGATTCACTCAGATGTTTTTAAGACTCACAGCCTGTGCACAACACACACACTTCCAGCCCCTCTGCCTCTTCCCTCTTCCTGGATTCACTCAGATGTTTTTAAAATCCACAGCCTGTGCACATGCACACACTCTTCCAGAAGCCCCTCTGCCTCTTCCCTCTTCCCCAATATCTTCCCCCACCCAGCCCAGCCACTCACCAGTTCTTTCTTCTTCTGGTTCTTCTTCTGAGAACTTTTTGGCAGCATGATGCAGATGGGCGGGGCAAGTGAAGAGTGAACAAGGGGAGGGAGCGTTCCGGTACGGGGCCTCCTGACCAATGGGTACAGGAAGGCACGCTAAATTTCACCATTCGGTACAGCCATACTGGTCCGTACTGGTTGAAACCCACCCCTGATTCAAAGTTACAACAGTGCTAAAAAAAGGTGACATGATCTTTTTTTACAGTTATGACCTTTCCAGCATCCCCTTCATCATGTGACCAAAATTCAGATGCTTAACACCTGACTCATATTTATGATGTTTGCAGTGTCCTGAGGTCATGTTTTTGTCCCTTTTGCGACCTTGCAAAATCAATGGGGACGCCAAATTCCCTAAACAATCTGGTTACTAACTTACCAACTGCAATGATTCACTTAACACCTGAAGCAAAAAAAGGTTGTAAATTGGGGCAGAATTCACTTAACAAATGCCTCAACTTAAGAACAGAAATTTTGGACTCAATTGTGGTCATAAGTCGAGGACTATCTATATAGAGAGAGACTGTAAGGATTGTTGGAAAATATGGCAATTTGATTTTAGGACTCCCATTGTCTCTATCCAATCCTTATCCTTCTTTCATCATCATCATCATCATTATCATCATCATAACATCAATAACAACAACTATCAGGAACAACATTTTAACTTCCATCCCATCCAGCACACTATATGAAACCAACCAACTACTGTATAGCCCAGCCGCTGTTATAACTGCAGAACTGGGTTATAAAATGCCAAAAAAGAAACCCACTGGAACACCAAAGTGGAAAATTCGACTTGAAAATAAAATAACAAAACTATGAGGGGATGTCAGCAGTCTGAAGTACTTGAAAGAAGGAAAACTAAAGAACAAAAATAGTTCAAACAAAAAATCAACCTGAAGGAAAAAACAATAACAGAAATCATGGAAGAACTAAAACAACGTGTAATAGCAACAGCAAAGAAAATTGAAAGATACGAAGGATGAATAAAACAATATCGTGAAAATGTCCAGTTCAGAAGAAACCAACACCTCTTCTACCCGTCCCTTTATGAAAATCGAGTCCAAACTAATGTTCACCCATGTAAAGAAAAAACTTTGAATTTTTGGAAAGAACTGTGGGAAACCCAGTGGAACACAACAAAGTTGCCTCCTGGATCAAAGATATTCAACAACAAACAACACGAAACAAAATGGAAAATATTGTAATAAAAATTGACATGGTTGCAAAACAAACAAAGAAGGTCAAGAACTGGAGTGCATCTGGCCTGGACGAACTGCATGGATACCAGCTAAAACACCTGACCAGCCTTCATCATTGCATGACCACTCAATTTGATCAAATGCTTCAAAATGCAACAAGCAAAGAATGGTTAACAGATCGTTGAACATATTTGATAATGAAAGATCCAGAAAAGGGCATAGAACCAAGCAACTATCTCCCAATTACTTGTCTGGCAACAACGTTCAAACTTTTTACAAGAATACTGGCAAATTCAGTATTCAATCACCTGATGGAAAACAGTTTGAATCCAGTAGAACAAAAAGGAAATTATAAAAAATCAAGTGGAATAAAAGATCAGCTGCTCATTGACAAAATGGTACTAAAAATGCAAAACTAAGAAAAACAAATTTAAATATGGTGTGGATTGATTACAAGAAGGCATTTGACTCATAACCCCATAGCTGGATTAATACCTGTCTGGAAAACTTTGGAATCAGCAAAAATATTTGTACCTTTTTTTAAAGCAAATATGCAAATTGGAAAACAGTTCTAACAGCAAATGGGGAGAACATTGATGAAGGCAACATCAGATAAGGAATATTCCAGAGGGACTCACTTTCACCACTACTGTTCAACATCACATTAATTCCACTGACAATAATCCTCCGAAACACAAAACTGGGATACCAAATCTCAAGCCAACATAGTAAGATAAACCATTTACTATACATGGATGACTTAAAAATATATGCAAAAAATCCTACTAAATTTAAATCACAGTTCAACTGTTCAGCAGCGACATCAAAGTGAACTTTGGACTTGAAAAATGTGCTATATTATCCATGCAAAATGGAAAAAAACAGAAGGAATAGACCTGGGAAATGGAAACATAGTAAAAGCATTAGCAAAGGATGATGGTTATAAGTACCTAGGCATATTGGAAGCAGATAACATCTCGAATGGAAAAGTCAAAGAGTCAATGCAAAAGGAGTACATCAGGAGGGTCCGCAAAATATTAAAATCAAAGCTGAATGTTGGAAACATAATTAAAGCCATTAATACATGGGCAGTTCCAGTGATACACTACTCAGCTGGAATTATCAACTGGATTTTGACTGGACTGGAAAACTTGGACTGGAAAGCACACAAACTTTTGAATACATACCATGCTTTACATCCACAAAGTGACATTGACAGGTTGTACCGGCCAAGAAAAATAGGGGCAGGGGGCTATTGCAAATCCATCAAACTGTAAAAGAAGAAAAATGAAGTTTGAATGATTATGTGAACCAAAGTACAGAAAAATTGCTACAGACTGTGAAAATGGAGAACAGTATAAAAACAACAGAAACAAAGGCTGAATATAAGGAAAAACAGCTGAATGACAGATTAAATAGATGGAAAACCAAAGCTTTGCATGGACAGCACTTGAGAAACATTGAAGGAAAATGTGATAACAACTTGACATGGACATGGGATGGGAACCATCAAGTAAGAAACGAAGGTTTAATACTCGCTGCTCAACAACAAGCACTACAAACTAATGTCATGAAAGCAAAGATACAAAAATCCACTGACAATCCAAACTGCCGACTTTGCAACAACAAAGTTGAAACTGTTTCACAAACTTTATATCCTCCATCATTGGAAGGCATACAAACTTGAATAACAAATAAAACCCAGATTTTGCCAACTAAATTAATGGAAACTATGTAGCAAGTGAACTAAAGGATTATGTTGCCCAAAATCAGGGTTTTCAAACCCTGTGGCCTGGATGAATCACGTGCTGGCCACGCCCACATCCAGTTTAGTGAAGGGGGGAGAAAGTCCCGATATGTCACATGAAGTCGCCATGACAATGTGAGTTTGACACCCCTGTCCTAAATCATTAACTATGAATACTAGATTGTATATGATATAAATTGCTAGGGTGGATAGGACCTATATAACAGGAAAAAATTTAATCTTTTATTTCCAGGTATAAATTCAATTTAAATCAAGTCCCCACACTTGTGGTTTGTGCTGACAAGATTCCATTGAAACCAATGCTTTCCCTTCTGCTACCCCCTCCTTTTTTAAAAAGTTTTTTTTATTTATTTTCCATTTTTAAAAATATAAACATTTCATTTCTCCTTAAGCAGTGTGTCGTCTGGATACAAATATTTCGGTGCAACATCCTTCCACATTGAAAAATTATACCATGTAACTTCATTTCCTTCATAACATATCTTCTAATAAAAATATAATTACGTTAAACATGATTATTCTCATCAAACTCACGTTATCAGTTGCCATTTTATTCTTATCTCTATCTTAATATATTTTCTATTCTCCTTGTTGTCTCCTTCCTTTATTTCCAATTTCCTTTTTTATCCTCTAACGTTTGGTAAAACCCTTCTGCTAACCCTTAATCATCACGGGCTACACACAAGATGATAGTGAGATGTTTTATATGCCAGAGAAGAAAATTGAAATTCCTTCTACTATATATTGACTACTGTATTAGGAAAGTACATTGTGCATCTTTTGTTCATTTTGGTGGGGTTTGTGTGTGACCTTCTTATGACTTATGCACTTCAACTCCCAGAAAAGTAAAAAATTCTTGGTAAAGGCCAGTGGTGGGATTATTTTTTTTTACTACCAGTTCTCTGGGCGTGGCTTGGTGGGCATGGCATAATAAAACAAATGAGTAAAGAAGCCAACAAAATAAAGCTGAACATTTCTTCTGTAGCTGAAATAACTTGCATCTCTTTGATGCCCTGGTGCCATGACAAAGGGATTGTTGCTGTGACAATATGCATCACCTTGCTGTGAATTATATGTCATTTCATGTACAACTCATCAGTAAAACCAAGTTTCTATTCTGGTTAAGTTTCTTATTTTTAAAGAGGACAGAACTTATTCATTTCTTTGGGGGGCAGGGAGCAATCATAATTGCTTTATTGAAATAGAAGCAAACTGGAGGGAAAAGTAGCATGAAGAAAAAAATATGAGGATGGAAGCCCTAGCTTTCTCTCAAAAAAAAATTAGAATAGAATCCCATCCTCTCCTATTAATACAAACTCTAATGGCCAAACCAAACTTCACACATGATTGGAAGGCAAAAGCATCAGGTAATTCATCACTTCAATGTTTCTCCTTGAAACAAAACCTCATCACTTGCTTTTGTCTAAAAGTAGAAAACATTGAATAAAAGATGCATCTTTCAGATATATTTGGGCTTGGACTTTCTGTTTTCCTCCAGGAGAGGGCGGTATCCCCCTGCCTCCACTTCTCCCTTGTTCTCTCCAGAGCAGCAAGTGTGACTTCATTGCTTCAGGTGCACAAATGTCGAGGGCCAGGGAGGGCGGGGTGAGAAGGGGGGGGGATATGGTTATGGGGCTCTGCTGGCTGAGTCATCAAGTAAAGGGATGTGAACAACTTCTCACCCGGGACAGCCACCACAGCTGAATCATCTTCCTTGTCTGGGGGTCCCAGCAGGAAGGAGTCCCCCATGGAAAGACAGCAAACCACACAGAGAACTCAGCCAATTTTGCACATTATTTAAAACCAGCCAGGCCTCCACCTCCCAGCACTGACCCTGTCATTATCCCAGTGAACTGGAGGTCTGAAGAGTTCACAAAAAAAAACCCAGAAGCCGAAGCTTCTTGGTCAAAAACCCAGAGCACCCTTTGACCACCAAAGAATGGCTTCTTTGCAAAAGAAAGCCAGACATTTTTGGCTTACAGTCTTAGGCCTCTATAGACCCTCAAAGCATGAAAATGCCAAGGGTGTCCTGACCTGACAGGAGGGAACTGGCATCTGCCATGGAGAGCTGGGAAATCCATGTAAAGCCTTCTATGAAGTCAAGCAATACACTAAATTGCTCACTTTTATGATTTTATCTCCAATTAATATTTTTCCTGGAAAGATAATGTGAATTCACAGAACTCTAGAGGAAGGGACTGTTCTGACCTAGGCTTCCCCAAAAAGCACGAGGCAGAGTCCTGGTCCCAACAAAACCCCTTTTATTAAACGAATGGGAATCCCTCTCCTTCACATTCAGCAAAGGCCTGGCAAACAGTGTTTCAAAGGTGAAATTAAGACCACAGACCTTATCTAGCTTGGAAAGCTGCCACGTACATATTTTCCAAATGAGGTGCTGTGCAGAGGTGGGTTGCTCCCAGATCAGGCGAACCAGTAATAGTGGTGTGCGCAGAAGCGTCACACGTGCAGGAGCGCACCTGAACCGGTAGTAAAACAATTGGCAACCCACCACTGGTGCTGTGCAAGGAAAGACTTGGCACAAAGTCTCTGAAATTCACCGAGAGATCTTCACACTCTTGAAATGAATCTAATAACCAAACAAACAAATTGTTTCCTGCAAAAGCCCACTCCCACTTTCGCTCCTCTTTTATTTCCTATGGGAGGTGCCAGTCACCTTCCACCTGTGACTTTACTCCCAAGTCACCCTGGTTTTTGAGTTGTTCTTTTCTTCTGGCAGCTCTGCACTTTTGTGATATGTGTTTTTTAATGTTGTACGCCGCCCTGAGTCCTTTGGGAGAAGGGTGGCATATAAATCCAATAAAACAAACAAACAAACAAAGATGCGCACACTGGGAACAGGCTGCACCTGTTCCTCTGCCTCACTGCTGTCTAGCTGAGAACTGCCAGACGGCCTTGGCCCCACCTCGTCCGAGCCTTCCCCAACCCCCTCACTGTCCAACTCTGCTGCCAGCTCTGCTGGCCACTGGAAGGCCACAACAGGGACCAGAAGGGGACCACAATTTCTAGAGGTAGGGACAATTGGGACCAGAATTTCAGTTGTTAAATGAAATATGCCCACTTTTATTACCTTTTTGCCACAGTTGTTAAGTGAATCTCTGCAGTTGTTGAGTGAATTGCAGTGTTTAAATCTGGCCCGTGGGGCCACCCTGTAAACAGCGAAGGACCAGCTCGCAGTGCCTCTGCCAGTGAAAACGGAGCTAGGAAGAGCCATGTGCAAATCTCCCAAGCTCCATTTTTGCTGGCAGAGGGTTGCAGGAGGCCGTCGTAGCTGGAAACGGAGTTGTTGCGGGCCTCCTGAGCTCTGCTTTCACTGGCAGAGCGTTGCAGGAAGTCATTGCAGCCGAAAAGGGAGCTCGGGAGCACGTTTTTGCTAGCAGAGCACTTGGGCCTCCATAGGCGCCCCAACACAAGTGATGTTGAGCTGGCCATGCTCCCTCTGCTCCCCTGAGGTCAAACACAACCCTCATGCATCCCTCTATGAAATCGAGTTTGACACCCCTGATGAAGAATGCGAAAGAGTATCCTCCTCTTTGTAATTTTTAGGTTCAGTATTCTGGATTACATACCACATTCTAAGCAATTGTGTAATTGCTGACTATGGCAAGTTCCCCATACATGCATGATTGTGGCTTAACAAACTGTAGAACCAATCCAGGTCTTATGGTTTTGCAAACTGTCATTTATGGTTTATACTATGGATGAATGTGGCCAATGGCTGTTATAGTGTAGTACATGATTTTCTTGCCTTAATGTGAATAGAAGTGTTTAGCAATTTTATCAGTTGAACAGAAATTTATAATGACTCGGTAGATTAGAAGTAACATTCTAGGGCTACTAGATTTCAGGGAGCATTTTTCTAAATCTCTTCACCCACTGAGTATCACCCAGATCTTTGCAGTATAGATCTGGTAGCTTTATATTCCTCTAAGAAAAGGAACCATTTAAGCATCCATCTGAATTAGTAAAGGTGAAAAGAAATTGTGCCATTTTTTTTAAAGCTAAGGATAAAACACAAGCAATTTCCTATGATGGGAACCAGTGGTGGCTTTCGGATCCCATTGCAACCGGTACGGTGCAACAGGGCCTGGCGTCACCTACATGCACGCGTGCAGCACACACACGCAGCACGTACATGCGTCCTTACCTATACAACGCCTCCGTGACCCCTCTGCGACGCTCCAGCTGCTTGGAATAGCACCACGCAGGCGCTGTACCTGCCGTGCGCGGAAGCACCGAAGAGCTCAAATACAGGTAAGGAGCTCAGGCAGGCGTGTGGACCCTCCAGAGCACCATACCGGAATGGTACCCGTTGCTCCTGGCAGGCACCAGTACGCCTGTACCGGGGTGTACCGGCTGCAACCCACCACTGATGGGAACCTTGTTTGTTTGTTTATTTGGATTTATATGCCGCCCTTCTCCAAAAGGACTCAGGGCAGCGTACAACATTAAAAAACACACATCCCAAAAGTTTTAAAAAATTGAATCCATATCCAAAAAAACAAACCGAATTTAAAAGACAATACATTTAAAATAAGTTAAAATTAACAGGCCAGGCAGGCTTGCTGGAAAAGCCAACTTTTTAGGGCGCGTCGGAAGGACCGGAGATCAGGGATTATGCGAAGCTCCGGGGGCAGCTCATTCCAGAGGGAAGGCGCTCCCACAGAGAAGGCTCTCCCCCTGGGGGTCACCAGCTGACACTGTCTGGCCGACGGCACCCTGAGGAGGCCAACTCTGTGGGATCGTACTGGACGGTGGGAGGCTACTGGTGGCAGTATGTGGTCTTACCTTGATCTTTTGTCTTTAACAGAATAACAGAGTTGGTAGGGACCTTGGAGTTCTTCTAACCTCCTGCTCAGGCAGGAAGCCCTGTACCATTTCAGACAAATGGTTGTCTAATCTCTTCTTAAAAACTTCCAGTGTTGGAGCATTCACAACTTCTGGAAGCAAGTCATTCCATTGATTAATTATTCTGTCAGGAAATTTCTCCTTAGTTCTAGGTTGCTTCTCTCCTTGATTAATTTCCATCCATCGCTTCATGTCCTGCCTTCAGGCGCTTTGTGTAATAGCCTTTCCTTTGTATTGTAAAATCTTTTACAATCAATCTTATGTGACTCAAATAAAGATCTTTCTCATCTCGGCCTCCCAAAATCTTATTTTAAACAGTCAGTGCTGGGAATTGATCCCTGGTTCATTAACAAATGGAGGGGGCTTCAAACTAAGCAGTGGGAACCAGAAAAAAAAACCCCACTGCTGTATCCATCTGCCATAAATGTTGCTCACCGAGGATGGGTCTCAGCTGCTGTCCTAAACTGCCCTGTGACAGATCTGTTGTAATCACCATGTCAGGGATTTCAAAAAGCTATGTTGAAGAAACTTAACTTGGGGTTTTTTTTAAAATAGTTTTTCTAGGCAAGTATAACTCTGGGTTCAAAAATGGCAATCAGCTTTGCAGGGATGGGGAGACTTGTTGGGTTTCTTGCTTTGCCACAGAGCCCACAGTTTTCTGGTTTGATTCCTATCCTATGCAATGTAAAGTAAGAAACCTTTGGTGTCTAAATCCTATGTGAGGCCTTGAAGAACAATTAGAAATGGAAGCTGACATCACTGAGTTAGATCAGGTACTTATTAGTAAGCAGCGTCATCATCCCAGGTGTTCATTAGTGCTTGCTTAGACCAGGGGTCACCAACCTTTCAGACCTCAAGGATCACTACATTCATAATTTTAAATCCTGCGGACCACTAATACGATCTGCCTAACGACTGGCTGGATGGGCGTGGCTAGGTGGTCATGTGACTGGGTGGGCATGACCGGCTCAATGTTACCCACTTCGAGGGGTGCCTCACCAGCCTCTACTCGCCCCTCCCCTCCCGGCCACTCCTCACCTGCCTACCTGCCTGGGCTCCTTAGGGCCCCAATAGGAAGCAGTTGTTGGAGCTAAGCAGCCACCACAAGAAAGAGTTGGCAAAGCAGCTCAGTTCAAATTGGATCTGACCAAAAAGGAGGCTCAGCAGAAGCACCTCATTGCAGACGACGAGCATAGGCTTTCCAAACAGAGGGAAGACCTCTGGCCAGGTACCAGAGCCTGGAAGCTCAGCAGGCTGAGATGGTCAGCCAGTTTCAGGCCATGATACAGTCCCACTGGAACAAGGCCCTCCAGGTCTTCGCTACCAGTGGTGCTTCCCTCCAGCTTTCACCCAAAGCCCTGCACCAGGAGGCGGAAGCAGACCCCAAGTCGGAATTTCTACCACCCTCCGACCCGCACCAAAAGACCCCGAAGGTGGAGACTCTCTGCAGCAGCCAAAACATTAATTGCACATATCCGGCCCAGGAGTCATAGTTTGAGAACCCCTGATTTAGTGCAATATAAAAAAATGCAAATAATTTTTCTGTGCACCACCAAAATTTTCTCGTGGACCACCAGTGGTTCATGGACCACCAGTTGGCGACTGCTGGTTTAGACCATTATTTAACCATTTCTTTCATTTTTTCCCCCTTTTAATCAACCTTCCTTCTTTCCAGCTGGTGACAAAAAAAAGCTCCTGACTTTTCTCCTGATAGCCTGATGGCCTTCTCCATGCCCTGGTCCATGGCCCCTTCTGTAGCTGGGTGCTCTGTTCTCTGTAAAGTCACAAATTCCAGGCATGGCAGGGGGAGTTCTGAATCATAGGGGTAAATATAGCTTGCGATTGCTTCTCACAGGTTCTTTTTTTATGGAGGCTCTGCCCACAGACAACAAAAGCTTCAACGCCATTACATTACCCTTCTCATGCACCCTGCTCTAGGTTCAGGGGACAGCCAAAGGCTCTCCAAATTACAGGTCCACTCACTGTTTTAGAACCACAGAGCAGCCTCTCCTTGCTTCTTAAAGGAGCCACATTCAATTAGCCATGTACACAAATATCTTTCACAAAGCATCAACTCAAGGGATGCTGCTTCTCCCTCGTGCTCCGTCCACTACTTCCATTTTTTGTATCAGAGAGTTCAGGATTTCTTGTAAGCATTTTCTTGTAACATATGCAACTACTGCTGGATGAACTTTTTAAAATCACCATTAAAATCTGCTGGTTTCTGCAGACCAATCTCCTATTAAAAGGCACAGGAGGTATATAACAAACTGAGTTGGAAGAGACCTTGCTGTCAGGGTTCCAAATAGCCTCCAAAAGTAAATCAGAGTCCAAGGCAAAGTATTGCTCAAAGTTCCAATTTATTAAGAGAGCCATGTTGGCACATGCACATGCTGCAGGCAGGCTTGACACTTGGAGGTCTTCTAGTCCAACCCTCTGCACAGGCAGGAAGTCCTATGCCATTTCAGACAAATAGTTGCCTAATCTCTCTTTTAAAACCTCTAACCTGTTGTTGGAGCATTCACAACTTCTGGAGGCAAGTCGTTCCACTGATTAATTGTTCTCACTGTCAGGAAAGTTCTTAATTCTAGGTTGCTTCTCTCCTTCATTAGTTTCCATCCATTGCTTCTTGTCCTGCCTTCAAGTGCTTTGGGAAAAGGTTGGCACCCCCCTCTTCTTTGTGGCAGCCTCTTAGATGGTGGTGGGATTCAAATAATTTAACAACTGGTTCTCTGCCCTATGATTTCATCTAACAACCAGTTCACCAAACTGCTCCGAAGGTTAACAACCAGTTCTCCTGAAGTGGTGCAAAATGGCTCAATCCCACCACTGCCCTTAGATACTGGAACAGTGCTATCATGTCTTTATATGTTTTAGTTTCCGGTTCCCTAATCATCTTTGTTGCTCTTCCTTGCAACTCTTGCTAGTTTTATATCTTACCAAGGCATTATAAAATGGTACTAACGCTATACAGTATGTGATCTTGATTGCATTCCTCTGTTAGGGATAAGCCCATTTAGTTTAGTTAGTTTACTTTATTGTCATTGTACCTCATACAACAAAATTAAATGTCATCTTCAGTGTACATTAAACTATAAAAATAAAACACAAACACCCATCCTTCACATTCTATACAATTGAATTGAAACCCTGATCTTGCATTAATATTGCACTATACAGTAGAATTCAATATAGTTACTGCTCTGGGGTAGAAGTTGTTTTTCAGCCTATTTGTCCTTGTTTTTATTATCCTGTACCGTCTGCCAGATAGCAATAGTTCAAAAAAAAAAAAGGGGGGGGGGTGCTCAGGTTGAGATGGATCTTTAAGAATGTTTTGAACTTTCTTAAGGCATCTATAAAGCTCTTCCAAAGAGGGGAGATGATCCAGGGGTGAGCTTCAAAAATTTCATCAACAGGTTCACTGCCCGGTTGCTGGGTGGGTATAGCCATGGTTGGTGTGGCCTAGTAGGCCTCCTCCACCACTACAGCAGGGGGAGGGGGAGGTCTTTTCATTTTCCCATGCTCCGGAGGCTTTCCTTGAGCCTCTGGGAGGGTGAAAACTGCCTCCCCCAGACTCCGGAGGCATTCTGGGAGGCCCGTTTTCCCCCCTCTCTGAGCCTCTGTGGGGACCCTGCACTTACTTCGCATCTAAAACGGGCTGCATGTAGATTCCTGGGAGTGGCGGGGCAGGGTGGGAGGGGTGGGAGGAGAGGGGCCAACCAGAGGTGGGATTTGGAGGTTCTCCGAACCAGCCATAACATTAGATACAGGTTCTCCCGAACCTGGCTGAACCCATAGCAGCCCACCCCTGCAATTATCCTCGGGGCAATGATGTTAACCAATGGTGGGTTCCTAACCAGTTTACCGAGTGCGCACACCAGACGCCGCTGAGCACACGTGCATAGTTAAATGAAAATTGGTCAGAAAAAAGGGGAAACAGCTGAGGAGCAGCAATTCAAGCTGATGCACCGGATCAGCTGGGCTTCGGAAGCTTGAATAAAGGTAAGAATAACCCAGAGGCAGGCGGGAAGGCCCTCTTTTAACAAAAACAGAGAACCGTGTCGCTCTCTGTTGGAAGACAGCACTACCACTTCGGGAGAACCGGACCAAACCGGTAGGAACCCACCGCTGACATTAACCCTCTGGAGCGCTATCCCATTTCTGACAATTTAGCAATTATTGCTGAATGACTGGCAGAAGCTGATTCTTCATAAAATAAAAAAAGGACCATGAGTTATTTTAAAAAAAGGTTTGTGAAGTGTAGCGTCTTAGTAGAATTGGAGAGATTAATTCAGAGAATAGAAACTACTGTATGTATCTTTGCATCAACATATTTAGTAAAAGAAAGAAGAGAATGTAACTAGTAAAAGTGTCACTAATTGCTTGTATTATAATGTGTATATTTGAGAGCTAATAATGTATATATTTTGGCTAGCTTTGCAAGTGTATTGGCACATCCTATGAGTTCTAGTTGTTCTGAATATTATGCTAGAATAGATCCAAGCGTTTTATCATTTTAACAGAGGCTGGGTAGGAGCTCTTCTATTTGCAGGCATTATTCATTAATCAGACCACCCTAGAGTTTGGCAAATTTAGATATCAACTTCAGAAATTAAGACATCTACCTATGATCTTCTTAAAGTTAGAATATTCTTCAGTTCTGATGAAGCAGGGTCATCAATTTGCCTTCATCAAGTAGGATTCCCTTTTTGCTGTGTGTCCTCCAAATATATTACGTTTCAAATTCCCAATTTAAATTAGTTTTCAAATTCAATTTCCAGGTTAAAATAAGTCCCATTTACAGGAAGCATTTCAAAATTACACACAGATGGTAATGTTTATTCCTGTATTCGCTGTACACCAAGTTTCTTGTACAGGGATATGGTGGCTCAGACACTGAGCTTGTCGATCAGAAAGGTTGATAGTTCGGCGGTTCGTAACAGAGTGAGCTCCCATTACTTGTCCCAACTTCTGCCAACCCAACAGTTCAAAAGCACGTAAAAAATCCAAGTAGAAAAATAGGGACCACCTTTGGTGGGAAAGTAACAGCGGTCCATGCGCCTTTTGAATTTAGTCATGCTGGCCACATGACCATGGAGACGTCTTCGGATAGCGCTGGCTCTTCGGCTTTTAAATGGAGATTAGCACCGCCCCCTAGATTTGGGAACAACTAGCACATATGTACGAGGGGAACCTTTACGTTTACCTTAAATTTCTTGTAGCATAATAATCCAGAGTGATGGACTATTATAATACCCAGATAACATACTAGATCTGGAAATATGGACATTGTAATCAAATATCTCAGCAAGATGGATTTTTTTAAAAGCTGGTTTTACCGTTATTTTGGGTTTCTCTTATTTTGCGAGCTGCACAGAGTTATGGCATGTAACATGGGCACTTATAGAACAGCCATATAGAGCTTTCCTAAAACAAATAACAGCTGCAAGGGTATGTGTGCTGGGATAAAATTCAAATAGCATCTAAAGCAGTGCAAAGCGATAACTCTGCTCAGTGGAGACCCCTGCACTGGACAAATTTTCTAGAAATGTAGTCCAAAACATCTAGAGATCCCTGAGCTGGGGGTTTCTGTCTTAGTTTAAGTGGCTTAGATATTCTGATGAAAGATGTTTGCTACAATCCTGATGTAGAACCTTCAAACTTTGAAAATTTTGACATGAGGGACCCACTAGTTTTATTGAAACTCATCTTTTTCTTTGCAGAATGTTATTTAGTTATGTGAGCTGCCCACACATCCAAATCTTGCTAATACTTTTGCAGAAGAATAACTGTTCAGACCACCCGGTGAGTTCTTGCACTGAAGAAATTATCTTCAAATCATCAAAAGTTTTTTGGCTCCTCCTTTTCTTAGATTCTTCCCAAGAAATCTTACAGGTTTTTTTATGAACACAACTCACCTGCAAATCCTGCATCTTTGACATGAAGAGTCAGAAGAACTGGTAAAGTGTTACTACAGCAAATTCTGCTAAGACTTTCCCAGTAAAGCTTGAAAGAAACATCAGAGACTCACTCAATCAGTTTGCTATAGGTTGAAAGAATCAAGAACCAACATGCAAAAGATCTAACAAAACCCTTGTAAACAATTTTGACTTTTTGACTCTTGAAGACAGGAAATTCTTAGTTCATGTCCCAGAAGTCAATCCGTGAATGTTACTCTTTCTTTTTTATTTCAGATATGGAAATATAACCACATTTTAAGATTTTCATGGGACAACCATGCTGATCAGTTTACACCAAAAAAAGTTTTGTAGCAACTTAATAAGCAACTATTCTTTTTTTTTTTGTAGTAAGTTTTTATTTTATTTTATAACGTACAAAAATTCCAATTTCCACACTGTTGTCTGGGTACAAATCATTTTAGGAAATAATAATCAAAGTGTTTACAACAATATTCATTGCATTAATATCAATTATATTAATTGATAGTAATAATAATCATAATATTTGTTTAACCAAGTTAACACATCTTCCTTATATCGCTGATCCTTTCATATATTTGCCTGTTTCCATCTCTTGTTTTTGTCAGCTGATTGATAAAACAAGTCCCAAGTCAAAAAATATTCAGTTTCTTTTTTTTCCCCTTAATTGTAAGTGTTAGCTTATCCATTTCCGCACATTCTAATATTTTTCTAATCACATCTTCATATGTTGGGATCTCTTCACTTTTCCATTGTTGTGCAAATACTATTCTTGCTGCAGTCATTACATGCAAAATCAGATATAAATTCCCTTTGTTATACTTGTCTGGTAAAATGCCCAACAAAAATGTCTCTGGTTTCAAATCTATATGCTGTTTTTTCCAGCCATGTATGTATTTTTGTCCAATATTTTTTCGCTTTTTGACATGTCCACCAATTATGCTTTAAAAGGACTATGAACTGGCATTTATATATCCTGAATTACACAGCTATACTCAGAACACATATTGATATACCGGTACTTAGCAGCTGAAAGTCAGACTAGACACATTCTTTAAAAAAATGTTTGTGTGTTTTAACAAAGGAATGTACAGCATGGTAAGCCAGATTGACACCATGATACGGGACTAGAAATCTTAAATTTAATCTCTCTATGATCTTGATTGGAATTGGAAAGAAATAACAGGGCAGAGGAAAGATAATTCCAGGAATGAGGAGCAAAAAAGGGTCCATTGAAAAATACTGCAAAGAGATGTGGGGCTACTCTAAAGGAGAAAATCCTTCCCTTGCCATGGTCCTGATCCATCTTGGAGGTCTTTATGCCTACTATGATGATAATGTCACCTCTAGTATAGCCCTGAAGACACCATTTCTTGCATCTGATGTGATCGATTGTAATTGATGAAAGCTGACATTGTCATACATTAGTCTCTTCAAGGAGCAACAAGATCCTTAGTTGTTTTTGTGCTCTACTTTTAAATGGATGGTATAGTTAATTTTGTCTTTATATCAAAATGAATGCTAAGATATGATTCATTGTTGGATGACTATCTTACTATGCAAAGATACAAATTTATTTCTTGAAAACCCTGTAATTTTATATAACACTCAAACATTATTCTATGGGGTTGAAACCTTTTATCTAAGCCATAAATAGAGTTGCAAGAAGATGTGTGTGTTTTTCCCTTTGTGGGTCACCTTCTACATTGGTAGGACAGCACAATTTGTGACCCACAAACTCAACAACTAAGAAAAGACACAGACTTGCCAAAAAGCCAGCTCCCATCTTCTCTGCTTGCAGCTGTCTTGTTAGGTTTGTTCAAGATCAAATGTCTCATACTAGGTCATTCTCCACAGGATTAACGTTGAATAGAAGTCTCTTCCTCATATTATACTTAAAATCATTTAAATGAATTTTTAAAAAGACTTTGGATATTAATTCTGTCTTACTCATGCTAAAACACAACTGAAGTCTGTAAAAAATATAGTGACCCTTCAGATTTAATATGCTAGGTTGAGGTGCTTTGATACTATTAGTATCAGGGGATGCGGCAGTGGTGGGTTCCTACCGGTTCGGCCGAACCAGGTGGAACTGGTAGTAGTTTCTTATTACGATTTACAGGGGATTGCGTCTTTTTTGTGTACCATTCTGTAGATGCAATAAATATGCACAAATGACTTAATTTGTTATTATTATTTTTTATTGTACAAATTCTTGGGTTGTATATAAAATTTCTATATTCACAATAACAGTGTACTGTCTGGGTACAATCTCTTTTATGTACAGATAGTAAATATTATATACGCAATACTTATAACTATTGTTCTCTGATCCTATTCGTCATTGTCTTCACTTATCCTTATTAAAAAAAATGTGTTATTCAGTTAAAAACTCTGTTCAGTTTTCTCTATAATCGACTGATAATATCAAACATTATAGACATCATATATAGAGATCACATTTATAACCATTATCCTCCAAATAATCATAAGGTTTACTTATCTTAATTATTTCATATTCATTATTCAATTATATAAATTACTTCATCTTTGTTTTCTAATCATTAATAAAATAATTTCCAAGTTACACAAGTAATAGTTTCCCCATTTCTAGTTTCTATCTTTATACTAGTTCTTAATCAGTGGTGGGATTCAAATTTTTTTACTACCGGTTTTGTGGGTAGTAAAGCATGGCTTGGTGGGCATGGCAGGGGAAGGATACTGTAAAATTCCCATTCCCTCCCCACTCCAGGAGAAGGATACTGTCAAATCCCCATTGCCCATTTTCGCATCTCCATTCTTATTGACTTCTTGGCACATCTCCCATACTCCTCCCTTGGGGTCTTGTATCTTCTTGTCTTGCTCGTGTTTGATCTAAGTATTATGACTTAATTTGTTAATAGTTAATCTGTCCTAGAAATGCTGAGACCAGTAGTTGTGTGAAGGGAACATGGGAAGGGATCTTTGATTCAGTTCTTAGGATTCTCATTATCTCCAATTCCAGGTTAAATTGGAAGAAACCATGATGAATTGACAAAGGTATCGAGTGATATACATTAAGATCAATGTACAGCAATATCTCTTGATTTCCTCTGCACAAGACATCTGCATTATCACACATACAGACACATGTATGGAAGTAACAAATCTTTACAGAGAAGCAGATTCTCAAAAGCTCTGCTTTGGTAGAAGTCCTGCTTCTCCTATGTTGGTGTCTTCAAAATATATGTAGGTTTCTTCCAGAATTCTCAGTTCTCATGGTTACTAAGTGGTTGGGAAGGTACAAACACATGCAGGGGACACTAATTTCAGAAATATCAGAGTAATAGACTCGGAAGCGACCTTGGAGGTCTTCTTGTCAAAGCCCCTGCTCACACAGCAAACCCTACACCACTTCAGACAAATAGTTATCCAACATCTTCTGAAAAACTTCCAGTTGTATTCACAACTTCTGGAGGCAAGTTGTTCCACTGATTGATTGTTCTAATTTTCAGGAAATTTTTCCTTAGTTCTAGCTTGGTTCTCTCCTTGATTTCCATCCACTGCTTCTTGTCCTGCCCTCAGGGGCTTTGGAGAATAGGTTGACCCCCTCTTCTTTGTGGCAGTCCTTGAGATATTGAATACTGCTATCATATCATCCCCTAGTCCTTCTTTTCATTCATTCATTAATTTATTTCGCATAATTAAACTAGAGATACCCAATTGCTGCAACCGTTCTTCATATGTTTCATCCTGCAGTCCCTTAATGGGGGTGGCTTTCAACCGGTTCAGACCAGTTCGGGCAATTCATTTTAATCTAGTTCGCTGAACCTGTAGTTGCAAGGAGTGGCTGACCCCGTCCATCCCACCCCACCCCTTCCAGGAGTTTCCATGCGGCCCATTTTGAATGCCAGGTAAGTGCAGGGCCTACATGGAGGCTCGGGGGGGGTGGGGGGGGAGAAAAATTGGTCTACCAGAAGTACCGGAAATGGGCCTGTTTCCAGCCTCTGGAGAGCCAGGGAGAGGCCATTTTCACCCTCCCAGAGGCTCGAGGAAAGCCTCCAGAGCCTGGGGAAGGTGAAAATGACACACACACACCCCATGGTGGCGCAGGAAGCCGACTAGGCCACGTCCCCATGGCCACATCCACCCAGCAACCAGGCAGAGAACTGGTTCTTAAAATTTTTCAATTCCACCCCTGTCCCTAATCATATTTTTTGCTCTTCCCTGCACTCTTTCTAGAATATTGACATCTTTATATAATGGTGACAGAAACTGGAAGCAATATTCCAAGTGTGGTCTTATTCCAATGCTCTTAACCTATAACCCTAAGTGCTAGTCCAATATACAGGAGACAGGATATTTAGAGTGTGTGTAGAGAGCAAAATAGATGAAGTGATCTACAGTTCCTAGAGGTCAAGGCAGAGCAGCAGTCTGTGCTGAGGGAATGGAGATTTTATGCTGCCAGGCAGTCAAGCAATGCTCAAATTGTTTGCCACTTGTGAGGGTCATTGTCTGGGAAACAGGAAAGAAAACGAGTGGGCTCTTGATGGGTAGCATTTGGTGGAGGTGGGCGGGCATGACTTTGCCTGCCCTCTGATGCAACTCCTGTGTTCACATCCTTCCTTTCAAGATTGCTGTTCTGTTGTGTGTTGATAGGAAGTCAGGTTTCCCATAAGCCTCCCAAATTGTTGCTGACAATATTGCTTCCTGAAAGGTGGCTGTGTAAAATATCAAAAGACCTCAGCGGAATATTTTTATCACTTAATTAAGAATAGGAGTCACAGCTTATTTTCATTTCTTGGAATACTCTCCTCCTCCACCTTCTCCTTTTATAGAAAACATGAACAAAGTTCATTTGCTCACCATGCTATTTTATAAGTCAACATTCTCCAAGCTGGTGTTCTTCAGGTACGTTGGGACAAGAATTCTTAGAATTTCAGGTCAATATATTACATGTCTGTTCTTTTATCTTTCTGATTTCAAACATTGGGAAGATCCTTAGAGCATTAAAATCAATGTGTCCCGTCCCCCCCAAAAAAGTGGAAAAAGCCACTTGAGTCTCACAAACAGAGAGTACTCGAGTAAAATAAGGAAGGGAATTTGCCAAATTAACCAGAATAGTAAACTCATAATAATTAATAACAGTTTATAATTAAAGTCTGAAAAGCAACATTAAGAAATTAAAAAGAAGTGGAGGGGCTCTTTTGATAACCAAGGTTTTTTGTAATACTAGGTTAGTCTGATTAAATCTCAATGTATATGTATGTTTGTGCACATCTAATAAAGATATCTAGGGACATGATGACTCAGTGGCTAAGACACTGAGCTTGTCAATCAGGAAGGACGGCAGTTCGGTGATTCGAATCCCTAGCGCTGCATAATGGAGTGACTTTCCATTAGTTGTTCCAGCTACTGCCAACCTAGTAGTTCAAAAGCATATAAAAATGAAAGTAGAAAAATAGGAACCACCTTTGGTGGGAAGGTAACAGTGTTCCATGCACCTTTGGCATTTAGTTATGCTGGCCACATGATCACGGAGACGTCTTCGGACAGCGCTGGCTTTTCAGCTTTGAAATGGAGATGAGTGGCACCCCCTACAGTCAGGAACGACTAGCACATATGTGTGAGGAGAACCTTTACCTTTGTTAATACAGATATCTAGACTCAGAAGACACTAGCTCACTAACAGTTTATTGCTATTTTTTCTTTATTTTTTATATTTCCTTCAAAATTGAAAGCAATAGTTCAATCTCTATAGTAAAGTCCTTAATTGTTCATACTGTAGTACCAGTTCCAACACATCTGAAGATGTATTCAGGTTGGGGAAAGAGGGCACTTAGTAGTTATTTACTTTACTTCTATGACTGGATGATCACTTAGTTTTGGCTGGAACAGAACAGATCAGCTCAATCCCAGCAAGAGTGAGTAGCTATGGCTGTTTGGACTCCTTGGATCAGAAATGTCACCATCTTTTCATCCTTCAGAAATTCGATTCCTCTTCTGGGGTTCCATAAAGCTCTGATAATCTGGCATTGGCCCCATGCTTGGAGTCGATGTTTTATAATTTGTTAATGGTCCCAGTTTTCTTTTGCTTTTTTTGCTGTTACAGGTAGTCTTTGATTTACAATAGTTCATTTTGTGACCATTCAAAGTTACAACGGCACTGAAAAAAAGTGATTTAGGGCCGTTTTTCACACTTAATGACCGTTGCAGCATTCCCATGGTCATGTGGTCAAAATTCGGATGCTTGGCAACAGACTCATATTTATGACAGTTGCAGTGTCCTGGGATCATGTGATCCCATTTTGCAACCTTCTAGCGAGCGAAGTCAACGGGGAAAAGAGATTCATTTAACAACCCTGTTGCTATCTTCACAACAGTGATGATTCTCTTAAACAACCGTGGCTAGAAAAGTTGTAAAATGGGGCAAAACTCATTTAGCAAATTTCTTGCTTAACAACAGAAATTTTGGGGTCAATTGAGGTTGTAATTAAAGGAGTACCTATATTACTTAGTGACAATTATCACTCAAGTGTCCAGACTCTTTGCTGTCTGCTTATTCTCTGCTTATACAGAGAATTGTGTTCCAAGGGAACACGTATAAACTGGGACATATTTATCTCATGGGAAATGGGGCACCATCTACTGTATATGGTCTTGAGTCTCCCACAGTGTCAACACTTGCTTGAAATAGCGACCAGAAAAGCAACTGATGGATGGGTGCTTTTTCATGAGTTTCAGTCCAAAACTCCCCCTCCAATTCCCTGCTGAGAAAATTACCTTCTGCTAAATTCAACTCTGCCTGACGCCAGGGCATCCTCCTTTCTATTCTCACCCCAAGAACCTACTGTATTGGGAGCCAAGAGACAATAAATAATCATACTGAAAACAGGTGGAAGATAAAGCAAAGCGTCAAGGCACCAGGAACAGACATAGACCGTTGTAAACAGTACGAAAGCAGCTAATATGTTGGATATATGACAATTTTGACTCCTTCCTGGGGGTGGCCAGCACTGGAGACATTGCTGAACCACAGCTTTCAACAGCTCAATCCAGGATAATTAATTATGGAGAGTCCATGGGAGCTGCACTTTATAAACTTCTAGAAGGCCCAGGTTTCTATCTACAATGTGTCTAGGACCCCCAATGAACTTTGGAACAGGTAGAAATCTCACCAGGCTTCACAGAAAGACTACTATGAAGTTCCAAATAGACATTCATTTGGTTGCCTTAGTTTGGGTAAACTATCTTCAGTTAGTACATCATCTAAAAATTAATAATGTAGATAATGCAACTGGTTGGTAAAAATTCACCACTGGATATACCAAATATTACACACACACACACACACACACACACACACACGTTGATCACCCGAAGTCTTCAAAGGCCAGTTTACAGATAAACAATAGCATCTTTGTCATTGTGTATGGTCCCTATCTGAAAGTCGCTGGCCCAAAGTTACCCACTTTATTTTGAAAGCAGAAGAAAACATGGATTTTGCCACTCTCAGGTCAACATTTAACCACTCTACCACACTGGGTCTCAAGTGCAGAGACACAAGAGAGTGAATAGAGATGAGTGCAAAAACAGCAATAATAATAGTAGCCATGTGTGGAAAAACTGTACAGCCAATTTAGGGCTTATTAGTAAATAAAGACAGAGGCGGTGGTTCAGTGGCTAAGACGCTGAGCTTGTCAATTAGAAAGGTCGGCAGTTCGGCGGTTTGACTCCCTAGCGCCGCGTAACGGAGTGAGCTCCCGTTACTTGTCCCAGCTTCTGCCAACCTAGCAGTTTGAAAGCATGTAAAAATGCAAGTAGAAAAATAGGAACCACCTTTAGTGGGAAGGTAACTGCATTCCGTGCGCCTTCAGTGTTTAGTCATGCAGGCCACATGATCATGGAGACGTCTTCGGACAGCGCTGGCTCTTCGGCTTTGAAACGGAGATGAGCACCGCCCCTGAGTCAGGAATGACTAGCACACATGTGCGAGGGGAACCTTTACCTTTACCTTAGTAAATAAAGATGTTCTTAGAAAAGGGTTATCCAATCACTCAGCTTATGGGCAGAACTAATTTGCGATGAAAAGGAAAACAAAAGCAATTGTGGGCTATCGTTTGATTACTAAGGTCTGGAGCTATCTGGAAAAACCCCAAAGCCTCATTGAAACGTTTGATTCTTTTCTAAGGTATCATCTCACGTCCTCACGAGATTATATTTTGATGGAGATGCACCCTTTTCTTTTGTTTCCAAGAGCGAGGGAGTTAAATTATGGAAAGCTTTTAAAAACACTTAAATACTATAGTACTGGGAAATAAGAGTTCACCATTTTCCAATCATTATTTTCTTTAAAAAGAAAAGAAATCCTGGCTTCTAAAATTATTTTTCCAGTCTCTTAATTGACATGATTACAGGTAGTCCTTGACTTAAAACCCCAATTGAGACCAGAACTTTCATTGCTAAGCAATATGGTCATTAAATGAGTTGTACCCTGTTTTCCTTTTGTAACCTTTAAATGAGTTGTATTCCCTATGCGAATTGTGTGGTTGTTAAGTGGATCCAGCTTCCCCCATTGACTTGGCTTGTCAGAGGCCCCCTGGAAAGGTTGCAAGTGGCAATTATGTGACCCTGCAAAACTACAACTGTCATAAATATATTCCAGTTGCAAAGTATCCAAATTTTGATCACACAGTTGTGGGGATGCTGCAATAATTGTGAGTGTGAGGACCAGTTATACGTCATTTATTTTCATAGCTCATTTATTTTCATAAATCATCATAACTTCAAAAGGTCACTAAGTGAATGGATGTAAATCAAGGGCTACCTGTAATGTGAATTACAAGACAATGAAGGAAGGGATTTAGGAAGATGGGAAGTTGAATTGCTGTACCGTAATTCCACTTTTTCAAAAGAATTGCCTATAAAAGGAAATGTCTGTGTGGGGGAGAGAAAGATTTATTTCAAATGTGCCAAAATAATTAAAAATTTAATAATTTTTATTCTAATGATATACTACCAATCAGTACAGATCGACTGTAGTTTACAAAACAATCAACAAGAACATTCATAACAGTAAATATAAATAGTAAAGGTAAAGGTTCCCCTTGCAAATATGTGCTAGCTGTTCCCGACACTAGGGGGAAGTGGTCATCATCTCCATTTCAAAGCCGAAGAGCCAGCACTGTCCGAAGACATTCTTCGTGGTCATGTGGCCAGCATGACTATATGCCGAAGGCACACGGAGCACTGTTACCTTCCCACCAAAGTGGTCCCAATTTTTTCTACTTGCATTTTTTATGTGCTTTCGAACTGCTAGGTTTGCAGAAGCTGGGACAAGTAACGGGAGCTCACTTCATTACACGGCACTAGGGATTCTAAAGCACCAGTGGTGGGTTGCAGGTGGTACGCCCTGGTACGAGCCTGCCGGAGCCTGCCTGGAGCACCAGGTATCGTTCCGGTACGGTGCTCTGGAGGTCCCACCTGCCCATGCTCCTTACCTGTCTTTATACTCTTCAGCGCTTCCGAGCACGGGCAGGGCACGTACAGCGTCTGTGTAATGCTCCGCCAAGCAGTTTAAGCATCACGGAGGCTCGCGGAGGTGTCGCTGAACGATAAGATGCATGCGCGCGCTGCGTGCATTCATTGGAGGACGCTGGGCCCCATTGCAACTGTACCGGAAAGCACCCATAAGTAATGAAGATTACAATGCAAGAATAAATTATAAAAATACTGAGAGTGAAAAATAAGTGCCATATAAGAAAACCAAATAAAATATCAATAAATGATCAGTCATTCAAAGTGAAATTAAAGTTGGTAAAAACAAAACATTCAACCAAATGTTATCAAAGTTCTGCTTTTTGGACCAATAAAAATGCCTTCAAGATCTAGTTACATTTATATGAGAAATTTTAGAAAAGTTATGGCTTATAGCAGTGTTTCTCAATCTGTGGTCCATGGACTCCTGGGGCCCTCAATGTCATCCAGGGAGATCTGTGAAGGCTTGAAGAAATGCTATGATTTAAATCTTTAGTTATGTAAGTCTTGGGGGGGGGGTCACAAAAGGTATTTAAAGGGGGTCCATAGCAGTGGTGGGTTTCAAAATATTTTAGAACCTCTTCTGTAGGTGTGAGCCTGCTTTGTGGGAGTGGCTTGCTGGCCATGTGACTGGGTGGGGGTGGCTTGCCAGCCATATGACTGGGTGGGCGTGGCCAACTTGTAAAATGTGGTGAAACGTACTTAACAAGGCTCTTACTTAGCAACCAAAATGTTTGCTCAGGAACTCTGGCATTGAAGTGTGCAAGTCTTAAAGCTGACAAGTTACAAGATTCTTGCACCCCTAATCTTTAGGGGAAAAAACCCAGAGGTGTTCAAACTTGACAGCTTTAAGACTTGTGGACTTCAATTCCTCCTCTTGCTCTTCATCTTGATGATGTGCGGGGTGGGGAGCTGGAACCGGTTCTAAACGGCACTGTAGATTTGTGGAACCTCTTCTATAGAAGAGGTTAGAACTGGCAGGAACCCACCCCTGGTCCATAGTGAAGAAAGGTTGAGAACCAATGGCACAGGCATGAAATCCTATTTTCTTCGGTACCGGTTCGGTAGTGGAAGCGCGTACGCTGGCATGGTTGCTCCGCTTGCATGCAGCACTTCTGGGCACGCGCAGGACCTTCTGCACATGTGTGATGACGTCAGTGCCGCCGCCACTACCGGTTCGGCCGAACTGGTGTGAACTGGCAGAATACCATCTCTATAGATTTATCAAATGAACTGGGTTCAAATGAATTTAGCTGCACTTTATTCTGATTCAAATGTATAGATTTTGGTTAATTCATGACTAATAGTTACCATGTATTTCAAAAGGAATTTAGTGTGACTGAACAATTTAAGTTGCAACTCGGAATACATGGTGAGGGGAAAAATCTGTTGAAAATTACACTTGGTATTTATTTTATTAGCCAATGACAGAGACCAGGACAAAAAAAGGGTTGTTTTTTTAAAGGTTTCATTTTAATGGTTTTTAAAATTCATTTTAGCAACATTGAACTTAGTGCACTTAATGCTCTCAAAGCATTACATTTTGGCACCAACTGAGGAATTGGTTCTGTGAACAGCACAAGATTATTATAAGGGGCATGGAAGGCAGGTTACCTGCCTTTAGTTGATATCCATTTACATAGACATAAATTCCACATAATGAAATGTAGCTTATTTGCATGCATAGGATTGCACTGTTTAAACCTAACTCAATCATCACACACATATTACCTGTGGAACAATAGTCCACACCTGGAGCGTCAACATATAACAATTTCAAAAGCACATTTTGAAACATTTAACATTTGTGAATTTATTTCTATTTGTCCAAATTGTGGATCAGATTGTCGCTAATTGGTGGGTTCTGAAGGGATGTCATTTTTTCCACATTTTGTCAAAGTAGCATTAAATACTCTGTTCCTCAAAAATATAAGGATTATTTATTTGTCCTATCTGAGTTCTATAAGTTTCCTTCTTTCGGGATGGAGGGGATGTTATATATTTGTATGTGGATGTTCACCAAGGGTGTGTGTGTGTGAGGCTCCTGCTTTATACCCCTTCCTTTTTTCTCCTGCTTGTCCAGCGTTCAATGATATTTTCTGAGGGTGGGGAGTGTGACCACAGGTGGGCCTGGCTCTCTGCCCAGACCTTGGACGCTTGGTGACACCAGAGCCTCCTGCTTGCCGTTCCAACCCTGCAATTAGGACAGATCCTAGCTCAACCACAACCCAAAATTACCACAGGAGCCTCTCATCTGGGGAGCCCACATCAGATACGTCACCCAGGGGCCTCAGCAGCTTCCTTCAGCAGTGAGGGAAAACAGGGTTATTGTTGCAGAAACCCTGTATCCCACTCCTCAGAGGGAGGCTCCCCATTTCTGGGGCTTGTGAACTTTCTTTCAGAAAAAAAGCATTCTTCTCTACTCCCCACTGTGCGCCCTGGAACGCCGAAAAAGGTGCGGTGTTTGTTTTCAACCTTGTTCCTGCCTAAGACAGACTGTCATGCTTAAGCTTGGCTGTCTCTTCGCTACAAAAAACAAACAGTGCAGATTTGGGTCCCCTCCAAGGGAACCTTAGGATGAGGTGTCATTTCTGTGGTGAGACAGTTGGGAGCATCCAGATGTGAAACCGCTGCTGGCTGCATCTTGGGGACAAGTGTCCATGTGAGCAGCTTAGTCAGGGCAAGTCCTCCCTAACTTTGTCTTTCTCCTGCCATGACACAAACCCAACAATCTGCTTCCAATTTGTGATGGTGGCCAGCTGGCTTCTGGTTTCCCATCAATCATCCCCCCCCCCCTCAAGAGTGGATGGTTTGATTCATGAGAGTGGAGAGCAGGAAGCAAAGGATAGGGTGGGGAGAGAACAGGCAGAAATAATGCCTCTTCGCCCTGGAAAGCTTCAGGTAATATAAAACAAGAGCGTCTGTACGCAGCATAGCTGGTGGCTGGAGGGGTGAATTTGGAAAACCAGATGTGTCCTCCTTTTTACTGATACGCTTTCCTTCTTCCCTTATTTCTAAAGTATAAACCACAAAGCAATTTAAACGGCTACACTGGGCTAGAATGTAGATCATCATCACCATCCTGGCCTTGTCTCATGCAGCATCACGCCCCAAAAGCGATAATTAAACTGCCTTCAACATGCAAGGTTTTGCATTCTGTTTATTTTGAGTCAGCAGATCACCGAATTCAGCTAATTCCCACATCTGAACAAGATGAGCTTTCTGTGCTATCTATGTGGCCTGTTAAAGCAAATATATAGCTGGTTCATTTAGGCCAAAGCCTTTTTTGCAGAATTCATAGGCTGGATTGAAAGAATAAGAATGCTAACTTGTTACCAAAAGCATGGGTAAAAAATAGGATCCTCCTGCCCTTTCCTAAAATTTAATTCTCCATGTTCCCCAATTATCCTGAAACCCCCAATACCCCGCAGAACTAAATGCTAAAATAGTAGACCAAAGATCCTTTCCTCCACTTATCCTCCACAGCTCCTCTGAAGAAAAGTCCCATTGAATTCATGCAATGCACTTCCACTAATCATGCATTGAGCTGGGATTTAACTATTCTTCTTGGGATCTGAAGTAACTCATGCATAAGCTTGAATATGGCGGAAGAGCCCTCTTTCATCTATCTTTGTTTAAAAGATCTGGAAGACAGATGTCAAAGACAGGAGAGAGAGAGAAAATGCTCCCACCCAACATAGGTATAGACTGAGAAGGAAGTGACACATCCTTACCCCTCCAAAATAATTCCTCCAGAGTTTCCGCCTAGCTTTTATTCCTGAAATCTTTCGTTTCTGATATGGAGAAAGGGCTATCCTGGAACTATAACTAGGCCTTGAAATATAGCAGGAATTAGGCGGATTGAACAAATGTGTGAGGGCCTGATGCCCGTGTATGACCCATGTGTTTTTGTGATGCAATAACAGGATATAAATGTGCCTGCATGTATTTGCAGAGATAGATAAAGCCTGAAGATGTGTTTTATGTATTTATAAATAGGCATCTAGATATAAATAGGAAACAAACCTGATGATCAAAGACATTTTACAGTTCAGGCCATCGTGCTTATTCCCTTTCAGGATGAGCAAACCTTTTACAAAGCTCAGAAAAGGAGTAAGGAAAAAGTAAAGTAAAAACATTAAAGATATGAGATTTAAAAAATGAAAAGAAAAGCGAGTATAGCTAAATCTAGTTCATAAGAAATGCTCTTCACTATATTTGCTTATGCCTTTCCATGCTTGTAACCCTCCTTGTTTCAAACACATCCATATGCTGCTTCATACATTGCCTTTTGTTCTTTAAACTTCTCACCTCTCTTTTGGAGGATTGCAATAGTTCTGCCCAACTACCCTTTCCTTGGATTTTCTCTTTCTTTTCTCCGTTCCCTCTTCCTTGACACAGTAGCTCTATTCAATCCTCATTCATTCTCTCTGCATCGCCAACTACCTCAACAGACTTTTTATCCTACTAATTTGTTTTGGGAAATTAGTATCCACTTATTGTTGACTCTATTCTTTCCTACTTTCTAAGTATTCTATTCCTATCACATTCACCTTTCCTTTCTTTCAACACAATTAACTATAAGCAGCATGTGTACACTCCATCTCAGTTATTTTTTAAAGGGGGGGGGATCTTGTTCCTTTTTTGCCTGCCAGTGAGTTGTTAATTAATAAAAGTTCGCAGAACCTGCTTGTGAAAATGTATCAGAGATGGTATTCAGCCAGTTCTGACAGGTTCTGGAGAACTGGTAACGGAAATTTTCAGTAGTTTGGAGAACCCGCAAATAAGCTGGCCCTGCCCCTCTGCATCCCAGCTGATCTTCTGTTGTTGCCCTGAACAGGAGAACGGAGCTGGAAAGCAGGTTAGTGGGGTGGGGAGGGAATGGGGATTTTGCAGTATCCTTCCTCTGCCACACCCACAAAGCCAAGCCGAGCCGACAAAGCCACATGCACAGAACCGGTAGTAAAAATAAATTTGAATCCCACCACTGAAACGTATCTGCAAAACCTTTGGGGACAGGAGATTTTATCACTGGTGGTGGGAAAAAGGAGCAAGAACCCCAAAGTTACAGCACTACAAATAAATATAGATAATATCATTTGACCAACATAAATAAATAATAAATAAATATTTATTTCTTAGCCGCACCCTCTCCCGAAGGACTCGGGGCGGCGTACAATGAAACATATGAAATAAATATGTGGACAAAACAAACATATAACAGAGACATATACCGAGACATACACAAGGAGGAGGTCGGCTGATGAATAAAAAACAATTAGAATACAGTGATTAAAAAACCCCTAAATAATTAAATATAATTAAAATACCCAATTAAAAACCCGTCAGGAGCGATATGGTTAGATCAAAGTTGAGCCAGGCCAGCTACTTGGAATAGGTGGGTCTTAAGCTTAATACGAAAGGAGCGGAGGTCAGAGGTATTCCTAATATCCGGAGGGAGGTCATTCCACAGGGCTGGGCCCGCCACAGAGAAGGCTCTACTCCTAGGCGCCGCCCCCCGACACTGTCTAGTGGACGGCACCTGGAGGAGGCCCTCTCTGTGCGAGCGGATTGGTCGCAGGGATGTATGGGGCAGAATACGATCCCGCAAGTAACTAGGTCCTGAGCCATGGAGCGCTTTAAAGATTGTTATCAAAACCTTGAAACGCACCCGATAGACCACAGGAAGCCAGTGCAGCTCGCGCAGGAACGGTGTCACATGGGAGTACCTAGTACTCCCCATAATTACCCGCGCGGCTGCGTTCTGGACCAACTGTAGCCTCCGGGTGCATTTCAAGGGAAGCCCCATGTAGAGAGCGTTACAGTAGTCCAAGCGAGACGTCACCAGCGCATGAGTGACTGTGCGTAAGGCGTCCCCGTCCAGTAGGGGGCGCAATTGGCGCACCAGGCGAACCTGGTGGAACGCCCCCCTTGCCACGGCTGTCACATGGTCATCCATGGACAGCCGGGCATCCAGGAGGACGCCCAAATTGCGCACCCGCTCCACGGGGGCAAGTTGAATGCCCCCAATGGCCAATGATGGAGTTAATTGGCTGAACCGGGGAGCTGGTACCCACAGCCACTCCGTCTTGGAGGGGTTGAGCTTGAGTCGGTTGTCATCCATCCAGATCCGTACGGCTTCCACACACCGGGACATCACTTCGATGGCCTCGTTGGGGTGGTTCGGGGTGGAAAAGTACAGCTGAGTATCATCAGCGTACAGGTGGTATCCCACCCCGAAACCACGGATGATCTCACCCAGCAGCTTCATATATGTGTTGAACAGGAGTGCCAATGATGCCAATGAACACATTCTCAATAATGTAAATAATTTTTGGGGGGCAATATATCTATAAACTTCATTCAGATAGTTTGGCCAAACCTGGTCAATTAATTTTCTAAATTCTACCGGGTTAGAGATGTTGTAATCCTGAAGGGAATGGTTTTCCGGAAGTTTAAAAATAAGTGCATGGGGGTGTGTGTGCATTTATGCAGATTTGTGCTGGTCAGTAGGGGGTAAGGATGCATGCAAAAAATACATTGATAAAAAATGCAAAAAATGTGTTGATCTGAGCTCCAAAAATGAAGACAACCATTAAGAGGGCCAAGATTTATAGCTTTGTAGTTTTCTATCTCTCTTTGGTGCCCTCTAGTGTCTGTCCAGAGCTTGCAGCCCAGCTCTAATAATCTTATTGCTGGGAAAGGAAAGGGAAAAGGTCCCATGTTGAATTGGAAGGTAAAGCATGAGGTCAAGGCACGACCCTGAATGCGTATGTGAAACATGCATGTTCACCCAGGAGTAGGACGCATTACTCTGCTCAGACTGAACACAGTGGCCTTCCTTTACACTCCATGCCCACGCGCCGCAAATGCCACAGCTCCTGGCACAGCACAGACCACCCAGTAACTGGAAGAGGGTGGGCAGGTTGCCTGCAGCTCTTCCCCACCTCGGAAGCTCTGCCGTCATCGTCCGTGGCTTTGACACTGGGCTCAGCTCCAACCTCCCAGCTTGGTGTGTTACAGCTTGGGAGGAAAACTAATGGGGGGAGGGAGTCTATCCACTTGGGATAAGGGGGTCTAACCAAGGCCTCCTCCACCTCTATGCTCCTTGGCCTGGCAACATTGCTTTTTGTGGGCAGGTCACTGGGAGAACAGGAAGTCTCTCCACCCAGCCCTCTGGTCACCATAGCAACTCTGAGCCCGGCCACCTGTCAAGGCAGGCTGCTCCCTTCTCAACAGCGGGGCTTTCTGGGAAAAGCTGCATTCTTAGCAAATAGTGGCCCTGACACCTCCCTCAAGGGTGACTTACATGCTGGAGGTGTGGGTGTGTTGGGGCTAGGCCTCTGGCCTTCCAACTGCTGCCTACCATCAAAACTCAACAGCTGTGCTTTCATTCTCATAGAGTTGAAATAATCCTGAAAGCTGTGCTGGTTGAAATGTTGCTTACCACAAAGCTGTTGAAACTAAGTCTTGCTTACCCCACCCCACCCCATGCCACCCCCAAGAAAGGAGCTATATATAATTCTATCACACCGAAGCAGAATCTAGAGTGCGGAAGAAAGCCAACTCTGGTTATCTCATTTTGGTAGCAATAGAGGGCTTGATATAAGGCACAATTGAAACTAAAGCAAAAGAAAATACCCCGTAACACATCCCAGACACTGGGAGTTGAGGAGAAGTTAGTTATAAATTGGTCATCTTCTGCAACAGATTGAAGGCACATTACTAAAATTTTGTTTTGGCCACCTCAGTCTTAAAGGTGTACGTCATATTAAAGGAATACACACAAAAAAGGCCATATAGAAGGATACCCCCCCCTCTCTCTCTCTCGTGTGTGTGTGTGTGTGTGTGTGTAATTTTCAATGAGAGCAGAAATACGGCCATATTGATAATATGTTGAAAAGAAAGAGAAAGAAAGAAAGAAACAACAAAACAAAGAAAGAAACAAAGAAGAAACGAGGAAGAGGAGGAAGGGAAAAAAAGAAAGTAGGAAAGGAAGTGAGGAAGTGAGAGAGGCAAAGAAAGAAAGAAAGAAAGAAAGAAAGAAAGAAAGAAAGAAAGAAAGAAAGAAAGAAAGAAAAGAAGGCAGGGAGGGAGGGAAGATGAGGAGGAAGGAAAGAAGAAGAAAGAAGGAAAGGAAAGAAGAAAGGAAAAGGAAGGAAGGAGAGAAAAGAGGCGAGGAGAGGGAAGGAGAGAGGAGAGGGGAAGGGAAGAAAGAAGAGAAGAGGAGAGGAGAGAAGCTAGTCTATGGATTCTGAAAGTGAGCTGAAAACTTGAGAAGACTTTAGTGATAATCTGAAAGCAAATGTTAAAGAACCTTGCCTGGCTACATTCTGTTGTAGTCATTAATCAATTCATTCTAATTGTATAATGTAATCTTTGGGCAGTACTAATACACAGAAGCAGGGCAGTGGTGGGTTCTGGATCCTGTTCCAACTGGTACGGTTGGAATAGGCCTCCGGTATCCACATGGATGGGCACAGCGTCCTTGCACACGCGGGCAGCGTGCGCATGCATCTTAGTGCCTCCGCGAGCCTCCGCGACGCTTCAGCTGCTCAGCAGAGCATCGCGCAGGCGCTGTACACACCGTGCATGTGCATGGAAGCGCATAAGACTTAAAAGACCGGTAAGGAGCTTGGGCAGGCAGGTGGGCCCTCCGGAGCACCGTACCGGAACTGTATCCGGTGCTCCAGGCTGGCTCCGGTACGCCCGTACCGGGGTGTATCGCCTGCAACCCACCACTGAAGCAGGGAGAAGTGAAAGATAAAGTTTCAGATTATGAGCTCATGAATACTGGTTTCTCCCCAATCCTTTCTTTCCTCTGAATGATGGAACCGTGCCTCACTCAAACACAGACTAGGCATCATTTACAATAATGATTCGTGACATATCAACAAACTCTTCTCCAAACATTCATAGTTTTACATATGGGGATTTGGTTATGTTTGGAAGGACAATCAAGGCAGACTAGCAAGAACAGGTATCCTATGTAAGCAGCACATTTCTAAAAATGAGCTATCCTAATGTATTCTGCACAAGTCAACGATCCATCCAGAATAGTCTTATTTGATTTATGATGAAATGTCTCAACGGCATATTGAGGCAAAAGCATGTTTAGCTATGAAAGGGTGCAAGACACTGATAGCCAATCTTTAGGCACTGTACATAACAAATAAGGGGCGCAACCATCACTGTGATTTGCACTGTCTTTGCAGATGTTTGATAGAGAATTGCGTACATGGATTAGAATGATACAGCATTCCAGAAGGTCAAGACATCATCTGACACTTACTCTAAGTATTTAGTCGGCTCATCCTATTAAAAAGGCCTGCTATTAATTACAAAAGAATGCTCTTTGTCTGCCTTCAGCTCTCCTATTTTCAACAGCTTTCTGATTTTTGCTTCTCAAAGCACCATTACGCTAGAGACCACGAACGTACAGAAATATTGATGAAAACCCAAAAGAGTATAAAACAGTAGTGGCATTCTTCCAAGGAGTGGACAAGATGCACCTCAAGAGTCATGACATTCAAGCACCATGGTGGGAAATGTCTGTATCAAGTAGAACATGAATGCATTATCTGCCTAGCCAAAGATAAACACCATAGAATGTGGATTTCGTTCCAAGAGAGTCACACAGATTTGTGGGAAGATGTCCACTCTCCCAGGATTCCATGGGGTCTGTCTCCATGTGCCTGGTTGGGGAAGCCTGAGATCTCCCGGCGTGGCAGCTTTGGCTGAGTGAATGCCGCATTGTCACGCCGGGCTGGAGTCACGGATAATTACCTCAATTAGTTACAATGGAAGAGTAATAAATACAGGCTTAGTGTCTTCTACCCCACTGGGTCTTCTCAGATTAATCCAGCCTGGCCAAGCAACACTGAAAGACATGATGGACAATTCATTAAACTCCCCGAATGCCACACAACCTACCCATGAAGGTTTGTGTTAGACCCCTGGGGCTCAGCGCTTTGTCCCTAATTGTCTGTCCCAGGCATAGGCCACCTAACAGCCAGTAGGTGACGGGCTGAAGAGCCTGGGGATTAGGGGGGATGCTTGCCACGTTGCCTTGGTGAATTGGCCAGTGGAGAGAGGAATGCCCCTGGAGAGGGAGGGGGGAAGCAGAGGGGCGTTCCAACAAGGTGGGGTACTTGCCAAACACAAAACCAGAGGCGCAAGGAGTTAATTAGAAGCTAGGCAAGGGGCCGCAGGCGGCGACGGCGAAATCACTTCCGAGGATTAATACGGGACAGGCTCAGCTAAAGCTGAGGTTGAATAATCTAGGAAGAGAGTCCAGCTCTTTCCCACACATGCACCTCCCCGGCTTAGACAGTTAAGCCTGATCCTAAATACAGGGGCTAAACACCACTCCGGGTTGAAATAAACAAGCATGAAGAGCTGGTGTCGATATTGATAGCCCTGTCCTTTGGGACTTGATTAGAAACTGACAAGTGACTTAGCATGCATACTCCCTTAGGAACAGTTCTGTGAATTTTAAACATTTGCCTACTCCTTAATTAAACAAGCCGGCCTAATCAAAAGATCATTTCACTCATTTGGCGTCTCCCACTCGGTGGCACCAACATGACACTTGCTATCTATTGAACTCTTAACATAGCTGTGCATCTAATACATTACACCATTACGTTCAGTGAATCTCAAGTCTGTCTTATCTCCATGGCTTTCAAGTGAGGATATACCTCATCTTGTGCACACTAGCAAGTTGCAAGAAAGGTCAGTGATTTGGGCAAACCATAAGAGAAATACCCTGAATTCCTGAATTCCATTTTTCTCAACTCAGCAGTAGACATAACATAAATTATGATGTGTTTTTTCAGCAGATCCTTACTCAGAAATAATCTTGACAATAACATTTTAGCACATGATTTTATTTTTTAAAAAAAACAAAAAACTACTCGCACATTGCAGTATGCAATTTCTCAATCTGCTGAAGAGGCTCCTCTTTATTAAGCACACAATATGCAAAAAATTAAATCTCCCAGTGACAACAGTTTGATTAAGGTATACTGGGAATTGAAGTCTGACTGAGGGCCAATGATTCATTGTTCAGGCATATTGACTGTGGGTTTTTCCAAAAGAAGTGACATTTCATTAATGGCTTGGAAAATGAAAAGCCGACTTGCCATTTTGATTCTAATCCATGACCCTCTATTGTACTTCTAACATGCTTAATCTTATAGTGCTGGTAAGCCAAGTGCTGGTAAATTCAATACTTTAGCCAGTACTGAATGACACAGGAAATTAATAAAATGCTATTAGACCTAAAAGTAATCAAGTTCAGAATGAGCAACAAATATATAGTAAACTTTATTCAGTCTTAATCCTCCATCTCTTATAAATATATACATATTTATAACAATCTCCCCATTCTCTCGCTCTCCATCTCTCTCTTTCTCCCTCTCCCTCCCTCCCTCCCTCTCTCTCTCTCTCTCCATTATTGTACATAATTCCATTGTATTGGATAGCACTTTCCTTACTAACGGGGTGTCACTGACCTTACTGGAATCTGTTCTGGCATTCAACTGCCAATCATCAAGTATTGTTTAATTAGAAGATATATGCATATGCTCATCAGCAATGCCAGAAGGTTTAACAGTAGAAACAAGTAGGAAAAAGGTTTTTCTTTTCTGCAATAACATAATTATCCTTAAGTAAGTGTCCTGATACATGCCTCTTTTTTTTAGTTTTGTCACAGTTATTTCTGCCTGCTATCCATGGAACTGTTGACAGATATTACATTAGTACTATCAGCTGCTTTCCTCCTATCTGAGCAGTGATATACTTCAAGTTGCTCAGGTCATAATTCCCCATTTTTTAAAAAAAATTAAGATCTAAATCTAAAAACAAGCACTGTTCAAGCAACAAAGGAAATCACTACCAAGAAAATTTGGAAAGAAGATTATCAGATACTAGAATGCTATTAGAGTCCATTCATAAAAATAAGAACTAGCATTTGAACCCGGAAAATATTTTTGGACTCGATGGACTAAATGACCTTTTCTGATTCTGTGAATGATGATGACCAGGAGAAGTGATGAAGAAGAAGAAGAGTCAAGTTCATACATTGATTGAAATAACCAGTCATACATTTCACTGCAATTTTCTGTTACATTTATAAACTGAAATACCATGTCCTATGCGGGGCCCAAGCAATTTGAGCAAGGTGATGTATTTCAAGAAGTCAGTTAGCCTATGAGAGATCACTGGGGTAGCAATTAATCATTTATTAAAATGTTGAGCATGAAAAAGCTAGCTAGCAAGCACCCACTTTTAGTGCTGTACATGGCTAGTGTCAGGCTGTGGATGAAAGACATAGTGCATCCGAGACACTATGGCAGTCAAGTATGAGTGGAAACCACAACCATCTTTTTACCTGCACAGTTTTTTCACTTTATTTCACAAGATTTATTTTAGGAGAAAGTCCTTCCTGATTAAAATATTATCCTATCTGTCCTGAATATGGAATATTTTCAATTGAAATGCCAACTGAATGACAAAGAATTGACTGTGAATTTTCATGCCTGTTCCTGTAAGAGAAACTAAGATTTTATGTTTCCCCAGGCTTAGAAATGCTTTTGGTGGCACGAAATGAAATAATTTGAATTACAATTTTGAATGATACGAATTGCTAATTTGCCATCATTTTATATGCCTTTTTTATCACACTTACTAAGAAAACATGGCTACTGGCCACCAGCTTTCAAAAGCTGTTGGTGCTAATTTAATCAGCTACCTTGGAGGGGGGGTTGAATATTTTTATCCACAGTTAAATTAGGTATGTTTAGTTGTTGGATAAAAATATTTATCTTCTCATGGGCTAATATTGCCTCCAACCTTAAAAGAGGGCATAACCCAGCTCATGTAATGAAGATCAGAAAATGTGAAGCACAAATCATCAAACATGTATACTCCTGAGAAGGAACAATTTCCTAGCAACCTAGCCTTACCACCCTAACATAGGGTGAGTTAGACCCCTAACTTTATCCCCCCACTATTTTTATTCTTCTGTTTTTAAATTGTAATTTGTTTGATTTGTTGTGAGCCCCGCAAGGTTCTTGAGAGTTGGGCAGCATACAAGTGTAATCGGTCATTCTTATTATGGCTGATCATACAGTCAGCCAGATGTTTAGACTGGATTTGGCATTTTTGTCTAACTATCAAGTCCTTCCCAAGGCAGATGTTGTTTGAAGGTATAAGCAGGATATTAGCTGTTCCAAATAAAGTTATTATTATATACAAAATGTATACAGCTACAGTTCCTTAGCTGCTAATCTAGGACAGGGGTCAGCAACCTGCGGCTCTGGAGCCGCATGTGGCTCTTTCATCCCTCTGCTGCAGCTCCCTGTGGTTGGTTGACTCCAGGGCTTTCAGTTAGGACAGGTAGAGGAAAAAGGAAGCTGCGCTAGGAAGCAGTGACGTGCGGTGAGGTTTATGGCTGATGAGGCTGGTGATGTCATCAGCACGAGCCACAGTCCCTTCATTTGACTCAGGAAGGCAGGGAATGGGACCACGTGTGCAGGAGGCTGAAGCTGCCTCAGCCTCCTGCACACGTGGTCCCATTCTCCTCCTTCCTGACTCCTGAGTCAACATGAAGGGGACGACAGAGCGCGCTCCGCGGGACCGCAGCTCACGCTCCCCGGTCCCCTTCATGTTGACTCAGGAAGGCGGGGAATGGGACCACGTGTGCAGGAGGGAGGCTGAGGCTAGAGGAGCCACCTGCACACGTGGTCCCATTCCCGGACCACATGTGTAGAAGGCTCCTCAGCGCCTTTTCCCTTTTCCCTTTTTTTTTATTTTCATGATGAGAGCAGTGAGGCTCTGCCTCCCCTGACCGCACTTCCCTGCTAGGAAGAGACTCTATGGTGGGGAACTGGACTTCCTATCATCTCAAGAATTGAACAAGGGGCTTCCGGTTAGGACCTTTGTGGCTCTTTGAGTGTTTAAGGTTGCCAACCCCTGATCTAGAATATCAGCATAATATATGTGGGGATCCAAGCAGTGTGGCCTTTTGTAGCTGACAGATAGAAACTATATTACAGTGCAGATTTTCTAAGTGCCATCCAAGATTTTTGGTATGTCGTCATCATCATCATCATCATCATCATCATCATCATCATCATCATTTTATGGCTCCTTGTTACAATGGATGGCAACTTCTTTGTGACCAGACACTATACTTTATTCTAAAGGCTTTGGAGGGGGTGGAGGTGGAGGTGGCTGGTAATACCATTACATCACTGAACTTTTCAGAATGCAGACATTTTGCGGAGGCTCAATATCAAACAGGTGCATTAAGCTAAGAGTGGATTAACATTCCTGTTTGCATTGTTATTTGGAACAAAAACAAAGAAAATGTCTTGCCAAAAATAGGTCTTTTACCTATGAGTTTTGGCATCAGACCTTGGTAGGCTTTGAAGACTCCAGAGCATTTGTGTCCCATAGTCCATAGGCTGCCCTCTCCTTTGTCTTGAAGTCTAGCCAATGCCATATGGTGGGTGTTTTAGAAAGATCATGAAGGAGAATATCCTTTAGTTTGTAATGCCCATAGGCAAGAGTGGTTGATCTGTGAAATCAACTGACTGACACTAGATTTGGGTAAGCTTATTAGTAAGTCCTGATTTCTCTGTTTAGAGCAGATCACATTGATGTCTAGATTCAAGCAAACTATTCCCCAGTATTATACGCTGAATAATAATGAACCATGTGGATTTTACAGATTATACCTTGGAATACTACTTGTTGTGATAAACCTCAAATCTTATTTCTGGCTTCCAGTTCTTATTTAGCTGAAAGGGCAGTGAAGAGTTAAATTCATGAACATAATTTAACAGACTGAAAACTGGAAGTTTTCCTCCCTCCTTCCGGAATCATCTTTCCCTCCTCCTTAACCAATCTCCTCCTCAACCAGAAAAGTGCCATTTGTGGCTAAGGAATCCAGATGTTGCTCAGCTTCCCAGATATGATGGTCTTTCCATTCCAGACGGGGCCAAGCATGCCTCGTAGAATAAGGCGAAGGGAGGTGGGGGATGAGTAGGACTATTTTTAAAAGCCCTCTTGGCTTATTTATAATTTGTACCTAATGTGTCTGAGTCTCGCAGCAGGACAACTCAAAAGAAGGAGGAACAACTCATTTGCAAAAGATCTAAGATATGTCAGCCACCCCACTGGAAAAGCTGCGTTGCAGAGTGACTTAGGAGAAAGTCATTATCTATATTCTTAACTCTCCACCACAGGAAGAAAAAAAAGAGTTATTTGTTTTCCTGTCCGGGATTTCGTGATAGCTCCTGGCAGACAAAGGTGATACACCACCTATTTTCAAGATTTAGTGATGCTTCTCTATTTCTAGATTCTATTTTTCTCTGACTGCTCCGGTTCTATTTTGCTACCTGGATGACTCGTTTGCCCCTTGGCATGGAGTGGCCAGGGAGATTCACTTTTTCCATGGTAATATTTCTGGAAGCATAAAGGGTTTGATACTCAAATACCCCAACTCTAGATAAGTCTGTTTGCCATTCTGAGTTTTTCAACCTCTGAGTCACAAGGAAGGCAGAATTGTTTTGCATTTTCTGCATACTATAGTCTATCACCGCTGTTGTTATATGGATTCCAGTCAGAGGTGGGTTGCCAATTTTTCTACTACCACTTCAGGCGCGCTCATGCAACGCTTCTGTGCATTCCCACCACCGCTACTACCAGTTCGTCCAATCCAGGCCAAACCGGCAGTAACCCACCTCCGATTCCAATCACCTAGTTTCTCTTCAATATAAAATCTTCAAAATTTGACTATCTGCCTTATCCAAAAAAAAATTCTTTGTTTCATTTATTTATATTTCACACTTTTAACCACCCATCTCCCTCAGAGAAGGGCTCTGGACAGTGATAAAAATACTAGACACACTGTAAAATCTCCATCCCCTCCCCACTCCAGGGGAAGGATACTGTAAAATCGCCATTCCCTCCCCACCCCATTAAACTGATTTCCAGCTCCGTTCTCCTGTGCAGGGCAACAAAAGAAGACCCAGCTGATCAGCTGGGACTCCAATCAGCTGGGGCTCAGGAGGCAGTCAATAGATCAGGGCCAGGGCCAGTCAAAGGTGGTACTGCGAACTACTCAAAATTTCCGCTAGCAGTTCACCAGAACTGGTCAAAACCGGCTGAATACCACCTCTGCAAATCAGCCAGAAAAATGTCTGAGGTTCTATCAGTTAATGTCTGAAGGCCACCCTAAGCCATTAAATTGGAATGTTATGGGAAATGGGGAAAACAACATATATTCAAGCATGAAATGTTCTTATTCAAATGTTGCATACTTTTGTATATTTCCTGTTTAAACAATAACAGAATAATAGACTAGACTAGACTAGACTAGAATAGACTAGAATAGAATAGAATAGAATAGAATAGAATAGAATAGAATAGAATAGAATAGAATAGAATAGAATAGAATAACAGAGTTGGGAGGGACCTTGGAGGTCTTCTAGTCCAACCCCCTGCCTAGATAGGAAATCCTATACCATTTCAGACAAATGGTGTCATCTGCAAATTTGATGAGTTCCCCATTTATCCCCTCATCCAAATCATTGATGAAGATGTTAAAGAATACTGGGCCCAAAACAGAGCCTTGGGGTACTCCACTGCATCCCTCCCTCCATGTAGATGCAGTTCCATTGAGGATTGCACGTTGAGTGCGGTTGGTCAGCCAGTTACGAATCCATCTGGTGGTGATGCTGTCTAACCCACATGTTTCTACTTTATCTAGTAGTAGGTTATGGTCTACTTTATCAAATGCTTTACTGAAGTTCAAGTAAATTATATTGATGGCATTCCTCTAGTCCACTAATTTTGTGACTTTGTCAAAGAATGCAGTAAGATTAGTCTGGCATAATCTGTTTTTGACAAACCCATGTTGGCTTTTGGTTATTACTTTGTTTGTGTTCGCTGATTTGTTGCTTGATTATCTTTTCCAGAATCTTCTCTGGTATTGAGGTCAGGCCGATAGGTCTGTAGTTTCCTGGATCTATTTTTTTCCTTTTTTGAAGATGGGAACCACATTAGATCTTTTCCAGTCCTCTGGTAGTTCCCCGGGGCTCCAAGATCTCTGAAAGATATAGTTCAGTGGTTCTGAGATCTCGTCTGCCAGTTCCTTCAGAACCCTGGGATGTAATCCATCTGGTCCTGGTGATTTGAACTCATAACACAGGTTATGTAGACAGTAAACACAAGGTCAATCAAAATGGACTCAAATGTCTATACACCAATGCGCAGAGTATGAGGAATAAACAGGGTGAATTAGAAATTCAAATAAAAGAGGGCAGATACGATATTATTGCCATTACAGGAACTTGGTGGGATGAAACCGACAAATGGAACATACAGCTAGAATAAAATTATTTAAAAGAAATAGACCAAATAAAAGAGGAGGTGGAGTTGCACTATATATAAGAAATAACTACGTCTCTACAGAAATAGAGCACAACAATGATGAGAACTATCTTGAATGCATTTGGGTCAATATTAAAGGTTGTGGGGGAAATGACATTGCCATAGGTCTATACTACAGGCCACCCAACCAAGCAGAGGAAGTAGATGAACTTTTTGCTAGTCAGCTAACTAAGGTATGTAGGAAGCACACCACAATAGTAATGGGAGATTTTAACTACATCAACTCGGAAACAAACTCTGCACCAAGTGGAAGATCCAACAGGTTCCTAACAAACCTAGCAGACAACTTTGTTTCCCAAAAAGTAGAGAAGGAAACAAGGGGATCAGCCATATTGGACTTAATTCTCACTAACAGAGAGGAAATGATAGAAGGTGTTGAAGCCATAGGAACCCTGGGGGCAAGTGACCATGCAATATTGGAATTCAACATTATCCAAACACAAGTAGTAGAACAAAGTCAAACTAGAGTATTGGACTTCAAGAGAGCTAATTTCAATAAACTTAGAGAGAGCTTGGGAAAAATTCCATGGATGAGAATCCTCAAGGGGAAAACAACTCAAGAAGCTTGGGAAATTTTGAAAAATGAGATTACAAAAGCCCAGTTTAGCACAATACCAATGAAGAAGAAAAATAACAGCTCCCAAAAGAAACCAGCATGGCTGCATAAAGAACTATCTGACAAACTGAAAGACAAAAAGGTAAGTATAAAAAGTGGAAGGAGGGGGACAGAACTAAGGCAGAATATCAGCAAATAGCCCGAGCCTGTAAAGATGGTGAGGAAAGCTAAGGCTCACAATGAAGAAAGGCTTGCCACAAAAGTAAAAATTAACAAAAAGAGCTTCTTCCAACATGTTAAAAACAAGAAAAAAGTCAAGGAAACAATTGCTCCATTGCTAGGAGAAAGTGGCAAGAAGGTGACAAGCAACAGGGAGAAAGCAGAACTATTTAACTCATGTTTTGCATCTGTCTTTACACAAAGGGATAAAACAGTCCAACCTATCAAAAGCAGCACCACAAAAATGAGATTAGGACCGAGTTTGCGGTCTGGCCATGTGTTCATGGCGTCTGTCAGTTTGCATTGTGTGGGAGTCAGAGGGGGTGCAGCAGTTGGTGATGCCACCGTGATTTGGCTTCTGGATGGTGGTTGCATTTGGTCTATGGGATGGGTTTGGGTTTGAATCTGGTGAGGGTGATTGGTGATTGCGTCCTGTGTTGTTCTGGGTTCGGTGTCGGTTTTTGTGGCTGGGACTCGTTTGTTGACTACGGCTAGTTTCCAGATGTCTGGTAAGCGGGAAGTATCATCATGTTTATTCGTGTTGTGGGAGGGGTGGTTCTCTATTTCGATGATTTCCATAATTATTCTCTTGATGAAGTGTTCCATTTTGGAGATTAATTTGGTTCTTTCAAAATCAATTTCATGCCCTGTTGCTTTAAAGTGCTGGAAGAGGGCGGAAGTTTTTTCTTCTTTTCTGACTACGTTCTTGTGTTCTGCAATGTGTGCATTTATTCTCCTATTGGTTTGTCCAATGTATGTGGCTGGGCAGATTTTGCATGGTATTTTATAGACTCCTTGGTTTTCTAGCTGGATCTTGTCTTTGGGGTTTCTTAAGATGTTGGCTATTTTTTGGTCAGTGCCGAAGGCTGCCTTGATATTGTGTTTGTGGAGAATTTTGCTGATTTTATCCATGGTTCCTTTGACGTAAGGGAGGAGGGCGATGCCGTTGTCTTGTTCTGTGTCTCAGTTCTTGGGGGGTGTCTCCTTTTGGATTAGGTTGGTAATTGTGTTTCTTTGGAATCTGTTGGAAATTAATACGTTTGTGAGAGTGTGTAATTCAGTTTTCAGGTGGTCTTTGTTGGCTAGGCATTTGATTCTGGAGATGAGGGTCTTGGCTACGGAATTGATCTTGCAGGGTGGTGATGGGATTGTGCATTTAAGTAGCAGTTGGTGTGTGTTTTTTCCCGGTAGATGGTGTGTCCTAGGGAGCCATTGGGGTTTTTGTAGATTAGGATGTCCAGAAAGGGAAGTTGGTTGTTAGCTTCTATTTCCATAGTAAATTGTATTTTGGGGTGTAGGCTGTTGAGATGTGTGAGGAAGTTGTCCAGTTTTTCCTTCCCGTGTGGCCAAATTATGAAAGTGTCATCTACATATCTAAGCCAGAGTTTGTGTTTGTGTTCAGATTTATCTAAGGCGTTGGTTTCAAACTGTTCCATTTATAGGTTTGTGATGACGGGTGAGAGGGGTGATCCCATAGGTGTGTGTATGTGTGTGTGTGTGTGTGTTTAGGGCATTTGTGCTGATAAATAAATAAAGGGAGACTAGTATAGATCTAGATCAAGCTATTTAGCTCTCATCAGCTAGCCATACTCTTACTGGAATTTGAACCTGCACTGTTTTTACATGTTAGGCAGTTGTATTAGCCTCTAACCCATAAGCTTTCATCCCTTATCAGCTGAGCCAAGAAAATGATTAAGTGTTATGTCAAAGTACCTGGTATGCCCAAATATGGGAGGGAGCATACTGCTTCCCCTTTACCTTTCAGCTCCACCCTAGGAGACTTCCAGGCAGAAAACCATTTTTGTGTTGCATTTGTGCTGATAAATAAATAAAGGGAGACTAGTATAGATCTATTTCAAGCTATTTAGCTCTCATCAGCTAGCCAAGGATATGCATGTAGTTGAGTTTATCAGAAATTCTTAGAAAGTGAGGGTGGCTGCAGTCCAATACATTATTCTGTGTTCCACCAAGAACACAAAAAATGAGTTGCCATGATAGCGAACATCCCATCTTTTTCAATTGTACTTAGAAGCCTATTGGTAGACAATGCAACTCCTGCAATACAGGTGTTACTTGGGTGCTTTGTTTTGTACCAATTGCAGTTCTGAATATTCTTCAGAGGTTTTCTCCTTCAGGAATATCCAAAACTGGTATATGGTATGCCCCCTGAAGTTATACAAAGGATCCCTTAGCCACAGCTAAAATGCAGCTGGGTTGTTGAAGTTTTCCCTGGCCCTAAAAAGGGGACCCTGGCTGTAGAGAAGCTGGAAGATGAGAGACTGATCTTCCAAACAGATCTCCTTGTGGGTTGGCAGAATCACCAGCAGAGGTCAGTGCTAGGAGGCCCCAACATGGACATCAAGGCCCCTCCGGTTAGGGTTGTTAGCAGTGTCTAATCCACAAGCCAGATTTCAGGGACAAAAAATAGAGGAGCAACTCCACTAAGGATGAAAAGTAATGAGCCACAAATTGCTTTGGGAGTGAACTTTTGGGATCCACTTAAACTGTCTCCAGCATCCTCCACCCAGGCAGCAATTATTAGGCAGCCTTACTATTAACAGAAAGGTGAGATTGTTTTACCACTCTTTTTTTTAAAAAATCACAAACATTTGCTGAAACAGAATAATATAGAGAATCTTGTCACTGTTGAGGAGAGGCTTGGTCATGTGCACATCTCTAAGTACCATGTTTGTATCTTGCTCAACAGTGGGGTTTTTTTTATCTTTGTTTTTTTTACCAATAAAGGAGAATATTTGTAACTCAAGGTTGAAATGAGGGGTCCTTCATACTCTCTGAACTTGGTTGATTTCTTGCAGACATTTCATTACTCAAACTAGGCAGCAACATCAGTACTGTTTTTATTTCCTGCGGCATTTGGATGGGTCAATGCTGAAAGCAGAAAAAACGATTCCACTGGACTTTTGGACTAACCTGGCTATCTTTTTATCATTTCTTCCAGCATCATTGATGAGTACAGTGCAATTGACATGAAGTGCAAACTACTACTAACATATCCTATTTCTATGGAGGAAAGGCAAAACAACAGCTTTCCAATAAAGCTGTTCAGTTCAACTGCCAGGAATGGCATGGTGCTTGTGCATAGCTATCAGGGGTGAGTTCCTGCCAGTTTTAACCTCTTCTATAGAAGAGGTTCCACAAATCTACAGTGCCGTTTAGAACCGGTTCCAGCTCCCTCCCCCCACCCGTCCGTACATCCTCAAGATGAAGAGCGAGAGGAAGAATTCTGGAAGTTGAAGTCCACAAGTCTTAAAGCTGTCAGGTTTGAACACCCCTGGTTTTTTTTTTTCTAAAGGGTCTTGTAACTTGACAGCTTTAAGACTTGCGTGCTTCAAATGCCAGAATTTCTGAGCCAACATTTTGGTTGCTATGCAAGAGCGTTGTTAAGTGAGTTTCACCACATTTTACAAGTTGGCCACACCCACCCAGTCACATGGCTGGCAAGCCACTCCCACGTGGTCACATGGCTGGCAAGCCACTCCCACGTGGTCACATGGCCGGCAAGCCACTCCCACAAAGCAGGCTACACCTACAGAAGAGGTTCTAAAAAAATTTGAAACCCACCACTGATAGCTATGTACTAGCCTTCAGGCAACAAGGAAATATTTTGGATATCAAATAAGAAATGTGTAATAGCTGTAGCTAACTCTTGCAGAGGTTCTCCCAGGAAAGCTTTTTTTCCCCTTCAAACTTCCTGTTGGGGTTGAGCCTTCTAAGGAAGCTCAAGCTGGTGATATGAAGTGTTCCCTTCTCCTTTGTGTCCTCACAGCAGCAACCCTGTGAGATTGGTTGGGTTGTGAAAGTACAACTGGCCCAAGGTTATCCACACCAGTCTTGGTTGAAGGAGGAATCAACCCTGCAGCCACTCCTTTTGGCTTCCCTGAGGCATGAAATGGCCTGAGCATTATCCCTAGATTTGATAGGTTTGCTGCTGAGAGTAATCCAGCAAAAATATGGACCATGCTCTATATTCTATGCATCTCAAAAGTTCTTGAGACGCTGCTGCCCTCCAAGATAGTTGCTGTTGACAGTCAGACTAAATTACGCACAACAGGTACCAGTGAGTGAAGACTGCTCAATGGTGGCACAACCATGAAAAGCTTCAAATGGAGTTCTAGATCAAGCAGTGACATGGATGGAGACCTTACCAGTCAAATAATTTTCCTAAGATTCAAATACTAAACTAAAAAATAAATGATTCTTCAAAGGCAAGACTTCCCTGGTTTTTTTGGCCTCCATAACCTATTTGGTGACCTGGAACAAGAGGCACTTGATCTCTCATACTCAGAAGAAAGCATATGGCTCAGACTCTTCTCCATGTTTACCCTCGCTAGCCAAATCTAATTACTCAATAGCTCTAAATTTAGCAGATGCTTCTGCACTCTAGAGCAGGTCTATCATAATGATCTTTCACAATTGTTTAAACAGAATGCCTTATATCACATTTGAAAGCATGTGACCTGCTTTATACTGTATATGTTAGCTTTCTTGAAACAATTTTTGGATCACTGAAGATTGAAAGCTGTAGATTAGATATAGCATTACTTTTCATCCGGTCTCAAAGATGGGCTTTAACTTTGGCCTCTGCTCCTCTCCTTTGCCATCCATCTTCAACTCTTATCAAGTTGCCTTTCTTGTGAAGCACTACAAAGAGCATCTTGTTCTTTCTAGGCAGTCTCTAGGGCCTAGGCTAGAGTCTAGACTTCTGTCCTTCAATGTTTTGTTTCCTATAGCCACCTCCTCTGGCTCTGGGGCCAAGTCATGTTCCCCTTTGCAGTTGGAAGTGAGAAACAAAAGATATGGATAGTGCAGAGATCCTCAAAATAGTTGAAACTGCCAATAACCTGCCTCAGCTGCTCAACATACAAACGTTAGGCCCAAAGCTTCTTGTTTTCAGCACCATCAATGAATAGACAGGTCCCTGCACAGATCTTTCACCTGCTAAGGTGCATAAAGGTATAACTGTATTAGTTGTTTCCCCCCTTTTGGAATATGTACTAGATAGAGGCCTAAAATGGCAGATGTCAGTTATCCCATTTATTTCTCAGTGGAGTCCTTCCCCATGTTCTTTTTAAAAAATCAAAATACTGTATGTATTGGCATTCCTGGAACAATTTTTTAATCTGTACTAATAACAAGGTAATCTGTATTTACCTTTGCTTGAGCTATATGTTTACTTATTCCGTAAAATCTTCTTGCTATAAGTGATGAACGAGTCATGATAGCATGGCTTTGTTTACATGTTCTGAACCTGTCACTATTCTTTGAAGAGATGGGCTTCTTAACGTAGTAGACACAATCGTAAAAAGGCTTTGGAGTCTTGAACATTAACTCAAGCTGGAATTGAAATGCAGCTTTTTAAAAAATGCAATAATATTGGAACAGATCAGCAAGGGATGTGGTAAATTATCTAATACTTGAAGACTTTAACTGATGACTGGCTGAGTCCTCCAAATATATGTTCTCATTCAGCTGCAAATAGTTGGGCTTAGAGAAAAAGCTGCCAGACAGAACTCCATGATCTGTGTTGAGAGGTCAAATTAGGCACCAAGTATTCATAAGTGCACCAACCTCAACAAGGGTGCCAACTACATCTGTGGACAACCAACGCAGAGTTAGATACAAGGTAATGCAAGGCAATCCAGGATCAGGTATTTGAATTTTGAATAGTACAGCAAATACATTAAACTCCATTAAATTGATAAAAAATATATACTTTATTCTTCTCTAAAATATCGCAAAAAGATTCAGAAACCATGTCTAGGAGCAAGAAACTTGCTTCAGGCCTAAAGGAATATGAAACAAGCAATAATAAATATTTTATTTACACACATCTGCAAAATTATTAGCAATCCCAGTCACTTCTTCAGTGCATATTATTTCCAGGGTGATTTCTCTGAGTGAGTGATTGAGGGCAAAATGAAAGGAGGGGGGAAATTTTTTAGAACTGTCCAAAAAAAAAATCAGTATTTTCTAGAAGCATCTTTTCTTAACAAAAAAGTTCAAAAGTCGGAAGGGCATACACATCCCTGCATGCATATTCCCGACCTTCACACAGCGGCACAAAAAATGTGTTTGAGAATAGTTGTAAGCACAGGGAGCAACGTGTAATTAAAGGGGAGCTACCTGTCTCCCATGGACCTTGAACAGTGCTTGTCTTTGAGAGACCAAACCTCCCTACTGCCACTTTGCTAGATAACAGATGCAGCACCCAAGGCCAGATTCTAGGACAATCTTCCCCAGCTTGGCTGACATGTGGACCAAATTAGCAGAATTAACTGCAACGTTTTGCTGACAGTGGTCCACAGTTCAAGAGGGCACCTAGATTGGGAAATGAGGCAAAGGGTCTCTGGCACAAATAAGACCTCAACGTACGGCCACAGTTGAGCCCCAATTTTTTTCTTGCCATGAGAAACATTTGTCAAGTGAATTTTGCCTGGTTTTACGACCTTTCTTGCCACAGTCGTTAACTGCCTCAGGGCAGTTGTTAGTAACACACTTGTTAAGTGAACCGGGCTTTCCAATTGACTTTGCTAGTAAGGAGGTTGCAAATGGGGATCACGTGATCCTGGGATATTGCGACCATGATCATAAATATGAGTCAGTTGCCAAGTGTCCGAATTTTGATCACGTGACCGTGGGAATGCTGCAATGGCCGTGTTAAAAATGATCCTGTCAATTTTTTTTCAGGGCTGTGGCAACTTTGAACAGTCATTAAGTGAACTGTTGTACGTCAAGGGTTACCTGTACTAACACCATGGGAAATAATTAGCCAAGATAATTTGCCGTAAACGTCCCATTAGACCAGGGGTGTCCAAACTTGGGAACTTTAAGACTTGTGGACTTCAACTCCCAGAATTCCCCAGCCAGCCATGCTGGCTGGGGAATTCTGGGAGTTGAAGTCCACAAGTCTTAAAGTTCCCAAGTTTGGACACCCCTGCATTAGACAAATGAAAGAGGGACATGCCTACATCAGCAGACATTCATTATTATGGGAGAACTTTCAGCTCAATTGTGCTTCCTCCTTTATACAGAGACCATGGATGCTCTAATGCAGGGGTATCAAACTCAAGGCCCGCGAGGCCACCCTGGAAGCAAAGGACCAGCTTGCAGTGCCTCTGCCAGCAAAAATGGAGCTCCCTGGCTCCATTTTCACTTGCAGAGGGCTGCAGGAGGCCGTCACAACACAAGTAACATTGAGCTGGTCAGGACCATCCGCCGCCCCCCTCCCTGAGCAAAATAACACAACCCTGATGCGTCCCTCAATGAAATCAAGTTTGACACCCCTGCTCTAATGATATGCTTTGAGTTGCATTTCTCTTGGAGCTACATTAAAAGAAGTTGGAAGGGGTTCCTCTAGCTCCTAATTATCATATACAGGACACCTGAAAGTCAGTTCAGAGAAGCTTGTGTGAGGTCTGTAAAATGAAAGGTGTCAAACACATAGGGAAGACACTTCTTGTTGACCTGAGCAGGTGCCTCGGGTGAGGGAAAGCCATTCTGCCTGAAGTCTGAGATGTTCCCCACCCTTCCACTCCTGTCATCCAGGAGGTCCAGAAACAAAGAAAGGAACTAAAAATTTCAACCAATCAAAATGCACCTAATAACCTGGGAACTGCAATCCCTAGGGTTGAAGTTTTTAGATCTAGTTTATAAATTAAGCTCTACGTGACAATTTCAATTAGCATGCCAAAAAAAACACAAAAGGGGCTCCTTGCACACTTGGGCCGGGCAAGGCGGTATGCATAACCGTGTTGATTCTCATGGATGTCTGCAGCCATTTCCACCTGGGTTGATTCTCCCAAGACAGAGAGGTGAAGACATTCGTAACCATAAAGATGTCTGCTTTCTGGGCCAAGGAAGGGTACTGTGCTCCTGTGGGGAAATAGGAAGGTAGGTGTGTGTGTGTGTGTGTGTGTGTGTGTGTGTTGTTGTTGTTGAGTGCCTTGCAGCCTGGGCCTTTTCGTGAGGTCTTCTTCTCTGAGCTGGGTGGTTCTCGTTGACTCGGCCAAGCATGTCCTTTGCTTCCCTCTCCGTTGCTCACAAGCACTCGTGCAGCACTTGCATGTTGGTGCAGTTCAAGCAGCTGACGTGACAGCACCAGTGGAAGGTGCAGTTGCATCGCTCGGTGACGTGCTGTGTCCGGGTGCGGTAGCCCCTCCCGCAGCACAGCAACTCACAGCCGTCCAGAGCTGGGGAGGTGCTGTTGCAGAAGCGTCCGGCCGTGCCTGCTGTGCCTGTCTTGCCGCTGTAAGTGCAGAAGTTGGGAGACTTCTCAAAATAGACCAGGTCATGAGGGGAAGGAGGCTTGTGAGCTGGGTTCTCCGGCTCCAGATGGTGCAGCTCCATGCGGGAAGCTCGGTTGCTGCCTTTGTTGCCGTAGATGACCCGGGAAGCGCCATCAAAGCGATCCTTGAGGAAGTCCCCCACGGTCCGAAAAGTGGGCAGACGCATCCAGCAGGTCTTCACGGTGCAAGAACCTGACATCCCATGGCACTTGCATTCCTGGCGCATTTCTGTGAAAACAGTCTGGGGAGGGGGGGAGAGACCAAAAAGCCTATTAAGAACGTCAGAAGAATAATTCGGGGTTCCAACTCGAGATGGGGCTGCAGAAGAATAAATAAAAATGAGATCCAGACAGCTGTGAGGAAAGAAGAAACATTTATTCCTAAAAGCAAAACAGTTTGCCTTTAGGAGCAGGCTGCAGAGAAAAGGGGGATGTAGCAGCAGATTTTTACAGGGCGGGGGGGGGGGGTGTCTGGGCTGAAGTACAGGTATCTATGTGGTGGTTCTAGGGTGACACTGTGTGTGTGTGTGTAGCAATGGCAATAGAACTTTGACTTCACAGTGCTCTTACAGACCTCTCTAAGCGGTTTACAGAGTCAACCTATTTACCCCCAACAATCTGGGTCCTCGTTTTACCCACCTCAGAAGGATGGAAGGCTGAGTTAACCTTGAGCCTGGTGAGGTTCGAACTGCCAAACTTGCTGGTAATCAGCAGTCAGCAGAAGTAGCCTGCAGTACTGCATTCTAACCACTGAGCCACCACAGCACTACAGCACATTCCACAGTGTAGGTATGTTTATTCTGGTAAACATGACATTTCTTTGGGAAACTTAATTTAATTAATTCTGTTTGTGTTTGCAGGCCTTAACCTTTGATATGTGGATTAGGTCTGGTAACCTATTTTGGGATTTGAGGAAGTTTGCTCATTTTAATTGATTAACTTAGTTTCAGCTTCACTGTGAATTATCTAAGGGAGACACTGATTCTCAGACCATTGTGGGTTCTGTTAATATTTTCAGGGAAGATGGAAACAGTATAAAGAATAAAATATATTTGGATATAAAATTTCGTACAAGAACAATACACTTTTTCAGCACTCTGGGCTGTCCTGCCCCCCAAAGCACAACGCCTGGTTCCTAACTTGAGAGACCTGTCATGGCTATGGTGAAAACAAGGGGCCCCAGACTCCAACACTACCCCTTGTCACAAAACTCACTAGGTAGCTTCAGGCAAGCCAATCTTCCTTGTCTCAGTTTTCTCTCTGAGTAAAGAGAACTGATCTATTATAAAAGCTGTGAAGATGATGTCAGGCCTAGAGGATTAAGATCTTCCGAAAATGGCTGAACTGCAATTCCCAGAAATTTCATTTATGTCCATGTGGGCTAACTCTACTGGAAATTATACAGTGGTGAAATTCACATTTTTTTACTACCGGTTCTGTGGGCGTGGCTTGGTGGGCGTGGCAGGGGAAGGATATTGCAAAATCCCCATTCCTTCCCACTCTAGGGCCAGCCGGAGGTGGTATTTGCCAGTTCTCCAAACTACTCAAAATTTCTGTAACTGGTTCTCCAGAACCTGCTGAATTTCACTCCTGGAACTATAGATTATCTGGACTGCCAGAGAAGTTCTCCAGGCTTTGAACAAGCCAGCTAAAGGTGGCTTTTTCAATTCAAAGCTGTGAGGACTACAATTTGCAGAATTCCTGGTCTTAGTTATGCTATCTAGAAACTCTGGGAATTGAAAGGGAAGTCAAAATGTGATGACGACAGTGACAATAACAATACGGTAGTGTAGCAATGGTGGTACCGGTAGTTGAGGAGCTACAGTAGAACCTCTGGTTACAAACTCTTCTGACCACGACCAAATTGGGTTCCAACCCAAAAATTCACAAAGGTGGTGGTGGTGGGGGGGGGGGGGGGTTTGCAGCCAATTTCCCCTTCTGCTCCATTTTTTTTTTGTAAGTGCCAAATTTCCAAAATAAGGTTCATTATGTAACAAATTATGGTTGTGACCAGAGGTTCTACTGTATGTCCTATCTTTTCTGCTTCTTGGAATGATCAAGAGTGGCTGGTTGCCAGCACATCTCTGCTTTTCCCTGCGCACTCTCTCCCTTCGCTGCAAATCCCTTTTCCGAGGTCCATTTCTTTCCCCTTTCCTTGCAAATGGGACTAACTCCCCCCCCCCCTCCCATCCACACACCACAGATCCCCTCCAGTTAGAAAAATGTGGATGTGTTTCTCCAAGCCCGCAGTTTTTCTTTCCAAAGGGGTTTTTATTGCAATTAGAAGAACTGGAACCATTTCCTTCCAGATGTTTAGGAGCCCACATGTCAGCCTAGCTTGTGGTTCTGGGCTTGGCTAGCCTGCATAAGGCTGGCCTGATTAAGGGAGGCTTGCCCCATTTTAGGGGGAGGAGGACATCCCATTACCACAGCCCCGCCCCTCTCAGGTTGCTACCATTCTCCTCACAATCTATGCCCTGTAAAAGCAAACAAGCATATGCTTCTCAGTGTAAGTTCACATCCGTGCAAATAAGCAGAGAGAGGAAATACATTTTGTGCAGCCAAGCAACATACATAAGCAGGTATATTCTTGTGCCCAGAATCTCTTGTTTCAATCTGTTCATCAACATAAAGGCCTTTATATTGAGGAACAGATTGAAGTCAGGCAGCAAATTTGGGCATTTCTAAAGGCAGCACATGGGCAGATCGCAACCAATTCATTGGGATGTTTTCCTAAACAATTCTGCTAAAAGGCTGAACTTGAGTCCATTCCAGTGGGGCGTTATTCAGTTCCTGCCTTCTGCCAAGACATAAATACCCTAGTGCATTATGTCATCTTAAAAAGGTAAAGGTTCCCCTCGCACATATGTGCTAGTCGTTTTTGGCTCTAGGGGAAAGTGCTCATCTCCATTTCAAAGCCGAAGAGCCAGCGCTGTCCAAAGACGTCTCCGTGGTCATGTGGTTGGCATGACTCAATGCCAAAGGTGCATGGAATGTTGTTACCTACCCACCAAAGGTGGTTCCTATTTTTTTTCCTAGCATTTTTACATGCTTTCAAACTGCTAGGTTGGCAGAAACTGGGACAAATAACCAGAGCTCACTCTGTTACACGGTGCTAGGGATTCGAACCGCTGAACTGCCAAACTTCTGATTGACAAGCTCACATCTTAGCCACTGAGCCACCGTGTCCTTTATGTCATCTTAATTAGTAGCAAAAAAGTAGTTTGAGTTTTTTATATTGCCTGCAAACTATAGTTGGCATATCTCATACAAGGCTAAAAGGGATGTAGGAGAAGACCAAGCTGCGTTGGGGGAGTAGATTTAAACGCATCATCAGCTTAGAGTCACTGCGCTCCCACAAGGACTCCATTCCAACCCAGCCTGAATCCCATTGACCCTTATCTGGTGCCAATGTAGTGTTGAACGTTAGTTCACCAGATTCTTCTGTACAGGTAGTCCTCAGCTTATGATCACAATGAAGGCCAAAATTTCTGTTGCTAAGTTTTTGTTAAGTGAGTTTTGCCCCATTTTATGTCTTCTCTTACCATAATTGTTAAGTGAATCACTGCAGCTGTTTAAGTTAGCAATATGATTGTTTAAGTGAATCCCCATTGACTTTGCTTGTCAAAAGATTGCAAACATGACCCCAGGACACTGCAACCATCATAAATATGAATCAGTTGCCAAGCATCCAAATTTTGATTATGTGACCAAGAGAATGCTGCAACAGTCGTAAGTCTGAAAAACGGTCATATAAGTCACTTTTTCCAGTGCCGTTGCAACTTGAAATGGTCACTAAAGGAACTGTTGTAAGTCGAGGACTGCCTGTATAAGCTTGAATAAATCTTCTATGCCAAAATTTAACTGGTGGTCCCAATTTTTTATGCCTAACTAGGGCAATTTTTAATAGCATCTTCTGGGAGGGAAATGGCATCAGCTCTGGAGCACCCAGTTTGAGACCACAGCTTCTTTGAGATGTTGGAAATTCTCCTAAAAGAGATGGACTACAATTTGATTGTAGACCTTTAAACAAAAAGTAGGATCATCTGTATGTCCTCAGTAGGTGCTCATATTCTAATAATGGAAGCCAAGGTGCCAGAACACAGAAATTCAATAATCATGCAGATGTTATAATCCCATAGATACAATAAATTTACTAGAAACCTAGTGGAATATGAGAATTGGTGAGATTTGGTTGCCTTTGGATCAAATCATTACTGGGCGGGATGAGAAACCTGCAGTCTTCCTGGTGTTGTTCAATTCTAATTCCCAGTCCCTGGGCAAGGAGAGCTAAAGGTAAATGAGACTTATAGCATAGCAACAATGGGAAAATGAGAGGCTTCTACCCACCAGCTGTAGAAAAGACAAGAAGGACAGGGCAGGAGTGGATTGTTCTCTATAGCCAAAAGAACACAGAAGCCAGTAAATTTCAGACATCTTAAAAATAAGAGTGGGGCATATGCCACCTTCCAGATGTTTTTGAACTACAATTCTCCACATCCCTAATCAGTTGTCTGGAGAGGATGGGAGCTGTATTCCAAACACATCTAGTAAGACACAAGATTCCTAGATCTAGTTTGGGCATACTTTCTTTTTAAAGATGAAAATAATCCCGGGGATCAGATTATCACCCCCCAATTTTGATCCAACCTCAGAATCATTATTTACAGCAAATATTTTGCAGCTTCAGAGGTAACCAGAAGCTGAAGTGCATTTTCAAGCAAGAAACTCAAATAGGTGGATTGGAAATACACTTCAGTTTGGGATTCCTCACTTGCTATTTTCCTTGAAAATTAATGTGGCTAATCTATCTATCTATCATCTATCTATCTATCTATCTATCTATCTATCTATCTATCTATCTATCATCTATCTATCTATCTATCATCTATCTATCTATCTATCTATCTATCTATCTATCTATCATCTATCTATCTATCTATCATCTATCTATCATCTATCTATCATCTATCTATCTATCTATCTATCTATCTATCTATCTATCTATCTATCTATCAATCATCTATCTATCTATCTATTTGTGTGTGTTCCAGAATAATTCTGGAACGCCTCGAGCAATTTCAACCAAACTTGGTACACAGATGACTTACTCTCTGGAAAATAATATTGTGGGGATAAGACACCCCTAAAGCCCCTCAGGGTGTGTGTTCCGTTAAGATATAGCCTGTTGTGCCTTAAAATGGCTTCTACTGTACTGCCATAAAATGGCTTCTAATGTACATCACAGTGGAGTTGCCATGGTAATGGCTTCACAGCACTCCACAAGGGGGCTCCCTCTAGTAAGGGTGAAAATCCAACATTAGAAATTACGTTTGGTCCAGACATTTTCCCCCTATAAATAAATACCCGGGCAACGCCGGGTTATCAGCTAGTTAAGTATGGAAAAGAAGCAAAGAAACTTTATGTTCATTGGGACAGTGCAGTGTGGCAGGGAAAACGATTGTGCACCTCTCTGCTATTCTTTCAGACCTTTTCTCTCTGGCTTCCACAGCCGCTTTACAATTTGCATTATTTTTAATCAATGGATTCTTTACATCATTGTTGTCATCATCATTTTTTTTTACAGGATGATACAGAAGCCTGAAAAAGTCAGAGTTTGTAATGGATACCAAAGACGCTGTGTTTAAGCAAGGTTCAAAATGTTTCTTCCTAACCACTCTAAAGTAATTCTGTTTGCAGAATTAATCAAAAAAGAAAAATCCATGGCAATGGGTTATTAGGAAGGGCCATAAAAATAGGTTCTGGCTATGTCACATCCCAAAAAAAGGACACCGAAGAATTATAAAATGTGTGTTATCTGACTATCAAAATTATCAATTATTTTATGCGGAACATCTAAAACATTTGAGGCTTTTTATTTAGGAAAAAGCAACTGCAGGAAGATCACGTTTGAAAGCATATGATGGAAATATATAAAATGATACATCAACCTATTTTTTCTCTGTTTCTGTTGTAGCACAAGAATGGTGAAATAGAGTGGCAGTATGTTCAAGACAGACTAAGTCACTTCATGTGGAGCATGAGTAAATGATGGAATTTACTATCATCGGATTTGGCCAATGACTCTGGAAAGGAAGCCTTTAAAGTGGATCAAGATAAAATCATAGAAGGGGATATGTCAATCAATTTCAGTGAAAGGGAACCAAGGATATTACCAAGGATAATGTGTCTTTATGTTCATGAAAAGCATGAATGTGCCTTTCGGATTCATCTGGAAAGTCGCGGTAGGAAATAGCCTGATTTAGCAAAGCAGTTCTGTTAGTCATATTAAGGTATGACAACAGCTTGAGCTGAGTTTTCCTGAAACGAATTCTTCCCCAGATGGAGCGATGGATTCTTGGACTAGCTCATACTTGTTCAATAAAGTGCGCAAATCATTGCAAGGATTGGAAGGTAAACCAGAACTGGCAGTCTGTTGCTTCCTTCTGCCCTATTTGTAAGGCAACAGTAAAGCAACTGAGAGCTTGTGGTGATATATATAACACAAATATAAAAAGGCAAAATAAAAAAAATGGTTTTCTGCCTGGATGGTCTCCTGTAGTGAGCCGATAGACAGAAAGGGGGAGTAGTGAGTTCCCTCCCATATTTGGGCATACCAGGGGTTGTAACACAAATGCATACATATACATACACAAATACATACATATACATACATACATACATACATACATACATACAGACAGACAGACAGACATACATATCCACTAAAAAAGACACCAGGTTACCAAAAAAGGCTCCGGAGCTCTGTTATCGGCTACAGAGGCCTTCAGGAAAGCCTTGCAGGCAGAAGAAATGGGCCAGTAAGGCAGATGTCAGGATGTGTGAGGCCTGGCTAAAACTGTCCGAAGGTAAGTAGTAGGGCAGCTCCACCCCCCCAATCCCTACCCTAGCTTAATTTTTACCCATGCACCCTGGAGTGGGCGGGGTCTTAATTGGGGCTTATTTTGGGGTAGGGGTTATATTGGGCGCATGTGTAAAAATCAAGCTAGGACATACTTTTGGGGGAAGATCATATTTTCAGGGAAGCACAATATTCCCAGGATTCTCTTAAAACAAGAAGCTCCTGGAACACATTGTTTTTGATTCTACAATACAACTCTATGCTGTACGATAAAGTCTCGGATTCCAAATCCAATTTCATCCAGGTGAATAATATAGAGAGCTATAATCGCATTAACTCAACCACACATCTGCATAAGTGCATAATGATCTGAGTGGGGCCTTTTTTGCATGCTAACCATAATCAAACATTAATTACTTTGGAGGAATTTGACGGCTAGTTTTCCTAGGAATAGAACAACATAACTGAAATCATAGCTGATTAGCTCTTCAGAAAACAATGAGCTGGTACAAACACGGTCTGAACACATGTTGAAAATATTCATGATACTTATTGCAGAAGTCAAATGTGGTGTTAATTAGGGTCTGCTGATATCACTGTGCCCGACACCATATTGATATGAAAGGCATTCTCAATGCATGCAGTTCTATGTAAAGCCCCATATACCCCATAGCGGTCACCATTCTTCCTACCAGACGTCCTGCCTCGTTGTTGTGTAAATTCATCAAGAAGCGCAGGTCTCTTCCCTTCTCATTGGAGTCCACAAACTCTCGCCCAAAGACCTGTCCAAAGTCCACATTGTCACTGCAGCCACCCCAGTGCCAGTCGGGACCTCCTGGGCCCCTCCGTCGGTAGTCACAAGTGCAAGATTCGATGGAGCCTTCCGAGCAAGAACGGGCCACCGAGTGAGTGACCCCAGCACTGGTAATAGCAAAAATGAAGGCAGTCTCTCGGCAACCTGGAGGCAGAAGAGAGAGACCATACAACGTATCAGTGAACAGCACCGAACCTGGCTTAGTACAGGTAGTCCTTGACTTACAACAGCTCATTTAGGGACCTTTTGAAGTTACAATGAAAAAAGTGACTAATGACCGTTTTTCACACTTATGATTGTTGCGGCCTCCCCAGGGTCATGTGATCAAAATTCAGACCCTTGGCAGCTGACTCATATTTAATGACGGTTGCAGTGTCCCAGGGTCATTTTGTGACCTTCTGACAAGCAAAGTCAATGGGGAAGCCAGATTCACATAACACCCATGTTAATAACTTAACAACTGCAGTGATTCACTTAACAACAGTGGCAAGAAAGGTTGTAAAACTCACTCAACAAATGTCTCACTTGGCAACAGAACTTTTGGGCTCAGTTGTGGCCCTAAGTTGAGGACTACCAGTAGTTCCCAATGAATCCATAATAAGGGCTGCCTCATGTGCTTGAAGACCAACAACACATTCCTGACACAATGCAGGGGCAGCAGCATTCCTTAAAGCTTTCCCCCCCGCATACAAAAAAGTGGTATTGTTAGTTTCAAGGAATAATCATGGTGGTAGCAACCATAGCAATAAAAGTGGTAGCAGTAATAAGAATATAAGGTGATGTTACTCATCAGGCCATTTCAAGCAGTTGTACATTGCTTTCAACAAACATGGGAGCTGGGTAGGAGGCACTTCCTATGAGAAGAAACTTTAAGTTATGTACCCTCTGCATTTGTAAGTGAAGGGAATGAATAGTTAGGAGCTGTTAAGGGTGAGATGATGTGCAGAGGTGCAAGGAGACCAACATGGGAAGCATTTAATGGAGGTAGATGTTTAACTTCCCCAACCATCAGTATGAGAATTCCATCTCTCAGTTTCATAAAACCAATGGGCTTGAATCTTCTACCGTTATATCATCCATCTATCTATCTATCTATCTATCTATCTATCTATCTATCTATCTATCTATCTATCTATCTATCATCTACCTACCCACCTACCTAGATGTAGACATACATAGATGTAGACGTAGATATATATAGATGTAAATAGATATAGATATACAAAGAGAGATACAGAGGTACAGATGATATAGAGATAGAGATATATAGATATACTGTAGATATAGATATTTCTTCCTTTGTCAGATTGAGCTCAGTGGGGTTTAGGAAGTGGTGGTTCACTCTGTCCTCAACCAACAGCCTCAAAAGTGAAAACAGGAGGATTACTCTGAATGTAGGATTACACTCAGCTACTTTTGCATATGAATGGAAGGATTAATAACTTTGAAAGCATGTTTGAAAATGATAGCTTCACTATCTTAGAAGAGGCATTGCCTCTTGAATGAAAAAGAAACCCTCTTCCAGGAGAGCACAGCACCATGCATGCTGTTTGCAAAGATTCTGGCATTGATTTATTTTATTTATACAGCACCTTTCCTCCTGAAAAAAAATCCCTTTCTTTAAAAAAATTTAAATGCTTTAAAGAACGTTCTCCCCCATGCTGCCCAAGAGCTTTTTTTTTTACTTGAGCAATCTAAAAATCAATGGACTATAATGCTGCATCCCATAAAAAGAAATAGTTGTGGATTGTTTTCTGGATTGTGGATCTTTGCTGGATTTCTGATTTGGCTCATAAGGGAGAGAGAACTGGAGGGTCAGAAAAGGAACATTCAAGCAATAGAGTTTTCGTTTGTGGGAAAGGAATGCTGCAGCTCTCCATGGAGTGGGATGGGGAAGGGAAAAAAGAGAATAACAATTGCTTATTATAAAATCTGACATAATCTATGAAATCTGATGGACAAATCCCAGCTGTGGATATTTGTAATGGATGCTGGGCTGGGTTTAGACTTTAGATCTTAAAAACAGACTTCTGTACTCTTCATATGCAACTTCTCTGGGCTGGTCAAAACAGATGTCACTGTTTTGATTCAGACTACTTGGCCAAGAGACTGATTGCAAGGCAGAGGTGAGATCTGAGCATCAAATGCCAAATAGCCTACTTGCCTCACTAAACACAATAGAACACAGACAGTCCTCGACTTACAATAGTTCATTTAGTGACCGTTTGAAGTTACAGAGTCACTGAAAAAAGTGACTTATGACCATTTTTCACACTTACGACCATTGCAGCATCCTCATGGTCACGTAACGAAGATTTGGATGCTTGATAACTGATTTATATCAGCGTCACGTCGTCATCATGTGACGTATCCCAACTTTTTTCCCCTTCGCTGAAGCAGGGGTGGGCCTGGCCAGCACGTGAGGCATCCGGCCCGTGGGCCATGGGTTTGACACCCCTGATTTATATTTATAACTGTTACAGTGTCTCTAGATCTTGTGAACCCCTTTTACAACCTTCTGACAAGCGAAGTCCATGGGGAAGCCAGATTCACTTAACAACCAGGTTATTAAATTAACAACCGCAATGATTCACTTAACAACCACAGCAAGAAAAGTCATAAAATTCTCATTTAACAAATGTTTCATTTATCAACATAAATTTTGGGCTCAATTATGGTCGTATGTCGAGGACTACCTGTACTAAAGGCAAATCATTATGTCCACAGTCACGTTTGTAAATTAAACTTTTAAAAACAAATTAAAAGGAGTGAGGAGGATAAGGGCACCACAACACAACGGAGGGTCCAGTCTTAGAGGTTCTCTGTGCCCCTCCCAGCTGTTGTCTTTAATCTGGGCAGTCTAAACGGCAACTTCTTAAGCCTTCTCACCCAAGTAATGTATTTCCTTAATTTATAAACCTGTAACCAGCTTTAAATGGTGCTCATGAAGAGATACCTTTCAGCCATCAGAACGCACTTTACCACAATGCTCAGGCATACCCTTTAGCAAACAGCCAAGTTAACTAGAGGCATACTTGTTGATTGGTCCAAGATTCTAATAACAGAACAGGAATGAAGGGGATTCTCAGCCGTTCTTCCGGCTATTCCTCCCTCCCATTCTCTCCAAGGGATTCCCCCAATCTTATGGAATATACTAGCTGGATACCCATGCTCCGCTATGAAACTATGTGATCGGGCTTGAGAAATCGACACTTACAGCTTGAAAATTAATGAGTAATTATGATCGGCGTTTCCTCTCCCCTTTTCTCCCCCAGGCTTGCCCCCACAGAGGGGTAGAATGTCTAAACTCTTAGGCTGCAGGCCAGATGAGTCATGCGCTGCCCATGCCCATGCCCATGCCCAAGTGGCAGTTGCAACAGAGTTCTTTTCAGGTGGGGAGGGAGAGTAGAACGTATAACTTCTTAGCATCAGAGCATGTTAATAATAATATAAGAAAGACTAATGATCTGATGGTCATTTTGAAAAATCCTTTCTTAGCAAGCACTTAGAAGCCCAGAGGAACATACAGTATGTACCAAATTTCAAGTTTGTAAGCTTTACAGCTCTGGAGATTTTGTGATGCTGCGTGAGTGGTATTTCGCTTTAATATATAGAGATTGGAAGGGAGATGGAAGGCTTCCAGGAAACAGGAAGGGATTGAAAATAATTTTCATCCCCATTCCTTCAGTGGCAGCTTCCAGTAAGGCAGAGATGAGGAACTATGGCCCCTTTATGACTTATGGACTTCAACTCCGAGAATCCCTGAGCCAGTGTGGTTGATGCAGGAATTCTGGGAGTTAAAATCCACAAGTCATAAATGGGCCATAGTCCCCCACCCCTGCAATTCTACTCTATTATCTGTTTCTTGGATTTAAGTCCCATCTTCTTGTTCAGGAGCTGAAGAGGGAATATGTCATGATTCCTCCTTCCATTCCCCCCCCCCCCCCCGATTACAACAACCTGATAATGTCACCTGGGCTGAGAGAGAATGACTGATCCAAAGTTATTCGGTCAGCTTCCATGGCTGAGGGCAACTAGAACCTGTCAATTAATTAATAGGCTGTTGTTGTTGTTACATAGTATTGTTAGTATTATCATAAACACCATCATTATGGTTGGTCACACAATCAACCAGATGTTTAGACAAGATTTGGCATTTATAACCACCTATTGACTCCTTCCCAAGGACCTGGAATAGGCAGATATTATTTGATGGTGTTAAAGCTATTGTTGCAGGATGTAAACCATGCCAAGTAAAGCTGCCTTTTGTAATTGACTGATGGTGATTTTGTCAATGCCGAGGGTGTTCATGTGGTGCTCCAGATGTTTTATTTATTTCATTTATATCCTGTCATTACAAATAACTCAAAATGAAGAACATATCCAACACATCTTCATTTTCCTATTTTCCCCACATTAACAAATCTGAAGAGAGTGATTGGTTGAAGATTGCCCCAGCTGGTTTTCATCGCTAGGGCGGGACCTGGACATGCCATCTCCAGCTTTCTAGCTTGCTGCCTTAACCACTAGATCAAATTGGCTTTTGGAGGCCAGGGGGGAGGGGGGGAGAGAATTGCACCCAATGTGCAGGTCTTTATATTTTCTGATTTTCTCCAGTTCTTCCTCCTTTTTTCTGCTATTGTTCCATTATTCTGTTAGTCTGCTGAACTATGCTGTTAGCAGAGCTCAGCTGCTAACCCCAGAGTGGGATGTCATCATTAATAGCATCGTCACGGCTGTGCAATGATCCAAATTCGAAAGAAAGGTGAATCAGAGTGTGCATGGATGCTCATGTTGCATCTGTTGGCAACTCCTTAAAGAAGTTGCATCTTCTTGTGGTAGCTACTGTATACATTCCCATAAAATATGTATTTGGCTTAATGTGCTGTGGAGTGTATACCCACGCATGCCCCAAGACAAGTCACCTTTTAATTTTCAACCACCTTAATGTCCACTTAAGCTATTGAAATCCCACTGAAATCCATCAGATTTAACCAGGCCAGGTGTGCTATCAGTAATGATGTGACGCTTCTAACCCAGAACAGCAAGTCTGATATTGTTCTTAATAATGCTGAAGTTATGCAAAGTACTTCAGCCACATCCCAGTAATTGCCACACAGTTTGCTTCAAAAGAAGAGGTCAGCATGGGCACCATGAAAAATTCTGAGATATTTTGCTTTTGAAAAAAATAAAGCAGAACAAAGAACAGTCAGCTGATCTTTTGCTACCTGACTGTGCTCCCTTGCTCAGTTTCTCCAGGGTTCGTGGCTATTCCCCAAATTGACCTCATAAGTCATGGATCCTTTGATCATTCTATAGGGCTTATATTCTGAAATATAAGGCTATATAGCGGATGGGTACATCTGCTATTTTGGGCATCACCTGTTAAAATCTTGCAGAGAAGCAAAATTAAAGAGAGGAAAAATTAAGTACAGGTAGTCCTTGACTTACAACGGTTCATTTAGTGACTGTTCATAATCACAACAGCACTAAAAAGTGTGACTTATGACCGTTCTTCACAGAGGCTTGGCAACTGGTTCGTGTTGCTGTGTTCCAAGGTCATGTGATTCCCTTTTGCAACCTTCTGACAAGCAAAGTCAATGGGGAAGCCAGATTCACTTAACAACTGGGTTACTAACTTATCAACTGCAACGTTTGACTTAACAAGGGCAGCAAAGCAGGGTGTAAAAGGGGACAAAATTCATTTAACAAATGTCTCAGCAGCAGAAACTTTGGGCTCAATTGTTGACGTAAGTCGAGGTCTACCTGTAGAAGGTTCTAGTTGGAGGGGAAAAGGCCCTCAAAGACCTGAACCTTGGGGAGGAAAGATACTTTGCTCCTTCTTTCCATGCTCCGATTTCAGCAGCAGCAGCAGCAGCAGCGAAGCACCGTGAGATACACATAGTGCTTCTCAGATATGGCAGCAACAGGCACCAGATAATGCACTGAGCAGCTCTTACAAGGAATGGAAGTGGCAATGGGGCCAGCCATCCAGATTTAGTCCCAGTGAAATGGCTGATCCAAATGGCAGGGCAGGGCAGGAAGGTGGGTGAGTGGGTTTTGTTTGTCCAGCTGTGCCCTTTGAAGCATTTGCTTCGCTTAGCTCAGGGGTGTCAAAATCACGGCATCATGTAGTCATCTTGTGACGTATCGTGACTTTCCCCCCGCCCCTTCACTAAACTGAGGGTAGGGGTGGCTAGCATGTGACACATTCATCCCACAGGCCACGAGTTTGACACTTGTGACTTAGCTAAACAGGAGAGCTGGTTCCTATGAGGAAGGAAAAACAGAAAATGGGGACGAGAAATTTGTGTGCTCTGTGCAAAAGTCTGCTCTTCTTGACTGACACACTCATGTTTGCCGTGCTCCCCATTAAAAATGGAGAGCCAACTACCCATCGCAAAGCAACACAATTAGTTTCCTGCCTCCCCTTGCTAAGTCAGCCAGATTATAGGAGCAGGAATTCATGAAGTTCTCAGATTCATGAAGTTCACCTAGAGAACTGAACAGACTTCCATCCTCCTCCTCCTCCTTTTCTTCCTCCTCCTCCTCCTCCTCACCACCACCACCGTTCAAACCTCTTTTTACCCATATCATCCTCTTACCTCTGTTGACAATCTTGCCGAACACATTGGGGCCTGAGGTAGTAGGACAGTTCCAGCGGCGGTTACGGAATTGCCACTTACACTCCTTGATGGCGCTCTGCAGGCCACTGCTGATGCTATGCAGGATGCCTGGGTTTTGGCGGATAAGCTTGCGCTGCTTGCGGCTCAGGAGCTGCAAGGAAGGGTCTAGCACGAGCTGCACATTCTTGGAGTCGGTCAGTAGGTTGGTAGACGAGGCCACGTTGATGATTCCCCTGAAAGCAGAGGTTTCAAGAAGATTACATGGTGATCAGGACAGGGTGGTTTTTGGGCTCCTTAAGGACTCAGGTCTCCAGAATGGACTGAAGACTTCCAGCTGCACCCGGAAAATGCCAGATACAAACGTTTCACTCAAAATCTTGCAGTGTTGAATATTAAGCACTCCAAGGGCATTTGGAATAGGAGGGGTTAAGACTTTCTGGCATTCTTTGATGATTCTGCACAGCCTCTATCATGGGCTTTTTTTTAACCTTTGCTTTGGCCTAAATATCATTGCATTCAATGCTGCTAACATACCAATACATGTTATCTTTCTATCTATCAGTATCTATCTATCTACAGCTATCTACAGTATCTATCTCTCTATCTCTCTTATCTTTCCATCCATCCATCCATACACACACAGACACACAAATACACACGTATGTATTTAAACTCTCTCTGCCTGGTGATATATAACAGAATGGTCCAAATTGGCAAACAAGAAAATCAGTGCAAACGAAAATAGCAAAAGAAAAAGAGAAAAATGAAAATTCACAAATAGACAACATAACATAGCAATAGTACTTATATACTGCTCCATAGTGTTTTTTTGGCTCTCTCTTACAGAGTCAGCATATTGCCCCCAACAATCTGGGTCCTTATTTTACCAACCTCAGAAGGATGGAAGGCTGAGTCAACCTTGAGAAGGTCAGCATCGAACTGCTAGCAGTCAGTAGAATTAGCCCACAATACTCCATTCCAACCACTGTGCCATCCTGCCTCTTAACATCAGTTCCTTACCAATTAATTTAAAGAATAAAAAATAAATCTTCCCATAGTATAGGTTCATTCCCAGTAGGATCACAAGATTCATCAAAACATGTGAGATAGATCAACTAATAATCATGAGTTGCCTCTTTTACTGGTGGAAGATAATTAAAGAGTGAATCAGGGAAGCCCCGCTATACAGGAAAGCCAAAATCTAGGTCCAGTTGCAAAGAAGTCCCTCTTTTATTCCAGTTCAAATGCCAAACATATTATAATTTTAAGAAGTGAGGTACCCCACTATAATATTAAAAACATAATTAAAAATGTCTGCAAGTCATTTATATCATAGCAGCTGGGGCAATCACACTCTATATGACAAACGAAGAAATCATAGCAGTTTTTGGACAGGTTTTGGCAGGATGAGGAATCAATCTACTTACTGTAATTAATAAGAGGGGAGCAGAGTGTTCCCATCTCTTGCCAGAGCCACCCCAAACATGTGGAAACAGCTAAGGGGGAATTCCATATAAATTCCAAATCTAGTGCATCTGGCATTCTTGAATTAAGAAAATCTTGTCTGAGAATTTCTGTCCCCAACTTAAAGTCATGTAGGAGGAAAACAAATTTACTTAACAGAGCTGTCTAAAAAGAATTTGCTGTGCATGATTTCTATTAGGCAGAGGAGTTCCTTGCAGGATCCATAAAGAGAGCAGAGTGTAAGGTGCACAATTTCTGTTGCTCAAGCTTTCTCTAATTTGATATGCTCAAGATGAGTTAGAATTGCAACATCCAGAATTCCCAGTCAGTTCCCTTTTTCTCTTTAAACACCATAGCATTAAGCACTGTTATAAACTCCAGTCATTTGCTATAGAAATGCAATAAATGCCTAATAATATAACAGTTGCAGTAACAATACAGTACAGTAACAGTTCATTGAAATAAATGTAATCTTGGTTACATTTATTTTGTTAACCAACTAGCTGAGCTATATAAATGTTTTAAATAAAAATAAATAGGTTGTTATGCATATACAAAACATAGCTGTTATTATCTTACACCTATTTATTTATATTATTGTTATTAGATTAGATCGAAAATCTGGAATGTATATTTATTTATAAAATCCATACACTTTACTTTTATTCCAGATAGGATTTCAGAATATGACAGCCAGTTAAGGTTTTTTTTTTTGTCTACACACACGCACACACATGCACACACGAAAGAGACATGTATAACACAAATGTAAAGCCCAAAATTTTACCGTAAGGCTTAAAAGAAATTCAACCACCATTACGCATCACAACTGCAATTCCGTGCTATTGAAAATATTAAAATATTTATTTGAAAATTTAGAACTTATTCTCCAGAGAATGTAGAGGAGGTGCCAGGTACAACAATCATATAATATCAGAATATACAAAAAATTATTATAAAACATGCAGAAAAGCATTAGTGAAAAACGTTTTTTAAAATTAGAATTTACAAACCACAGTGGAGAAAAGCAGCCACATATCACCCCATAATAAGGGAGCTAGGTTCCTTTAAAAGGTCTCCGAGACCTCCCTGCCACCCTCAATAACAATGGCCACAACTATCCAGGGAAGAGAGGGAGAGAAACAAGGGCATCAAAATAAGAAAACAACTATTCTGGATACAGTATTTGAAAGATTCAAACTACAAGCCAGGCCCCACCCAGTGGAAGAGTTTGCAAACAACATTTGTTCATTTTCTTCATCCAAGTAGCTGCTAGTTATCCTGCCTTCCATCACCCCAGTCCTACACAGGTGGAGAATCTCTATAGGAGCACTAGATGCTCTAGGCAGCAGCTCCAATTGCTTTTTGCACTGATACCACCCTTACTTCTAGGTCTAGGATAACCCCCCAATGTTATGCCATTTCAAGAAGGAAAATGCATTACTCCACCACTGGAACTACTAGTATTGAAGGACGATAAGCCAACTTTTTCAACTTGGCACTCTTCATCCATACCCAACAAACTCCCATAATTTTTAGGTAAGGGAGATTATGGGGTAAGGATTAAAGTTCATCTGGAGGACAAGACTGGGGGAAGATTGCATGATCTATCTTATTCAGAAAATGACTGGTGTTAAACTGTTAATTTGTGGCTGCTGCAAATTGTGGCCTCCTTTGCTTTACAGAAGTGATGGTTCTAAGCTTTTTTTAATGTAGATGTTTGAACATGAAAAACAACAATAATCTGATAATTATTAACAATAACTATCATCTGATAATTATAATCAGCTGGCTTTTGATGGGAGCCACCTTTGATCCTGAAAGGCAAAATAAAAGCAAAGTAAAGTAAAAAAATAATTATTATTATTTTCCCATAGCCAAAAACACTTCACTCACTGCCTGGGTGAAAATAAACTCTAGTAATCTGACATGCTGGACACTTGATTTTATAAATTATCACTGCACTCTATTATTCATTCATTTTAGTTTCCGCTGGTTGATGTTTTAGAAGGAATCATGACAGGGAGAAGAGCTTTATCTGAGAGCTCGAATAAGAACGGGTATAGCACTCATAGATTATCTTTGATAAACAGAATAAATAAATAAAAAACCCAGATAACCAACAGATGGATAAATGGTACAGGCATACTAAAATAGTGAAAGTATTTCCTATTGAGCTATGGAATTAAAGTGCAGAACACTTGTTTTAAGAGTCTTTGTGATGGAAGAATATTTTCCCAATAAATTGTGTGTGCATCTTCTCCTTAAAACATTGTAAAGGGGTTTTGTAATACTGCATACAATAGTCCAAGCACTCCCCTGAAAACCTAACTCTAAATGGGAAAGAGGGTCAAAACCAGGGGTGAAATTCAGCAGGTTCTGACAGGTTCTGGAGAACCAGTAGCGGAAATTTTGAGTGGTTCGGAGAACCGGCAAATATCACCTCTGGCTGGCCCCAGAATGGGGTGGGAATGGGGATTTTGCAGTATCCTTCCTCTGCCACGCCCACCAAGCCACGCCCACAGAACCGGTAGTAATAAATTTTTGAATTTCACCACTTATCAAAACAAACACTTCCAAGGCATACAGTCCAGGTATTTCTAGGCAATCAGAAGAGTTGAACCTAAAGATGCTTTTTCAAAAGGCAACTGGACTTTCTTTTTCTTCCTTGAAGATATTTTGCTTCTCATCTAAGAAACTTCTTCAAGTTCTGAACTGAAGCAAAAAGTATTTTAAGAAAAAAAACAAGAAAGTCCAGTTGCCTTTTGACAAAGCACCTTTGGGACAACCATGACCTGGATGACTGAGAACGTCCATCGACAAACAGCTGAATTTTTGTCTCTCGTAACTCCTTATTCCAACACAACCTTTTCATTCGCATGATTTTGCAGTAGAGGCCAGTCTGTCAAAGCCAATGAGGCTCTCACCACATCTCAGGTAGAACATTGGGCTTTATGACTTCCAGTCCATTATCACGTTTGGTGGCAGGGAGCTAGAACAAATAGCAGTAAGAAGCATGGAAATCCTTCTTTTTTCTTTCTTTTTTTTCTTTTTACCAGTACTACCAAGGACCTTTGGGCCTCACTGACTCACTCACTGACTCACTTCACTTGGAGTACTAAAATGGTTGGGTTAATTTTCCAAAGCACTGCAGCCCTGAAATTTGGTACTATACATATGTCATCCGAGACATTTTAATAGCTAAAACAGTTTGGAAAATTGTAGAATTCCTCCTTGAAAGATGGGATGGAGGAATTGTATTGCCTCCAAAATGTTAGAGTAGATTTTCCCAAGCTACAGGTCAAGACTCTCCCTCCAAGGAATCACAACCAACTTTGTGTTTGAATGTCTGTGTGTGCGTGAGTGAGTGTGTGTGATCATTTTCTTTAAAGCCTGATCACTTGGTTCTGGCCAAGTGGAAGCAAATGCATTCTTAGACTTTGTTCCTCACTTTGCCTGAAAGAAAACCACTGTGGGAAGTTCCTGGGCCACAAAGTTTGGGAACGGCTGCAATATATATGTTACATTATAAGTTTTAAAAGCATTGTATTTCTTTTTTCCCCAGCTCAAACACAAATGAAAAAAAAATAGTTTTGTTCATACAGAGCTGATCCTGGATCCTGCAAGGTTTGACAAGGCTATTGAGTATTTCATACTTATGCATATAATCTGAGATATGCCAGTTACTCAAAACTATTGATAGAGAATTTAGAAATGTATCTGCTTCACACATGTGACACAAATGCACTTAGTCATTAGTGTATCACCATGCTACCCTTATAAACAGATATTTAATACTTATGCACCTCAAACCATTCTGATTACCAGCGGCATCTGAGAAACAGGCATTCTTTTCTTCTTTCAATCCAAACCTAGAACATGACCTTCAGCTTCATTCCAGAGCTAGGTAACTTTGAATCAGTCTCACACACACACACACACACACACACACACACACACACACACACACTTTCTCTGCCCAACTCACCTCACAGGGTTATTGTCGAGAAAATAGGAGAAGGAAGGAGTATTAGGTATGTTTGTCATCTTGGGTTATTTATTAATTCATAAAAACAGGATTTAAAAAAATAAATGTGGGAATTCTCCATATATACCTCAACACATTTGGAGAAAGAGGCACTTCCATTAACTAGAATTCTCTTTTCATTTCTACACTGAACAACCTATAACTCAGCTCATTTCCCTCCCTTGTTTCCCTCCCTTGTACTGAGCAGGTGCCACTGGCAATTTCAGATTCCATGTATCTGCCCTGACTCCAAGACCACTTCATGGGGTCCCGCAGCTACCCTTCCCAGATCCCATGTTGCTGCTTCAGTCCCACATGCAGAAAGCTAGTGCTCCGGCAAGAGACAGGGTGAATTACGCAGCTGGGTGAGTGGCCAGATCCAAATCACTGATGACTGGCAGTAAAAAGTTATATTGGAAGATATCATACCCACAAGGTATATAGCCATTGAATTTGGATGTGAAACCTCTACTTGGCCAGGATGCTTACTAAAATGATCATTGCTTTTCCTCTATTGATTCTTCCATTGGACCAAAAATCAGGCATGTATTGCAGTAGAGGGGCTAAAATTTGAAATGGGATTCCTTTGCTTTCTCGGGGCTTCATGGAGAGATTTCAACAGGAGTGTCAGGAATCAAAACCGAAAATGAGAGCTATATCTCTCTTCTCTGAACTATGATTGGAGGAAATATCTGCAGAATTATTTTTTACTTGATTTATCCTGGTGTCTCAGAAGAGGCATGCAAAGAAAATGGAAAGAAAGAGTACAGGCACTAAACACTTGAATAACAACATTAGCAGTGACGGAAATAGTGCAACAGTAAATAGCACATCATTATAAATAATTATAGCGAGGGTGCAACATACTTTAGTTATAGAGGAAACATTTCTGTATTAATAAGTAGCCTTGTAGAGGCAAAAGTAGAAGTAGCAACAATTATTAGTAATTCTTTGGTAGAAATCGTGTATGGTCCAATTCCAACTACAAATTTGGCCACCCCATGTGGATAGAGCCAAAGAGCCATTCGGGAGCTTTGGGCCCTATCCTTATCTCTTGCAAACGACAGCTGGATGCTCAAGTCTTCCAAGTTTCCACGGAGCAATATCCCGCAGAAACCGAAACGGGATCCAGATCGCTAGGCAAGAACCAGCGCCTGGTCCTGCTCCGCTTCCCCTCTTGGCTATTCGTCACTGCTTCAGAAGCCGAGTTCCGGGCAGCGCAAAGTTGCCAATTCGGGAGCCTCGAAGCAGCAGCAGCAGGTTCGATTTCCCTCCCCATCCTATCATTGAACTCGGGCGATCCGGTTTCGCCAAAGGCGCAGCCGCGCGTAAAGCGCACTTACCACCATCGGCCGCTGTTATTCACTGCTAGAGTGTTGGAAAGAGAGGAAAAAGCCAAAACCCACAAGGTCTTCAAGCCTAGCATTAATGCCACGGGGCTCATCGCTTCGCCTGCCTGCTCGAGGGAACCGCAGGAGGGGGGAGTTGGAAGCGGCGAATGATAGATGGGTGGGTGGAGAGGTGGGATGGCGATGCGGTCTCCAAAGCGCTCCGCTGGCGAGGCGCGCACCGTGCGCCCGGGAACTGGCCGTCGCTCGTCAAAAAGATGTGAGCCCAAGTTGAAGTTTTTATGGGGGTGGGAGGGAAAAGGAAGAGAAAAAGGGAGAAGCTGCAGGAGAAAAAGTCCCCGCGGGCCTCACTTGCAGGCAATCCCGGCTGCTGATGTCTCCCAGAAGAGAAATTAAGACGCTAGCGGGGGAGAACGCCGTGCGTCCTGCTAGCTGTGGGCTCCTTGCAGCATGTCTGCGATCCCCTCGCCAGGGCCAGGCCTTCTTATAGAGGCTGCGAGGAGGGTCGCCATAGAGTGAGCCATCCAGTCAGGAAGACCCGGCGCGGTGCGCGCCCGCGAATAATGCGCCCTTGCGCAAAAGGGACGCATCACAGCTTGGCAGGGGGGCGGGGGGGCTGTAAAAAAAATAAAAGAAAAGCAAGGAGGCTTTTGACGGGCCGCTCCCCTCCGCTTCAGATTAAGTTCCCGGAGTCCCGAGAGGCCGAAATCAGCTCATTCGGGGGGAGGGGAGGCTACCTCATGCTCGTCACTCACCCCACCCCAGTGCCTCATCCCACCCCACCCCAAAACGGGACCACGACCAGTCATTTGTTCCGAAGAATGTGTCGCCAGTCGCTCTGCTCCGTCCTTCATGACCCACGTGAAGGGGAATCCAGACAGCGCCGAGGCACTGAGAGGCACCCGTCCCGGGCACAAGCATGGTAGAGCCGGGACGCTGAGCCGGTCACGGCATCGCCCCTGACCGCGATCTTCAACTGCCGTCTCTGCTCGTGCAGTTCCATCCCGCGGGGATCGCCTCTCTCCGGGGGACTCCCACACTCGCCGCACTTGGCCGGCCAGGCTTTGCGGTGGTTTCGTTCCTCCTCTCCGGAGTCTTTTGGCTGCCGCTAACCAGACGTCATCCCCGCTTGGGCTTGGCCTGCAGAGTCCTCAGCGCCTCCTTTCATCCCGCAGTGGCGGAGAGAGAAAAGAGAAAGAGATTGAAAGAGAGAAGGCGGAGAGGGGGGGGGGGTGTCAGCAGCAGATGGAGTTTATTAAAGCTGTTGCCGCCGCCGCCGCCGCCGCCGCCGTCACTCGCGCGCTCAGCCCCGACGGCGCACTTCCAGCCCGAGAAATAGCCGCCGAGAAGCTGCAGAGGCCCGGGTTGGAGGGCTCCTCCGGAACTACCTTTAATGCGAGGCGTTCCACGTCTTGCGCTGGGTTAATGCTTTGCGTCATTCCAAAGGGCGCTCTCTTCTTTTTTTTATTATTGGTTGTCGATAAAATTCCAGTAGGTGAGATGCGATTGCGCTCTTTCTCATCCTCTGCCCTATTAATCCATAAACTTCTTGGACATCTTTCTGTGTATGTGAGCTAATTCTTGGACCCCCCCCCCCCAAAAAAAAATTCCTTTAAGGGAACACCGTGGCCTAAAGACCAATGTAGATTAGTTGGATGAGAAGCTGGAGACAATTTTAAAACTCTTCAGAGGCTTTGGTTTATGGTTATTCCTGTTGATTGCCACTGTTGATACTCACATGCATTAGCTGTCTACAGACCATAGACTCTGTCCTCTTCGTGGCCACTTCTAGCCCTCCAAAGCCTCATTGAATTGATTCAGGGTACTTTTAAATTTAAATGTTATGTTTAGTTCAGTAAAGTTTTCGTCTGGACTATGCTGATCTTCTGGAGTGTGGCCCCTCAGTAATGGATCAAATGTAGCCCTTGCAGGCATAATGGGCAATCTGCTTCATACCCTGATGGTCATAATTAGTTCTCTGATGGTCTCTTCAGACACTTGACAGTGCAGAGATGAAGTTACATACAAATAAAACCAGAATACACAATCTCTTCTCGCACAAGCACACACATAAAAACTTCACACACTTCTAACCAATGCAAAATTCTAGGCAGCTGAGTCCTCTTGCAATGCCAGGGCTCTTTTGTAGCACACAATTTTAGGTGCTTTCAAACGAATTTGGTTCATAGTTCTGCACATTTAGTTAGCCCCCATTTGAAAACCTTGACTTGATCTAGGGGGGTCCTGCTTCTCAGGAATAATTTTTGACTGCAGGAAATCAGCCTCCTTCTCACTGCCAGTTCCCGGCTCTCCTTCAATTAAATGTAGCATTAGTAATAGTAGTTTCAATTAAATGAAAATGAATGGAATCCCAGTATTTCACTGCTTCATTATTTATTCTAGGAATTGGGGGGGGGGGCTGATTCATATATTAATTCTCACAGATTGTGAAACAGGCCTTTGGTTAATTTGAAGAAGGAAAATAAAGATCAAGAAATTCAAGTCTCCAAATCCTATGAACACATCCATCTGCATTCCAAAAGCAATCCAGGGGATTGTATAATGAAGAAATAAAATACTGGTAGCTACATATATGATCCATTCAAAATTTTATGTTAAAAAAAATTAATGGGTCTTGCTGCAACAGCTCTCTGATTGATATATATCTTTTAAAAAACCATGAGGCCAATGCAAAAGTATATAATGAAGCCTTGGCAGAGATCTTAAAACAAAACAATAGCTTGGAGGATATTTGTTTGATTCATGAGTGAGTAACCTGTAGCTTGTGCTGCACACTAGACCCCTATCCACATTCAATCAGCTGACCAGCAACAGGTAGTCCTCAATATACGACCACAATTGAGCCCAAAATTTATGTTGCTAAGTGAGAAATTTATTAACTGAATTTCACCAATTTTGACCTTTCTTGCCCCTCAATTGTTTAAGTGAATCATTGCAGTTGTTAAGTCAGTAACAAGAGTTGTGAAATGAATCTAACTTCCCTATTGACTTGCAAAAGGTGATCACATGATCCAGGGACACTGCAACCGTCATAAATATGAGTCAGCTCCAAGCATCTTAATTTTGATCACGTGACCATGGGGATTCTGCAATGGTTGTGTGAAAAAGGGCCATAAGTCACTTTTTTCAATGCCGTTGCAACTTTGACCGGTCACTAAATGTATTGTTGTAAGTTGAGGACTATCTGTGTCAGGCAGCTGGGAGGTAAGAGATTACTCTTTCTTTCCTGTTAGTTTTGATCACAATCCCTTCACATCCCACCAACTTTCCTCTTTGGTTCTCTCCAGCAGTTTCCTCACACACCCTCATCCAGGAATGTTCCAGTTGCGTGCCTACGGTATTGTTGCCAGGTTTTTCCCAAGGGATTCTGTAGGCCTCATCTATGGAACAGATATAGTGTTATGATTGTCACTAAAATGATCAGTGGGCCTGCTAGGTGGCAGCACTTAGCTGACAACATCCGATTTTGGAAAATTAAGCAGCAAGATCTGGCCAGTGCTTGGAGGGGAGACCATCAGGAAATCAGAGAATTTTATAAATAGAAAACAACAAAAATTCAGGTTAGCCACTTCAAACCACCTCAGTATTTATGCTCCCAAATTAACAAGGATGTCTTAATGTAGTCCTTGGAAGTCAAACTCAAAATATAAGGAATTCATTTAACGTTAATATCACTGGCAAGAAAGATCTTGGAATATGCATGAAGTCATTGTTCAATTTTGTCTAATTAAAATAGAAAGTTCCAAATCAAATTGTTCGTATGTTCAAAATCAATTTACACAAATGTAAGTTTGGAAACCACTGGCAGTGAGAAGTTATCTACACTCAAGCAAAAATCTGTTGCCTCTTTAAAAGATATTCATAAATGCTTTTCAAATATGTAAAGAATATACAGGTAGTCCTCAACTTACAACAGTTGTTTAGTGACCAAAGTTATAATGGCACTGAAAAAGTAACTTATACCGTTTTTTTGCACTTATGACCATTACAGCACCCCTGTAGTCACGTGATCAAAATTCAGACGCCTGGCAACTGACTCATATTTATGACAGTTGCAGTATCCCAGGGTCATGTGATCACCTTTTGCCACCTTCTCCCAAGCAAAGTCAATGGGGATTCACCTGACAACTGCATTGATTCACAACCAGGGCAAGAATAATTGTAAAATGGAGCAAAACTCAGTTAACAAATGTCTCACTTAGCAACAGAAATTTTGGGTTCAAATATGGTCATAAATTGAGGACTACCTATACAAGTACTTTCGTGTGTGTGTGTGTGTGTGTGTGTGTGTGTGTGTGTGTTTGAAAAAAATTACATGGAAATAAGATGAAAAATGTATAGTAGAAATTTAAGAAAAAAGATTAAACAAAAAGTATGAAAAAGATACTGGAAAAAAAGCTTCTAATCTTCATAGCAGTTATAAACAAGCTTATTTCCTCCCACCCCCTTTAAAATTTTGTACATATTTCCCCACTCCTCACATTTAACCATTTTAATGAATAAAAACAAAAACCACCCATTTCCCACACCACATCATTTTTAACCATTTTCAGCAAAAACTCCAACTGCAAATATTTCAATTAGTAGTCACTGGCTTTATAATATTCTTCCCCCATTCTTCAAACATCCTTTGTATCATCCCTGGTGTAATGTTTTTTCCTGGCGTTTGAGGTGTTAGTGGTCCTCTTCTCTCTTCTTTCATTGCTTCCATGATAATAGCCATCTTTCTCTTTTTTAAAAATTTGCCTAACAAGGAAAAGCAACAACCAAAATGGAGCCCTTCTTCTTTCCCCCTTTTTCTCTATGGTCTTAACTCATTACAGTACCATTCAACATGTTCTGAGGCATTTGAATGTCAATCCCCACTTTGTTTAGAAAAAATGATCAATCATTTTATCTCGAAGAATCCAAACAGTTCTCTTTCCAAGAAGGTCTGCATTTTTAAAAAAATTGAAAATACTTTACAATAAGTCAGGGATTTGACTTCAGCCAAATCCTTTATCCATTTCTAATTTCCATAGACCAAACTCTTAAACCTTTTGCTGTAGATTATTTTTAAATCCTTGTAGTTAAATTCCCCCCACCCCTTTCCCTTATTCATGCCCAGGGTCATAGGAGCACTCGACAGTTCTCAATTTGCTGCTGCTTCAAGGATCTCTGTAACCTTTAAATAATGCAGATGTATTTTGGAAAGTGAAGTTAAGTCAGACCCAATGTCCATTACAGGCTCCACTGAGGCTGCAAACACCTATTTCTTCCTTGGCTTCTGGTGCTTACTCCCAAGATGCCTGCAGGGTCTTTGGAGACTTCCCCATGAGAAGCTATGTTCCGAAATACACAATTAATCTCTTTGGCTTCTCCTTATTCAGAGAATTGCATCAGTCTGGGATCACTATTGTCACAATTCTCCACTTCAGAATCATTCCTGCTCTTCAAAGATGCATCAGTTTCCACTTGGAAGTTGAGAAATCCATATTTCCATTTGATGGAATAGGAATGAAGGTAATGGCAAAGGTTCCCCTGCACAGGTGCTAGTCATTCCCAACTCTTATGGGGCAGTTCTCATCTCCGTTTCAAAGCCGAAGAGCCAGCATTGTCCTAAAATATCTCCATGGTCATGTGGCCGGTATGAATAAACACTGAAGGCACGTAGAACGTTGTTAACTTCCCACCAAAGGTGGTTCCTATTTTTCTACTTGCATTTTGTGTGCTTTTGAACTGCTAGGTTGGCAGAAGCTGGGACGAGTAATGGGAGCTCACTCTGTTACGTGGTGGTAGGGATTCAAACCACAGAACTGCTGACTTTTCTGATCAACAAGCTCAGCATCTTAGCCACTCAGCCACCGCGTCCCTCCTATTTTATATAATATGCACATTTAAAATGCATTTTTATATAGTATGCACATTTAAATGCATAAGGACAGCTTACTTGAGCACTTTGAATCAAGTTCAATCACTCATCTCATTTTAGCAGGGATGGATTTAGTTTATTTATGTCCAGAATGAGGCACACAACTATGAGGTAGAATCAGATTTAAAGATGGAGAAAGTTGGTGAGAAGAGAATAAATTAGCTGTAGAGATTAAGACATCAAGCTAGAAACCAGGAGATCATGAATTTTAGTTCTGCTTTAGGCACAAAGCCAGCTGTGACCTTGGACCAGTCTCTCTTTCTTAGTCCTAAGAGGTAGGCAATGGCAAATTACTTCCAAATCTTGCCAAGAAAACCTCAGGGACTTATCCAGACAGTTACCAGGAGTCAAGACTAACTTGAAAGCATGAAAAATTTTAAAAAGCAGTGAAAAATCTGAAATAATCCTCTTTTTTGTTGGTGATGGGGAAGGTACAGTACTAGAAAATCTTCCCTAAGCACTTTTCCCATTCATAAAATGCAGGGTAAATTTACTGAACTGTTTTATTTGCCGGCTGCTCAGTTACTATATTTGAATTATTGCCAGCCAGTTCCAGAATAAGTATCAAGGCTCTGACAATCAGTCCCAGGTATTTACATTAGATTTCACATGAATATGGCTTATTCAGAATGTTACCTTCACCTCCAGCAGCACAGGAAGTGCGTGAGAATATAGCTCAGCCTTAAAGACATTTAATCTGGTTTGCGGAAAAAAGCAGATTGGGTGAGGGATCAATTGTGAAGTAACCGAATGCTTCCCTAAACTCCTAGACCAAGTGGAGTTGTTCTAATAATTAATTGATTAGTAAGTAGTGATCAGTAAGTAGCAAACTTTAAAAAGAATGGATATCCTATGGCTCTCGAAACACTGCTGAATTAAAATAAATTTTGATTGTTGGCCACTTTGTATCTTCCTGTGAAGTTCAATATCTAGAAAGCTATGGATTATCCACTCTTGCTTTAAAACATGAAGAATAATGAGATTCAGATTTGCTCCACTCAGACGCCTGAAAAGCAGTTTGGAGAGATTTCTCATGCTTCCAGTAGTTGTTTGAAACAAACAGGGATTAATGTAACCTGCATCCCGTTGATTTCTATCAGTGGCTGAAAGGCTGAGTGTGTCTGGCTCCAACGGGAAGGCCTTTCCCTCATCCTTCCTATGTCACTCCTTGACCCATTTCAGCCAAATGCCATTTTGTCTTTTGTTCCAACTTTTGTTCTAACTTTAATAGCCCCCTCCTCCCCATCTTGTTGCTGGGCATACTTTATGACAGCTCCTTTGTGAGGGGCAATGGGATCTTAATTTGTTCCGCCTCATTCCACATTCTTAGAATAATTGCTAGAGAAAAGCTTCACCTTACAAACCAGAATGACTGAGTGGCTGCTCTCTTTGCTTCTTGTTGTATACAATCTCCTTGGATAAGAACTTTTGAGGGGGTCTCTGGTACAACAAGAGTTAGCCTAGCCATAATAAATCCTTGAGGATCCTCACCAAGTCTTGAGTGTGTCAACATATGTAGCTCTGGTCACATTAATTTTTGGCTACTCATGTCTTCTAGTTCCTTGGGCCTTCTGATCTCTAGGATTGATTTTAGATTGTAAAGTCCTTGATGGCAGCTTGGCCCCTAATCTTTTCCTCACACAAATGCAAAATATTATGGAGACTGATGGTGACTGTGTAATTTAGATTAACAATAGTCATCCTGAAATGAAGATTGTATCAATTCAGTTTCAAAATATTGTGTGCATGCTGAGTTTTGTTATTTCAAAATGGTAAGCCCACTTCCATCCTCCAAGTTAAAAAAACAGCACCAAGCACTCAACTTCTTGAAGCTTTTTGCATGGAAAGGCATACAAGATAAAATCTTTGTGTGACATCGTACTTTCTCCCCATCAGTCATGTGGAACGTTGAGCTCAATGCCAGATTTGGCCAGCAGGGGCTGTTACAGGATTGGCTGTAACAATCATTATTATGGGTCTTATTGTCAGCCAGAGGTTTACACTGTATTTGACATTTTGTCCACCTAGCGAGTCCTTCCCAAGGACTTGGGAAAGACAAATGTTTCACAGTATTAAATATATCATCATGGGATATAAGATGTTTCAAGTACAGCTGCCTTTTGCAATTGACTGATGATGATTTTGTCAATGGCGGTGTTCAAATGGTGCTCCAGATGAATTGAAAATAATAACAATTATTGTTATTCTCTTCTATCTCATTGTTGCCATCACCATCCAAGGCTGTGGAGAATCTCCAGTTTGACAAAACCTCATGCTGCATGTTGGAATTGTTCCTCTGAACAGTCAGTCTTCCCTTTGCATGAAAGGATCTTTGGGGGCGAAGAGCATTGGGAGAGGCAGTATCTCTAGTTCTGCCCTCCAAACTCAATATTTCCCCAAAATGTCATTCCATTTCTTGAGTCCATTGCTCTCTTCCAAAAGACTCTCCCTCAATCATCACTCTATAGTTCTTAGAGAGGAATTAGCAGTAGCTATGAGTGAAAAGAGTAACCAGACAAATGTTTCTTCCTCTGCTTACCCAAGAGCTCTTGCATCCTTTGAGATGAAGATGAAACTTTGGGAGCCATGGCATGTTCCATAAATACGACTCTTTCTCTTCCTTCTATTGATTCATTGTACAGCCACCCATCCATCCCATTTTGGAGCCAAGAAATGGCTCCAATGGAAGAAATCTAATTTAAAAATACAATAAAACATGTATATTTTTTAAACATAAAGACTTTATAAACATAATAAGCACAACCAAAACAGTTCCTACCCCATCTCCTCTTTCTGCAAAAATTCACGTGAATAAGTTAGAGTTGAATTTGTGTCCTTGTGAATTCATAGACACACCTGTGTAATTTTCTTGTCAATAATTTGCCACTGCCTTCTGCCTTCATACACACATACACACAGAAGTAGCATACAATCCTCAGGTTTCCTGGTTTTTCATCCAAACATCAATACAGTTCAGTTAAGTTTAGGTTTTCAAAGTCAACTAAATTAGCTGGTGATCACATTTGCCTAAGTAAGACCCTGTTTGCTTGATGGTAGAAAAAAATGAGGACATTAGCATGACTGGAATTCATTGGCTTTAGTGACACCACAAAAAGGGATTCTCACATTATCACAAAAAAAATGCTTCCTGTGGCATACAGAAGAATGACACTTCTTAAAAACATTAATCTCTAAAGGAGCTTTTCAGGGAAAAGTAACTATACATACTGTATATGTATCTTGGTGCATAATATATATACATAACTTCCGTTATGTTTCATATTATTTCCTAAATAAATAAACTTTGAATGTGAGATGCAGTAGCACAAGCTTTCTCTTTTGATGTCAATGTAACCCTACTAACTGATGAAGAGTGCTTTGAAGCTTTTATTTTCTGCATCTACAGGGTATTCTCTTAGAGGAAAGACAAAAATGATATGCAAACAAGCACTTTTATCAAACAGGTTATATACGTCATCTTCCTGTGTACTGTATTAGTCATAAACAATATCAATTTAAGGTAAAAATAGCCTCATCTTTGATCAGGCATAGTTAATTCTAATGTGCTTCTTTCTCTGGGACATTAAATAAGCAGCTTGTTTCTAATCCTTGGATAGTTGTTATGTGCAATTCATCTGTTATTGTAATGGCTCCTAGCTCAGTGTATTGTGCACACTAAATATCACTTTAGTTACACCTGCTATTGTTTACTGATTTGGGGGTTGGCCCTCTTGTTCTTATTGTTATTCTAACAAGTATTCCCCGAACCTTACAGCAGGATGGAAAAGACAGGAAAATGCCTTAAATCTTCTGCTTTCTCTCAAGACATGAACTCCTTATCTGATTAATCACCATCACCCACAGTTTAAAGGAGCTAAAGGGAAAAAAAATACAGAAAAGAGCATGTAAAGAAACATATGTATGGTATGTTACTTCAGGGATCCTCCCCTCAAGCCCTGCTAGGCTGCCTCATCAGGCTGAGGAGATTGTTCCTCCGAGAAATGAGTGAAGAATATCAGGAATGTAGATTTAAGAATATACAGAGAATCCTCGACTTGCAGCGTGCATTTAAAGATGTTTTTAACTTACTACTCCCTTGGAAAAAGTGACTTACAACCAGTCCTTGAAGGCTGCTGCACCACTCTGCAGGCACATGATCATAATTTGGCCACTTGGCAACTGGCTCTCATTTACAATGGCTGCAGCATCTTGTAGCCATACGATCGCATTTTGTGACCTTCCCAGCTGTTTCTAACAAGCAAAGTCAATTGGGAAATCCAGATTTCACATAATACCCATGTGATTAACTAAACTACCACGATACATTTAATAACCATGGTAAAAAATTGTCGTACAATTGGGTCCAGTCACCTGATGCCTCGCTTAAAGACAGCTTCATTTAGCGACCTAACTGGCCATCTGAGTCATTAAACCACCCCAAGGTTCATTTAATAACAGTAAAATGTCTTTAATTGCTCTATTCTTATCTAAAATGCAATAAATTACCTAAAATCTGAAGAATTTTAAACTTCTTCTAAAGACCCGAGGACAAAAGCATGCTATATAAGGAGTGTTAGACACTAGCTTCAGTTATAGTGGTTTCCACCAAGGTCCAATGTTCTGGCGGGAACAGAGGTTTAATCTCATTGGTCGAAGGGTCTGACAGCTCCCTATAATAGGAAGGTTTCATGAAAGAGAAGACAACCATTATTATTTTATTACCCGATCTAACACTGGCGACGAAGGTGGAATTGGAAGGCAACTAGGCAAGCCAAAAAGAGCGTAGCAATCCAGCAAGTAAATCCAGTCCGGAGCTCAGCACCTACGTTCCCTCTAAGGTGCGCGGCTGCGCTAGCGCGCAGGTGGCAAGAAAACACCGCGCAGCAGTTTTCAACTGCCGCGCAGTGATTTCTATTGCCACAGGCTTTGGAAGCTGGGGAGGTCCTTTGCAGGCAGCTAGAACGGGCCGCCTGCAAAGGACTTCCCCAGACTTGCTTTGAGGAGCACGGGGCGACTGAGGCTAGTTGTGAAGCCCCAAAGCCCCCACCGCCACCGGAAGAACTGCTGCCACCACCTCCTCCTCCTCCTCTAACAGGCAGCACTGCCGGATTTGCCGCCCGGCGCTGCGGCTGAGATGAAGCCGGCAAAGCTCCAGCCGGCATCTCCGCGCGTGGCAGCAGCGCCTCCCCTCGGGGAGGGAGCAGGGGGGAAAAAAGCCTCATGGTTCTTCAAAAGCACGGAGGAGGAGGAGCGGGCACGGGTTACCCAGCGCTGAGCTCAGGAGCAAATCTGGTGGTGCTGTTGGAGGAGGAGGAGGTAGCAGCAGTTATTCTGCTGGCTACTCGTCGGCAACTTCAGCAGCAGCCCTGCCCACAATGAAGAAAGCAGAGATGGAGCAGATCCACGCAGATGACGTCGCTGCAACATGACTGGAGGAGGAATTCTGGGAGTTGAAGTCCACAAGTGTTAAAGCTGTCAGGTTTGAAGAGCTCTGCATTTTTTTTCTAGGGGTGGAAGGGTCTTGTAACTTGACAGCTTTAAGAGTTGCGTGCTTCAAATGCCAGAGTTTCTGAGCCAACATTTTGGTTGCTAAGCAGGAGCGTTGTTAAGTGATACTGATATTATATAACACTTTGAATTAAGCGGGTACCTTGAAGAAACATAACTTTGAGTTTCAAATCATACTGATTTCGTTGTTGTCTTAGGTGACATCTGTGAAAAAAATTCGGGTGCTCAGACATGAAAATGTGCCGCTCAAACACTATACTTTTCTGCTCACATCGAAAAAAAATTAGAGGGAACATTGCCAGCACGGTTTCGCGATTATCAGGGGAACCGAGTCCCCATCGTGGGCCAGGGCCAGGGCACCTTCCGGATGCATTTCAAGAAATACAGCGGCCAACTCCCAGTGACGGTGGTCAGCGGCGACCTGCGGAGCCTCCTGGGACTTGACTGGTTCAAAACCCTGGGCCTAGAAGTGACGCCTTGAAAGATGAGAGCGCTGAAGCAATTTTTAAGAAGTTCGAGGATGTCTTCGGCACCGGTCTGGGTAAGCATGTGGGGACTCCATTCTCTTTTAATTTGGACCCCAACATAGCCTCAATAAGGCTAAAACCCAGGAGAGTATCTTTTGTTCTCTGCCTCAAAAATGATCTGGAAATTGACAAGCTCGTAGGCCAGGGAATCCTAGAGCCAGTTGATCACGCCCGCTGGGAGACCCCTATAGTGACACCTGTCAAATCCGATGGGTCTGTCCACATCTGCGCAGACTACAAATGCACAATCAATAAAGCATTACAACAAAGCGCTTTCCCTGTACCCACTGTACAGCATTTATTACATTCTTTAGGCCCCGGCAAAGTATTCTCTAAATTGGACATGATGCAGGCATACCAACAATTGCCTGTAGATGGCGCTATGGTGGAGGCACAAACCATTCTGACGCACAGGGGTGCATTCAAATGTCACCATCTGCAATTTGGAGTTAGTATCTTTTACTTTTATTTTATTTCGTATTTCTAGTATCGCCCCTGGACTGTTCGAAAGCATAATGGAATGGCTTTTGCAGGGGATTCCAGGAGTCGTCCCCTATTTTGATGACATCTTGGTATCGGCTGCAAATGAGGCGCAACTTTTCAAACGTTTGCGAACTGTTTTGACCAGAATTCGGGACAAGGGCCTCCGTCTCAAAAAAGAAAAATGCCAAATTAGCATGCCAAGGGTTGAATTCTTAGGGTACCTAATCGACGGCTCTGGGATTCACCCGACCATGAAAAAATTAAAGCAAATCAGGACGCCCCTACACCTCGCAATCAAACCGAGCTGCAGACGTTCCTCGGGCTCCTTAATTCCTACAGTGTCTTTCTTAAACAGAAAGCCACCGTTGCTGAGCCCTTACATCGTCGCGAAGAATGCGAAGTGGTCCTGGCTGCCACATTTGCTGTGGTAAAAAGATTTCTGTCAGCGGACACGTTCCTGGTGCAGTACAGCCAGACCATGCCACTGCTGCTGACCTGTGAAGCTTTGCCATTTGGCAGCGGAGCCGTCCTCAGCCACTGCATGCCCAACAGAACCGAGGTTCCCATAGCCTTTTACTCTAGGACTTTACTCTAGCTGGCTGTAGGTCCGCTGCCGAGCGGACCTACAGCCAGCTGGACCGTGAGGCTTTGACCGCAGTGACTGGAGTAAAAAGGTTCCATGAGTACCTAAACGGCCATGATTTCAAACTAATTACGGACCACAAACCGCTACTAGGCTTGCTGGCTGGGAACCGACCTACTCCTGTGTCATTATCACCGCGGATGACCAGATGGACCATTTTCCTAGCTGCCTACTCCTACCGGCTCATCCACCGACCAGGTGCCACTTCGGGGCACGCCAATGCTTTGAACCGCTGCCCGCTACCAGAACTTCTTGCTGATCCTACTCTCGAGACACCAGTCCTTTTCATTGACTGCTTGGAGACTGGTCCTGTCTTGTCAGTGATGTTGCCCGCCACTCTGCAAAAGACTCCACCATCAAACAAATTTTGAACTGGGTTTGGAGGGGGTAGTCCAAGGGGCCTGTTGGGTCTGAATTCAAAATGTACCATTGTAAGCGTGACGAACTGTCTGTTGTTAATGGCTGTTTGCTATGGGGGGACCAGGTCGTTGTTCCACCCAAACTGCACATTGCAGTTTTTAGAGGCTTTACATGTAGGGCATCCTGGAATTGTCAGGATGAAGTATTTGGCCAGGAGTTACGTGTGGTGGCTAATATGGACAGGGAGATCGAAGAATGGATGGCTACCTGCACACCGTGCCAGGAGTCCAGACCAGCTCCACCAGAGGCGCCCGCTAAGGAGTGGGAGCGACCTCAAGCACTGTGGTCTAGGGCGCACATTGATTTTGCTGGCCCAGTTCATGGCCAGACATTCCTCGTAGTTGTGGATGCCTACTCGAAATGGCTAGAGGTAGTCCTGATGACCTCCACTACGGTAGAAACTGTCATCAAGGTACTACAGAAACTTTTCTCCACACGCGGCCTGCCCAATGTCCTGGTCTCTGACAACGGGCCCCAATTCACGGCCATGCAATTCGAGACCTTCTTAGCAGCACAGGGAATCAGGCATGCCCTGGTCGGCCTCCATTGGTCAGGCGAAGAGAATGGTGAGATCTGCAAAAGACGCCCTATCCAGGATGGGCCCGGGAGATTGGCAAACACAGGTTGACCACTATTTGCTAATTCAACACATCACGCCAAGTGCCACTACAGGGAGAAGCCTCTCAGAGCTTCTCATGGGTCGCCGGCTAAGGTCCCACTTAGACCGGCTACACCCAAACTATTCTGCCGTATCGCTCCTTGACTCCACAAGAAAAATTCGTAACTTTAGCGTAAGGGATTCCGTTTACGCCCACAACTATGCCGGGGGAACTCTGTGTATTCTTGCCACAGTGATAGGCATCACCGGGCCTCGCTCCTATCTTGTAGCGCTCGAGGACAATCGGAATTGGAGAAGGCACATTGACCAACTCCGTGGCCACCTCTCCAACTCCTCTCTTAGGCAACCAGAGGTAACTCCTGCACTAGTTAGCCAAAGCCCTACCCAAACGGAGCAAGAACTCACTCCATCCACAGGCAGCTCAAGCCCAAAGGTACAGGGGAACTTATCTGGTTGTGTTGCAGGCCCGCAGCAAGCTGCGAGCGAACCGGCTCTAGAAGCTCCAGCCGTGGCCTGTGAAAGGTTCCAGGAGCTTACACCAAGCAGAGCTGCAGAGCAAACAGGTCCATCCGACCTGTAAAAAAAACTCCCTCCGACTGACCAAAGGTCAGGCAGAGCTACCAAAAAGCCCACCTACCTGGGTGGGCTACCAAAAAGCCCACCTACCTGGGTGACTACGTAACCAGTAGGACTACTACCAGTAGGGCTACTCCATCTAAGAGGGGAGGAGTGTTAGATACTAGCTTCAGTTATAGTGGTTTCTACCAAGGTCTTCTGTTCCGGCAGGAACAGAGTTTAATCTCATTGGTCGAAGGGTCTGACAGCTCCCTATAAAAGGGCTGCTGTCTGACTCAACCTTTGCTGGATTGTACATACTTGTTCTGTTACAATAAAGAGCTGTTGTTGCCTTTAGCCTGAGTGTGCCTTTCCGTTACCCGATCTAACAAGGAGCTTAACCATGAAATAATAGGAAGGTTTCATGAAAGAGAAGACAACCATTATTTTGTCTAGTGGTTAAGGCATCAGGCTAGACAACAGGAGACTGTGAGTTCAAGTCCTGCCTTAGCAATGAAAGCCAGCTAGCTGGGTGACTTTGGGCCAGTCACTCTCTCTCAGCCCAACTCTCCTCAGTTGTGGGGAAAACAGGAGGCGGAAAGCAGATAGGTTCACTGACTTGAGTTATTTGTAAAAATAATAAAGCTGGGATATGAATAAATAAATAAAATAAAGAGAAGACTAAATAGTAAAGAGTTTTGACAGAGAATTCAAGGTAAAGAACCTGCAAACATAAAAAGACAACTATTAGCACAACAACCACTGTACAAAACATCGCAAATCTATAAAATACCCAAGAGTTGGAAGTTTGCATTCCAAAGGACACAATGATAAAAAATATCTCACACAGTACCATTTAATGTCACAGTGAGGTTTAAAATGGTATTTTTTTAGTAACCGTCACATATCAGAATCCTTGTCTAGCAAGAGACAGAAGGGTTTTTTACTGATTCCAATTTCTACGTTTCAGGCTCAAGTAACTTTGCTGTAATTTTCCTCTGCAACTGGATGTTGCAATATTGGCCAAATCCAAGACCATTCAGATATAAAAGCAAGAATAAGTTGTTGGGGAAACAGAAACTTTTGAGTTAGGACAGCTCAGGATATTTTCCAAAGAGCCAGGAACAAGTTCACTTTTAGGCTTCCAACAGAAGGCTTATTTTTCCAGAACCAACTACAAGGAGGGAACCTTCACAGAGAAGGGGGGGGGGGAGTTTGGAATGAAAAGGAACAATAAATTGACTATATTGCCGATATGTTCTGGAGAAAAATCTAAAATCCATCACCGTGTCCATTTCCATGATCAAATAATTTTCTCTTTTCTTGAAAAGAAAAAAATATATATTCTATTTTCTTTGTTGTCAGGCTAAATTTTGTAAACTTTTCCCAGATTTCAATTGCATTCCCTAAAAGATAGGCTAATAGGATAGGCAGGTATTTAGCCCAATTCTGCTTTTCATCGTACCAGACTACTATGCAATTCTCGTAATCACTCTCATTCACTCGGGAAATGGGATGGTGGTGGTGGTGTTTGGGGGGGGGGGGGTAGTACCTTCAAGTCAGTACTGATTTCTGATAACTGCCTGTTCAAGTCTCTGCAGCTATTTTGGCAAGATTTTTCAGAAATGGTTTATCGTTTCCTCCTTTCTGGGGCTGAGAGAGCGCGACTAGCTGATGTTGCCCAGCTGGCTTTGCGCCTAAACTAGGATTGGAACTCAACAGTCTCCTGGTTTTTAGCTAAGGCTTTAACCACTATACCAACAGGTTTTCTGCTCAAGAAGTCTTATAAAGTTCTTTTCTTCCATATTTGATGAAATATGCCCTTCTGTTACTATTTATACTTATATTTCCAGTCATGTGGCACAGTGTTTACAAGATACACCTGCTTTTCTACCAAGGTTTACCTCACTATATATCTCCTGTGAGAAAACAGCAGAATCACAACCAAGTCAATAGAAAAATATAAAGTAGCCCATTTGGTGATCAAAGATTTTGCATGAGATATTGCAGACAGTCCAGTGTTAAAAATGAGCGAAGTTTAGAGGAAGATTATAGAATCATAAAAGAAGACTGTAAAAAAATGTAGAAATTCCTACAATCCAACAGATCAGAAATAAAATATTGAAACACAAAACTAAAACAAATACGCTATAATGAGGACTCATTTTTGATGAGAAATTATTGATTGCAAATATCTTTTGGCATATCTAAAGATATGTTGTAAAACACATTCAGTTTTTATGAGTTTCTAGTTCCCAGAATAATATTTATAGTGGACAACTCCACAAAGGGACCAATCTTATCAGCATCCAGAGTGTGTGATGCTGCTCCTAATGTTACAATTCAAAACCTGGCTTTTCTTACCCATAATTGTTTTACCATACCCAAATTATGTGAAAAAAAATCAGTCTAGTTTTAGTTCAAAGTGAAGAAAAATGCTGTTCTGGGAGCAACTATGACCTCCTTTTGTGAAAGTCCTTCTGATAATAAACACATTATTATTTGAAAACATTCCTTCCTTTACAAGAATTCAAAATAAAACACTACATCACTCTTTTGAAGTACCTGAAATAAAAATTGACTTAGCAGTGGGTTTCCAATGGAATCTTAAAAAGATCTTCTCTAAGCTTGCTCAACAAAGACACACTGTATTCCAGTTTAGTTATTTCAGTTACAAGAATCCTGATACTTATTGATCCCCTATTATTTCCCCAAAAGTTGTACCTGTAAGACTGGAAGGAAAAAGTCTGTACAGTATTTGCATAGTTCCTTTTCCCACAATTTGTTCAGAACCAAAAGCTGCACTTCAAACGCATATCCACACAGGTTTTTTTAATTTTTATGTAGACCACATATATAGACAGTGTTACATTTTTCCTAAAGTAACATGTTGTGGTGTGTTATAGAACAAAGGTGCAACCCAGCCACGCCCCACCAACCCAGCAACACAATATAATATTAAAGTGCCTCCAATCCATCTTTTTTCAGTACATTATCTTCCAACTCTGAGCTAACACCAAATTCAGATGATTACCTAGCTTCTCTTTTTGCTACGATTGCCTTTTACCACTTCTATCCCATCATTTTCCATTTTTGTAGAAAAGGCATCACAAATACACATACGTAAGAAATGGAGACAAAAACATATTTAACAGAAATTATAGCAGATAGACCTGACAGAGAGCTAGTTTGGTCTAGTGGTTAAGGCTTGAAACCAGGAGACTGGAGTTCTAATCCTGATTTAAGTATGAAAGCCAGCTAGGTGACTTTGGGTCAGTCCCATTCTCTCAGCCCACCATATCAGGCTTAGGTAACAAGCCCATCTGTCAATCAATACTAAAGTAGTTTTTTTTTTAAAAAAAGCAAATCCTGCTCTTGGAGAAACACTAGGAAAAAAATAAAAAGCAGATAGACTAAACCCAAGGAATTGGAATTAAAATAACAACAATTCCAATGAATCAATAATCAACAAATCCATTTGCCAAACTACCCTTTCCAAGGTCTTAATTAAACCAACAAAGCCCCAACCCACATGTGACAATTTTCTCTCGTGCTGAGTGAATGTTTATGGATGGCAGGAGTCTTTCAAATCCTGCTCTTTGCGCTATTTGTAATAAACCAAAGAAAGAGAAGTGTTTTCCACAGAACAACACTCAGTGGGTAAAATCTGCTAATCGCATGGAATGTGCACGCTTGTTCTCCACTGAGTATTCAACAAAGAGAAGAAACTTAGCAGTGCAGGACACAATTCTACAATCCACATACTTTCCCTCCCTTCCATATGCTGAAGTTCTATTTCTCACTTCTCCTTGACTTCTTCCCGAAGCGTGCCAATCTGTCCTCCTCACAATGTCCCTGTGATAAATGGCAATTTCAAAATTCCTTTTTTTGCTATTTTCTCCCACACCACAGACTCGCACCCATTAGTGTCCCTACCTTATTACATGACTTAATGGAGTACTCTGCCTGCTTGCCATTTTTCACCTGTAGTTATCCTACCACTGATGGAAATTACACCAATACACATGGGGAAAATGTGTCTCAGAGGCTATATACTCTTAGGTGAGGTGATTACAGAATACACATTTGTCCGGCCAATTACATATCATTCATATTACAACACTCGCTGCCTACTGGATGAATGTGATGCCCAGTTTGGATCAGTTAATAGGGGGGTGGGTATCTGGAATAGTTCAACACACACACACACACACCACAAAGCATATATTTGTGTGATCATCTTAGGCAAAGGAGGGTCAGGTTTGGTGGCTCCTTGGTACAGGAAACCATCAATGGCCTATTACTTATCTCCGTTGGACATCTTGAGTATTGCACTTCCAACCCCATGAAGCACGAGAGGAGAGGTCCTCTTTGCTGTGCTCAGCTTTCTCCCTAACAAGCTTAGCAAGTCTTCAGCCTGGTCAGGTGCTGGAGTAGCGTTAATGTGAGAACCTGATAAAATCACAGCATTATAGACTCAATGGACCTCCCTTAATCCCAGCATCCTTTGTGGGGCCAAAGCTGTAGGGAAAACTTTCTCGCTTGATCTTAATCTAACGCCACCAACAGCTGAAGAGACTTGAAAGCTTTTATTTATCTTTAGCTACAGCGTGTTCTCTAAGAGAAGACAAAAATGACACGCAAACAAGTACTTTTATCTAACTGGTTACATACGTCATCTTCCTGCATGCCTTATAAGGAACAAACAACAGTAGGTTTAGGATAAAAACAGCCTTGTCTTTGATCATGCATAATTATTTCTAACTTGCTTCTTTCTCTGGGAATTTGAACAAAGAGAGACCGTTTATAATTTTTGGGTTCTCTGATTCTCCTTATCATTTATCCTGCCAGATGATAAGTCATTCTGTGCAGTTTATTTGCTACTGTAATGGCTTCTACCTTATTCTACCATAGAGCATACATATGGCTTTAGTTATGTATGTGAATGCTTACTGGCCTTCAAGTTCCAGAGTGCTTTTGACACCATGCTGTAAATGCAACTCATGACAGCTTAAGAACTTAATGGGAAACTAATAGGCATGTTTTGATTTTTTAAAAACTTTAAAACGAGAAATGCATTTCGGTGGGCTCATACACTATTTAAACATAACATCCTCAATCCTCACAACAATTCCAATCAAATACAGTATGTAGCTCTTTTTGAATATCCCAGATTTCCTCTACAATGGTGTTTTATGAAGGATTTTTTTTTTGCCAGTACTTAAATCACTTCTTTAAATGCCTAATGCTCCTCCCCAAATGTATTTATTTATGTAAATGATTAATGTGGTTTTCCATCTTACTGGGACTTTCCATGGTGGTGAAAAATGAAATTGAAACAAAAACAAAAAAAATAAAGAACTCAAATTAAAACTCTGATCAATTAAAATGTGACACACCAAAGGTCCCAAAATATCATTCTTTCAATCAGAAAATAGCAAAATCCAAATCAACCAATCCAACTTACCTAACATGCCTGTCCAAATGTCTGAGGGAGTAACTGGGATTGCGGGGGAGGGGGGGGAGATGGTATTTAATAAGGCAGGCCATAACAGAGAAGACACATCTCCTGGGTCCCACAAGATGGCACTGTTTAATGGGAGGAACCTGGAGCACACCAATTCTTGCGAAATGAGCAGAAACAATTGTGGGGTGGGGGTGTTTAAATAACTTGACCCTGTGCCGTGTAGGGCTTTATGAATGATAACCAGACTCTTGAATTGCACCTGGATGGATAAGCAGTTTAGAATCATATAGAGTGCACCATGGAACACACTGAATTGTTCCTCCTGCTGCGCTCAGTTGCAACTTCCAAAGTCTTCAAAGGAAGCCCATGACAGCATATTTACAATAATCCAAACAGGAGGTAATTAAGGCATGAGTAGGATCTTCCAAACTAAAAATGGAAGCAATTGTTCCACAATATCTATGGAGTGTCAGGGTTCCAAGTAACACCCCCAACAAAAGAAGACTCCGAGGCTTGAGTTTCCTCAAAGTTCCATTTTTATTACGGATGTCATATTGGCACATCTGGGAAAACCCGAATCTGAAAGCTGCCAGGTTTTCCCTACCCAAGTGAAAGTTCAAGTCCCTGCCCAGCACCCACACGTCCATCGCATGGTCCAATCAGGCACCGTCCAAAACTGGAGATGCCTCCCAGTCACACCATCGCAGCTGCAGGGCAAGGTGTCCTTGACTCTCTGGGACAAGAATGTTATTTTGACTATATATATCACCCATACTCCATATAATCCACCCTCCCATTTTCCCACAGTAGAAATTGTGGCAGGTCTGAAGGCCAAATGTAAAAGATGGCTTCCAGGTTTGAACAGGGAGATTCTCAATCATCTAAGTCATGTTGGTTCAATAGGTGCTTTTCAAAGAGCATCTGGACTTTCTTTTGTCCGTCCCCCCCCGTCCCCCCGTATATTTATATTCCTTAGCAGTCATCACGCTGAAGGTCGGTCATTAGCTCTCTGAGAGTCCTTAAGGACACTTGGGAGTCTATCTGTACCCTCGGGATCACCCGAATCAGAGCTCTGTGAAATCAAATGTATATGGAACTTTCTTGGGTCTGCTGAAAGTACTTGAAGACGTGTATATGTAGGATAGATACACATTCTATCTTACAGATATGCTACCTATTTCCTGTCTACAACACAGTCCTTTCAGAAGTCCCAAGAAGGTTCCACACCCATTTGCAATCTGACCCAGGTCACCCTGAGGCTGGCCTATAGGACTCTCAGAGAGTCATTAGCACTTCAGAGTGCTAATGACCATATGACTGCTAAGGAATATAAATCCTTCTATTCCACACTATTCAGCAGCATTGAAGAAGCTTCTTGGATGAGAATGAAATTGTCTTCAAGGAAAAAAACCAAGGAAGTCCAATTGCCTTTTGAAAAGCACTTTTGGAACAACTGGCCCACAAAATTAAAGTGCAACAAAGAAGACCCCTAAATTGCATACCAATGAGTTTAGGCGGTGCTCAAGTGAGTGCAACCCCATTCAGAATTGAGGATGGAAATATCCCAATCCTCAATCTTGCCAGGATTGACTTGAAAACCTATTGTACCCCAACCCATCCAGACCCCTACAGCCTCCACTTGCTGAAAAACAACTTTGACAACATTCCTTGGTCAACCTGGGACAGGGATGTATAATTGGAGATCATTGACATATGAAATCTCACCCTATATCAGTGATGGCTAACCTTTTTGTCGTTGCACGCCAAAAGCACCCCACGTGCCCGCACTCATAATGCAATGTGCATGTGATACGCCCCTACACAACACACTCCTCTGCACATGCGCACATGACCCCCCCAACCCCCGCCCCATTTTGGCCCTAATAAGCCTCCCTGCAGCCTCCTGGGAGCAAAAACGGGCCACGTGGGGAAGTGTTGCACTCTCCCAGCCCCCATGAACATGTGCTCGTGCCCCACCACCCCCTGCGGGGCATATGCGTACGCACCTCCCACATGCCCCCCAGTGCATGCGTGGCAGAGACCTGAAAATCAGCTGTATGGCAGGAGGTGCATGCACATGTGCAGTGGAGCTGAGCTGGGGCGACAGTTCGCATGCCCACAAAGAGGGCTCTGTGTGCCACCTGTGGCAGGTGTGCAATAGGTTCGTCATCACGGTCCTACATCAACAGATACAATCACCCAGTAGTTTCATGTAGACATTAAAAGGGAACATAGTAGAGGCCTAAGGCACCATGCAAATCATGTCCTAAGGCTTGATTTCTTTCCTTATCAATAACAACTGGAAACATCCCAGAGGAATGAAGGAGAGGTATTGCATCACCATATTTCTCACTTCTAGTTACTCCAAAAGAATACCATGATTAATCAAGAAGCACAATCAATGTCCTCTCAACTATGAAATAAGGCCTGATACCTGACTGAAAAGGGTTCTGATAATCTTCTTCCTCCAGGAACCTCTAGAGCTGCAAGATAAATACCGGTCTAGTTTCACTGGATTCAGTGATGACCTATTGAGGAGATGGTGGAGAATCACCTCTTTCCAAGCAAGTGAAACTATTTCCTCACACGAAGTATCAACCACTTCTTGGCCCCAACCATGTCACCGCTTGGGAGGTCATGACCAATCAGGGGAATATGGTTATAAAACTCTTCATATTACCCCGTACACTTCATCAGGACTAACAGGTTCAAACTCCTCCCAGATAACCAGGCAAAACCATGCTCCAAGCAACTCCATGGCACATATACTTCTCCAATTCTAAGTGAATCCTAGTGACTTTATTTGATAGATGCCTAAAATAATCCCCAGAGTGACTCTACAAATACTCTCCTAGTCCAAGGATGTCAAACTCGATTTCATTGAGGGTCACATTAGGGTTGTGTTTGACTGCGGGGGGGGGGGGGTCAGTGTAGGTGTGACCAGGGTGGGCATGGCCAGCATGATGTCACTCGTGTTGGGTGCCTATGATGGCCTGAGCAATCTGCCAGCGGAAGCGGAGCTCAGGAGGGCCGTACGCAGCCTTTGCAGGCTCAGGTTTTGCTGACAGAGGCGCTGCAGGCTTGTCCTTTGCTGTTTCCAAGACGGCCCCATGGGCCAGATCCAAGCAACCTACAGGCTGGATCCAGGCCTTGGGCTTGACACCCATCCTAGTCTCTTTTTATTTTGGGAGAACCATGTGACCTAAAACAGGGCTGCCAGACTGCAATCTGCACATGCAGTAAGAATGGAGCATCACAGCTGCCTCAGGATACAAGGCAAATTTAATCCCCATTGTGAGTTGAGCCAGAGATAACTTGGGTTCAGTCCATAGTTGCCATAATGGCCATAACTCTCAAACTCACCCCAATTCTGCCCTCAAGAAAGGAAGATTAAAGTTCCCCAATACCCTTAGTGGGGTGATAAATAATCTTTTGCATACTGATAATATATGCCATCCCCCCCACCTGCAGTGCACAAAAAGGCAATGTAGTCAAGTATAGGAACAGGCTATTTGATGCATCCAAACGTTTTGATCTTCGGCTCCAACCAGCCCCAGCCTGCTGAATCCTCGAACAGAAATTCTAAGATGAGGTGCTCCAATTTGGCCAACAATCATGCTTCATGCTCAAATTATGGGAAGAGGCAAACTTGCTAAGGTAGGATGAAAATGTGCAAAAAATACCATAAAAGAACACCTTTCTATTAAACCCCAAAGCTGCTTGTGGGAACTTTCTGGTCTCCGCTCTTGCAGTTTCTGGGACAAAATATAAGATCAGAAGTAATTTTGGGCCTAACTGTGGCCATAAGGGTCAATTTACACTTTATAGGGTAGCATGTTTTCTTTGAGCAGACAAGATGGTGGAAACCGCTCCAGTTCACTAATGTTTGTCATGACATGTGCCCATTACATATGGACACCATGCTATGCCGTTCATGCAAGAATCAATGACAAGAATTAGGAAAATGTCACTAACCACTTTCAAGAAAAAACTACTTTTGCTTCAGGTTTCCCGAGGTGTAGCTATGTGTGAAAACAAAATGAGAAAGTGGGGAAGGATATTTCTTTTTTCATGTGCCATCAAGTTAAACCACAGGTAGGCCTTCTCCGGGATGATCTGTCCCCAACCTGGTTCTTCAGGACTCCAAACCATGCACCCATGACTATTGCGTAATGTTGTGATACCAGAATGGCCAGCAGGGGACAGACCATCTTGGAGGGGGTCTAATAATGTGGTCACTAAGCATTTCCTTTAACATCCAGGAATCCTAGCAGTATCTCAAATTGCACAGCAGCTCCTATAACCTGGGGTGGTAAATAATCTTTTGCATACCAAAAATATGCACCCCTCCCACCTTTAAACCCTCAAGCTACACACTGCAAAGCCTGATTCTTACCAAAGTCAACATTAATTCCTCTCAAGGAAAATTATGTATCTCTAGAACATGTTAAGGCACATCTCTTCCATCTGCTAATCCACAGGAAACCTTGGAGACTGGGACAGGGTTACATTGGGGAGGTGGACAGCTATCTAATTGAGGAATAGATCCAGGGGTGGCATTGAAAACATTTAGCAACTGGTTCACCGCCCAGTTGCTGGATGGGCATACCATGGTGGGCGTGGCCTATTCAGCCTCCTGCACCGGGGGGGGGGGTTCACCCTCCCCAGGCTCCGGAGGCTTTCATTGAGCCTCCGGGAGGGCAAAAATGGGCTCCCCGGGCTCCAGAAGCCAGAAGCAGACTTGCTTCTGGACTTCCGGGAGGCCCGTTTTTCGCCCTCCCAGAGCCTCTGCGCAGGCCCTGCACTTACCTGGCATCCAAAACAGGCCGTGTGGAGACTCCTGGTAGAGGTGCGGGGGGGGGGGGTGTTGCAGGCAGTCCTTACAAGTACCAGTTTGGCGAACCAGATGTAAAATTAGCATCCGGTTCACCCGAACTGGTCCGAACCGGCTGAATCCCACCCCTGAATAGATCCCAACAAATTTGTACAAAAAGGACATACAGCTTTCCAATGGATTGGGTCTCCTAACGGCATTTGATTGAGCGATTGATTGATTGATGAGCTGTCCTTTTCGTTTAGTGATTCTGGGTGGCTTACAAACATTAAAGCCAGTAGACATTAAATGTTAAACAATAATAACAACAACAACTACAGTTAAAAGATGGGGAAGAGAACACAAAGCATAGAGGGAGAAGTGGGGGCTTATCTTAATCCAACTACCTCCAGGATGGCGCACTCATGTTGGGGCTCCAGGCCAATTGGCAAAACCAGATCATCCTTACAGGAGGTCAGCAGAGTGAGCAGAGATCTCATTTGGGGGTATAATGTTCCAAAGGGCAGGAGTCACAGCAGAAATGGTTTTTCTCCTGGATCCCATCAGCTGAAATTCTTTGATCGATGGCGCCCACAGCATGCCACTTCTGTTAGATAGGGTAATGGAAAGGCACACACAGGCTAACGGTAACAACTGCTCTTTATTAAATGCAACAAGTGAGAACAATCCAGCGAAGGTTGAGTCTGGGCCTTTCTGGCAGTTGGATCGGCTTCTTGGCTGCCAGGTCGTCATGGAGCGCTCGCTTCTGCAAGCTTTGGCAATGTGCCCCTTTCGCTCACAGCGCTGCCAGGTAGCGTTTCGGAAATGGCGACCTGATTGAGCATGGTCTCCTCTGCAGCTAGCGCAAGGTGGGAAACGCTGTTCGAATTTGCACGCCGGCTTGGTGCGGCTACTGCACATGCGGCAGCTGTCATCTTCTTCACCTTCTGAGGTCTCAGCCTCTGCAGCCTCGCAATGAACGTGTGTGTTCTTTCACGCGTCTTCTGGGGTGCTTTGGTGCTGCAGGGTTTCTGTCGACTTGACGGCCAATTCAGATGCCCTGGCTTCGTCCAAGGCAATTTGTAGAGTGAGGTTAGATTTGGCAAGTAACCTCCTCTGTAAATTAATGTCCCGCACACCACATAGGATGTGGTCAAGAATAAGCTCGTCAAGGTCTCGGAACTCGTAGTATGCTGCGGCCTTTTGTAGCGCCGCAACGTACTCATTGATTGATTTGCCCTCCTTCTGGTTGCGAATATTAAATTTGTGCCGGTGGACGTGCTTAGACGTCTTGGGAGCGTAGTGTGTCCTCAGTGTCCGCTGGAGCACGGATCAAGCGACCGATTGTAGCGGCGTTGATTCTGAGAGTTCTTTGGCAGTTTTGAACACTTCCCGTCCACAGTAACCAAGGAACATGTTTTTCTTGCGGCCTTCAGAAAGGCCCATGAAGTCGTTGGCTTCGAGGAAGCAATCGAACCTCAGCATCTACGAGTCCCAGTGCTCAGTGACTGGGTCATACGGAGTCGGTGAGGTGTGCATGGCCATTTTGTGTTCTGAGGGCATTTTGAGTTTGCCGCTCAAAAATGGCTGCTCGAAGCCACGCTGAGCTCCAGGCTGGATTTACTTGCTGGATTGCTACGCTCCTTTTTGTTCACTTAGTTGCCTTCCAATCCCACCTTCGTCGCTGGTTTTAGATTGGGTAATGGAAAGGCACACACAGGCTAACAGCAACAACAGCTCTTTATTAAGTCAGTAGCAACTATGTACAATCTAGCGAAGGTTGAATCTGACAACAGCCCTTTTATAGGGAGCTGTTAGACCCTTTGACCAATGAGATTAAACCTCTGTTCCCGCCGGAACAGAGGAGCTTGGTGAAAACCATTATAGCTGATGCTAGTATCTAACACTTTCTTTGGGCAAAGGGCAGACCAATCCTATTGGGGCAAGATAGTTCTTCGGATAACCTGGACATATACCATGAAGGGCTTTAACACCTTGAATTGCATCTAGAAGCAAATTGCAGCCAATGCAGTTCGAAAAACAGTGGCGCAACATGGGCCACTCTAGGAGCCAAATTACTGCCTGCGCTGCTACAATTTGCACTTCCGAAAAGTGTTTAAAGGTACCCCCAATTAGAGTGTATTGCAATAGTCCAGATGTGAGGTGACCAGGGCTTGAATGACTGAGCACAAGGACTCCGAATTGAACAAAGGTCACAACTGGTGCACAACAGTGTTGTGCAAAGGCTCTCCTAGCTGCAATTGCCAACTGCTCTTTGAGCAGGAGTTACGAGTCTAGGAGAACCCCTTAGTTGTGGACTTAGTCTGTCTGGAGTAGTATCACCCTATCCAGAATTAAGTTGACTAAAAGTCCTGGATCTTGAAGATCCATGCACCCAGAGCCATTCAATCTTGCCAGGGTTCAGCTGAAGCCTGTTGTTCCCTATCTAAGCTGGTTTTCATACCATAGTTCTCCTCCCTTAACCTTTATGTTGGACAACAAACTACTATTTCTCAGTATCCAAAGAGAGGATTATTATACTCCTAGAGGCATCAAACTTTCTATAACCATATTTGCTCAATAGTGAAGCAGCAGAAGTCCTATTTACAACCAAACCCATCTCTTTTACGCTGCCAATGCTGCTGACTGGTGGGTAGGAAGAGAAAGAAGACGACAACAGGAGGGGAAAGCAGAAAGCTGGAGCACCCAGGAGTGTGTGGCCAAGCAGGCCAGGGGTGGGTTGCTGCCAGCGTTGCTGCCGGTTTGCTTTACATGCGCTTTGCATGTGTGTGCGCAGTTGACTATAAATTACTAAAAAAAGATGCTGACAATGGCATCGGCAACTGGGGAACCTATTTGGGGGCATGGCCAGCCTGGGTTGCTGCCGGTTCAGGTGACCAAGGCCAAAATACCACTACCGGTTCACCCGAACCGGTGCGAACCGGTAGCAACCCACCTCTGCAGCAGGCACCTCGACCAGTGTTTTCTATACTGTAACTAATCCCTACAAACCAATAGGTAAAGATCCTTTTCCCCAGGAGAAGGCAAAGGAAGAACTGCAGGTTGTGTTAGGGTTGTTTGTGGTTTCTTTTTCTCCTTCACCAGACACACCCTATATATGAGAAAAACTAGTGGATGCAAACCAGCTTGTTCAGTTCCACCTAAGTCATAAACTGACATGCTGCACTGATTGAAGGTACCCATTGTACACCACTACTCTAAAGCACTCTAAACACTGCACAAGCTTCATATACACAGGTAGTGCCACACTGTGCCACACTGTTAAAAGCCCCAAAGATCCTTCTAACACACAGCAATCTTTGCCACAAAAGGCATCAAAACAATGCTCAGAAAACGATAAAATAGCAGTTCTCCTCATCAACGAAGGTTTTAGTGGTCTACACACCACCTCTGGGAGTCACTTTGGTGTACAGATAATCCTTGCTGACTTGTTCACCAACCCAAAGTTACAAGACTGCTAAATGAGGAGATTTACAACCAATCCTCATAGTCGTGACTGTTGCAGAATCCCTGCGGTCACATGATTACAATGAGGACACTTGGCAATTGGCTGTTGTAATTATAATGGTCACGGTATTTCACAGTGATCACCATTTGCAATCTTCATCGGCGGCTTCCAATGAGCATTGTCAATGGGAAAGCCAGCAGGATGTCACAAATGACCATCAAGTGATGTTGTGCTTAACAACCATGCAGAAGTCACTTAACAATAGCTACTGGAATCACAAGGACTACCATTGTAAGTTGGCATAGTCCCATAGCATTGCGCTTTACAATCATATGGCTTAGCGATGAAGTTACTAGCCCCAATTATCAATGGTAAGCAAATCTAGACAGCATACTAAAAAGCAAAGACTTCACGCTGCCAACAAAAGTGCGTATAGGCAAGGCTACGGTTTTCCCAGTTGCAATGTATGGCTGTGAAGGTTGGACCATAAGAAAGGCTGAGCACCAAAGAATTGAGGCTTTTGAACTATGGTGTAGAAGACTTTTGTGGACTGCAAGGTGATCAAACCGGTCAGTCCTTGAGGAGATCAACCCTGACTGCTCTTTAGAAAGCCAGATCCTGAAGATGAAACTCAAATACTTTGGCCACCTAATGAGAAGGAAGGACTCACTGGAGAAGAGCCTAATACTGGAAAAGATTGAGGGCAAAAGAAGAAGGGGACGGCGGAGAATGAGGTGGCTGGATGGAGTCACTGAAGCAGTGGCTTAAATGGACTCGAGGATGATAGAGAGCTTAAATGGACTAGAGGATGATAGAGGACAGGAAGGGCTGGAGGAATGTTGTCCCTGGGGTCGCGATGGGTCGGACACGACTTCGCAACTAACAATAACAAAGCAAGGTCTACCTGTAGTGGTAGAAACCAGAAGATCATGTGTTCTAGTCCTGGCTTAGGCAGAAAGCCAGCTGGATGATCTGGGGCCAGTCCTCAGTTCCAGGAAGGAGACAAGGGCAAAGCACTTCTGAAATCTTACCAAGAGAACTGCAGTCTTCTGGCAGTCTCCAGCAGTGAATATTGACTTGATGGTGTGTGCACCCATATAAACTGAATAAATCCCACCATACATCATACTCACTAATCACAGATCCACCACTTACACTGAGATGTTCTCGACTCTATTTTTAATACCACATCTGGTTGCCCCTTGTTAGCTTCATTTCTAAAGCAAAATTGAAGTCAGCTAAATCAGGTCTGGAAGAAAAAAGGATTTAAATTTTCCTTCCACAATCCTGATAGGAACTTTTCTTCCTTTTTTTTTGTCCTTTTCTTCTAGCCTTTCATACAGGATTGACAGAGAGAAAAATCCAACTGGGTCTTGATTATGACCACAAAGATGAAACAAATTTAAGGCTCTCTGCATTTGCTCGGCTTCCAGCATGAATGTCCCTACCAGAGATGGGTCCCTAGCGGTTCGGCCGGGTTCAGCCAAGTAGGTAGTAACTCAGCCACCCACACACCCGAACCGGTTCTATTGTCGGCGGTGCCATCTTGATTTTTGGTTTTGTGCATGCACAGAACAATATCCTTTGCAGAAATGTAATTTTTCCCCTTTTCTAACATTCTGCACATGTGCAGAACTGTTTTGGTGTAAATATGCACGCGCACGGAGCAAAAATATTTTTGCAGCAACCCAGCCCTGGTCCTTGCCGTTGGCAGCTACTTGATCATGAAAAATCAACCATGTTGACTGACAGGATATATTTAATTTAGTCCCCCATTAGTTGCTGGATCAGGTCAGTTACTGTATAAACCACACCGCTGGACTGGTGCCACGTTCCAAGCCAAACTGGTTTACATTTAGAGAAGCAAGCCGTGAGCAAGCTGTGATTTTAGGCCTGTTTCTTTATCACACAACTCTTTGAAGCGGCAGAATGGTTAAAGGTGGAGTGGGGGTATAGTAATCCATGCAGGTGTTGTGGGGGGGAATGTAAATACAACCAGAATGAGTTTATTTTATGAGAGTGATGATGGGAGATACAGAAGAATATTGACAGATTTGAACATTGGGCGCTATCTAATAAAATGAAATTCAGTGGTGAAAAGAGTAAGGTTCTACATTTAGGCAAGAAAAAAGAAATGCACAGGTACAATATAGGTACCTTGCTCAATAGTAGTAACTGTGAGGGATCTTGGAATCCTAATGGACAACCATTTAAATATGAGCCAGCAGTGTGCAGCAGCTGCCAAAAAATCCAACGTAGTTCTGGGCTGCATAAACAGAGGGACAGAATCAAGATCATGCAAAGAGTTAATATCACTTTATAATGCCTTGGTAAGGCCACACTTGGAATACTGCACTCAGTTTTGGTTGCCACGATGTAGAAAAGATGTGGAGACTCTAGAAAGAGTGCAGAGAGGAGCAACAAAGATGATTAGGGGACTGGAGGCTAAAACATATGAAGAACGGTTGCAGGAACTGGGTATCTCTAGTTTAATGAAAAGAAGGACTAGGGGAGACATGATAGCAGTGTTCCAATATCTCAGGGGTTGCCACAAAGAAGTGGGAGTCAAACTATTCTCCAAGGCACCCCAGGGTAGAACACAAAGCAATGAGTGGAAACTAATCAAGGAGAGAAGCAACTTAGAACTAAGGAGAAATTTCCTGACAGTTAGAACAATTAATCAGTGAAACAACTTGCCTCCAGAAGTTGTGAATGCCTCAACACTGGAAGTCTTTAAGAAGATGTTGGATAACCATTTGTCTGAAGTGGTGTAGAGTTTCCTGTCTAAGCAAGGGGTTGGACTAGACTTCCAAGGTCCCTTCCAACTCTGTTATTCTGTATTCTAGATATTCTGAATAGTGACACTACTGACCAATCTGTAAACAATCCAGAATAGTCTTGGAAAACTCCACACCTGAGCTTTCAGCTCTGAAACTCAGCCCTGTATCTTTTTCCTGAGTCCAGGCAAAACATTCAAGATTCTCTGGTCCCGAGTTTCTAAGTCCTCGCTCGGTTTTACGGACCGAGCCTAGCTCTGGCGCCTAAACTCTACAGGTCACCTACTCCCGCGCAGAGAGCGAGCCGTCCCTCAAATAATCCCACCCTCGGCGCCTCACCTTTCCTCCCGACTGACTCACACATAATCATCCCCCGCAGCCAAGATAAACGGGGGGGGGGGGGAGGGAGGACGGTGGAAGCAACCGCTACGAGCGGCGCAATTGCAACTAACTGCCGCGCGCGACATTAAACAAGCACCCCGCTCCGCCCCTGCTTCAATTCTCACTCCGGGAAGGCCCCGGCTTGTGGGGAACCGGCACAGGCAAAGCCCACCAGCAAGCCTGGAGATTAATCGACCCCGCCTTGGAAAGTCCCTGTCTTGCAGATGAAGCGGGCAGGGCGGTTTTTCCCTTCACGCCAGCTCGACTGTTGTGGAGAGTGGGAGAGGGGGTGGGGGCGTCAGGAGCTCGCGTGGCCGGGGCACGCCCGGCCTCCAGCGGCCTGGAAACTTGAAGCGCATCCCGTGGGCAAAACAAATAATAATAAAGCTGCCAAAGGCGGAAAACATCCACCCGCGGCGCAACGCTTTTCACACTGCAACAATGCAAAACCTTTGCCTCTTCTTACTACTTAAGGTGGCTTCCTTGCTTAAGTCGTCTAAAATGATTTTAAAAGTGCTCGTTAGGCAGAGCTACATCCGAGCTGCACCCAGTGGCGGATTAAAGCTCACTGGCAAATCTTGGTGCCCCCTCCTGTGTACAAATCTCCATTGGGTTTTTTCCCAACTTTGTGATGCCTCCTTTGGGCCTGGTACCCTAAGCACGTGCTTAGCCTGCTTAATGGCTAATATACCACTGGCTGCACCTATCCCACGGATAGTATAGGAATCTATGGTGCTCTTGAAAGACGATGGGGGGGGGAGGGGAGAATTATATCTGGAGGGCGGGAAGAAAGCGGGCTAATCGGCTTCGGCTTCCATATTCTCATTTGCACGTGTACTAAAGATCCTCCAAATGCAGTATCGACTGTGATGAAGTAGCGTTGCCTTTGCAAAAGAGTTTATACTTGTTTGTTATTTAAGCCAAAAGCAGGCAACGCCTGGAGAGCCGGCGAACCTCGCTTTGCAAACCGATCGTGCCGGTGCTCTAGGAAGCAATAACTCGGCCGCGCAGCTAAGATCGCCAATTGGAGGCGCCAGCTCTGAACGCGGGAGCTGTTGCTCTTCTACTGTGCTTTGTCAGAACCAGGCCTACATGTCTGACGCCTACGCTTGGTACCCACGTGCCAGTTGAGTAAATTCTTATTTAGGAGACCACTTTTCCCCTCCCCGTTTATGAACGCATCTCCTTTCACCTCGACGACTGGACAATAGTCCTAAAGAGAAACACTTTTCCCCTGGGTAAAATTCTTGCAATTCTATACAGTGAAAATAAAACTTTGGGAGCGCCAAAAACGATGTTTTTAAGTGCTCGGACAATCGAGTAATACTCCCAGCGGTGCGGAAGAGTAAGAGTAAGAAGACGTTCGCTTCGATCTTTTTTTTTAAGCAGAAATAAGAAAAGCGACTGAACGATTGCGGTACCCTCTCCTGCTTGTAAAGGGGGGGGGCAGGAGGAGTTCGTGTCCTTTGCAAGTTTTGCTACGGTTTTTTCCAGCAGAAAATCCTCGAATGCTCGAAAACAAGCAAGTCCTTCGTAGCTTTTTTATCTAAAAAGACATTTGCAAGATTGCCCTTTTTTGTATTGAAAACTAAAGGTTGCATATTCCACCTAGCTGAGGTTCTACACGTTTTAAAAATTGAAGCTCTACAGTCGGTAGTAAACGGCTCCGATACAGGCACATTAGATAAGTATAGACGATCTTTGCTTACTCTATATTTCATGGTGAGATTTTATACACAGCTTTTCGCATGGGATGGGATTCCCAACGAAGGTTTTTAACCAGAATTAGCACAGCATGGGTATATGAAGAGTTGCGCATACAAGTACAGTATTCTTATGTATCCCGGGAAGGGTGGCTATATATTCCTGGGCGCCTGGATGGCTATTTGAGGTTTGTTGCGCAATGAGCTGCGGTTCAGAAATTAATATCATCCTTTTATATTTCAGGCTGTTAAGATAACCATTTCTGTAACGTAGTTGTAATGAGGCAGCGAGGGAGCACTTAAGTACCAACCCGCTCCCCACGGGACGCGAGAGGCAGAACTCCCGGCGAAAACGATGCGCATACTAGGCTGCCCTTCGAAGCACCGTCGAAACTGTTCTCCGCGGACGCGCAGGAAACCCTCCTTTGCTTTCTCGATGACTCCTACTAGCCTGCTTGAAGGGGGAGGGCGTCGCAGGTCTCTCGGGATTACCCTTGGGAGGGGAAGGGGGTAGACTAGATGGCCTTTTGATCTCGCCTCCCTTCGACGACTTTGTGTGACTCCCCCGTTCAAGAGGGGAGGGGAAAGCCAGGGTGACCCACACGTGAACAGGGTGGGACCGTCGACAGAGACAGGAGGAATTGCGAAGCACCCTCGAATAGGGGGAGCCGGGACGTGAAGCGGAGGATGAGCGTGCAAGTGTGTGGAAGTGAAGCGCTTGGATTCGGAGTGTAAAAGGTAAGCGGGCGAGTTGAGACGAGAGAAAGCCTAGGTAAAATCTGCGGAGGAATCGTGCAGAAACCTCCCCCGCGAAAAGGGGATCTGATGAGGACGACGGTCTCTGAAAAAAGTGACACATACACACACACCCCAAAGAGATCCCTACTGGGGAACAAGGGGCAGAGAGGCCGTCGGCAGGAAGAGAGGGGTCCTGCGCCCGCTTTGCGCTCGGGAAGGCTATAGGTGCCGAACGCTGCCCATGGGACCACGGCGGGACAGCGTTCACGCCCGTGGGTGTGGGCATTGCGCTCGAACCGCACCCGAAGGAATTGAACAGCTGCTTCCCGGCTTCGGCTGCCCCCGGATGGGGAGGGGAAAACTTCGCCCAGGCGAGGCTTTAGTGAGCTGCGGAGCGAGCGAGCGAGAGAAGGGGCAGGTAGATGAGGAGGAGAAGAAAGGGATCGGCCAGAACACGGGCGAAAGTGGAGGGCGTCCCCCTGGTTGCTGGGACGGTAAGCTTGGCGAGGCAGGGGCGCGCTTGTGCGTGGACAGTCGGGCAGAAAAAAGGAAAAAGGAGCGCGAGGGTGGTTCTGTTACATCGGGCATTCTGGGTTGTGAAAGGGCGGTCTACCCTGCGGGGTCTCGGGAGAGACTTTCCAGCTTAAGCTGCCGTAAAGGGTTTGGGCACAAGGTCCCTGGGGAAAGCAACGATTGCGGGAGCCTCAAAGGAAAAGATAAAGACAGGTGGGTTTCCTGCCTGGGTTCATGGTTGGATTCCCATCTCCTCTCTCTCTCTCTCCTCTTCTGTCGGGTCACTTGCATCTTTAATAAGGTTGAATAGGCAGAAGTGCAACTGGTGTCCTTCCTTGTACCCATCATATAGGAGATATTGGTATCTAGGGAATTTCTGACTATCATCCAGAGTTCATTCAAGAAAAAAGTTTGGAAACCTTGACTCTGGGGGCATAAGTGGTGTGCATATGATTAGGGTTATAGATTGGGGACAGCCTGTCTCCCAAAGCTAGATGCAGCAGGGCACAAAGAAGAATGGGTGTCTTCTTCATTTTCTGCTGTGAACATCTCAGGGCATCTGGTTGGCCGTTGTGAGAAGCAAAGTGCGGGACTAAAATCAGCCTTGGTCCAATCTAGTTGGGTCCTTGGAGTCTTAAGGTCTTGTTTTTTTTCAGTTGTTGGGAAGAGCTCTATCTATCATACTCCTTTTTTTCTTCCTTGGAAATCTATATCCAGGTTAGTCTATGAAGCAGATGTGGTTTGAGTTGCATGAAAAAAGGGATCTTCTGTCAGTAGCAGTAACAACGATTCGATATTGCTTGTAGAAAGCTGTGTAGAAGCCATGATTTGACTTAAACTGGAGGGAATCCAATCCAGGAGGGTGAGGCTGGGCTATTTCCTTAAGGGCCCTCTTTATTATTTGTTTTCATGTTTATGAAAAGTTGCCATTGACAGCAAACGTTCTGAAAAGAAGCCTCCATAAGCCATACAATTATATAATAGTCCCCCATTCCAATAACCTAAGAATAATCCATAAGACAATGCCAGTTTGGGGAAAGGTTAATTTTTTGCTACATGTATATCCCTTTTCTGAAAATCAGAGGAGTGCCTATCTCTTCTTGTTTTATCCTCATAACATTGTTCAAAGTAGACTGGGGTAAACTCCATAGACATAACTTCTTGGTCCATTATTCTGTGCTATCTACCTTTATATATAGTAACACTTTTAGTTGAATTAGCTTTTTCTTATGAATTAGCACAAAATAAGCTAAACTAACCCAACATACCACATGAAAACATATAGAAGGTTAAAACTAATCCAGCTTAATGTGTTTTCTAGATGTGGCCACCAGATCTCTATATTGTATGTGAGCTCAGTCACTGACTCTAAAACAACTTGCTTTCCACCTGGTTCTTAGCTTTCCCTTTTGCAGGTTCTTCACCCCGATCCCTCCTTGGCAGGGACATGAGGGAGAGGGCGTCATCCAACCACACTAGAGGACCAACCCAACGCATCCAGGTGGAGTTCAGTATGGCCCCAAGGAACCCCCATGTGAATACTTGTCTTTTTGCTGCTTGCCTCTGCCTTTGGAGAGGGTAAGTAATATGACTGTTGGGAGTGGAGGTGCCTGTTCTGGAGCAGGTAGCCTCAAGAGGATGTGGGTTTTGAAATCACTTGGAAGAACTTTGGGATCAGGGCAGGAGTACCAAAGAAGAGCCGTCTACTTTAAGCACATTTTCCCACCTTCCCCTCTCTACAGAGCCAATAATAGGGTGAGAACAGCCTCTGCGGCTATAGTCTCAGACCACTTTTGCTCTTTTATACTTCCTCTTCCTGTTAAATATGAGCACAATTGCTAAATGCCAGGAAAATCTGGGTTTATAATTTAAATTGAGGGAAGCGGGAAGTAGGGCTCCCCAGAATGTGATCTTGAAGATTATTTTTGAGATGAACTGATAGCCTCTGAGCATGCTACGGATAGCCCTCTAAACACGAGAAGGCTGGGGGGGGGGGGAATTGTAGGAAAGTAGATTGGATGACGATGCTCTTACTGTTTTCATTGTGGGAATAGTTAATAAATGTGGAAGGTTGGTGGAATCCTCCAACCTTCTCACTTGCTGGTAAGACAACAAATACCAATCGCATGCCCATCAGGGATGGGACACAGTTGGGTGAGGGTAGGTGAATGTTTGGGAGAGTACATTTATCCACCCGCCAAATTGTCAGGTGGATGACATCCAAGAGCCAAGGATGGTTGCTGCTGAATGTAGGAGAAGAGTTGTATCTCATGTATCTTCATCTCAGGTGTTAGCAAGCAGCCATCATTAAGGGTGATTTTCATGTTGGCTACAATGGATGCTGTAACAGCCCTGTGTATAACAACTAGGGAGGTATTTCTGATGTACATGTCTGGTCTCTTCTGCAAAGCCAAGAATTAGAATGAAGCTGAAATGGGTGTGTTGTGGCCTGCCAGTGCAGCTGGCAGCAGATTCGGACAGTGAGGAGGTTGGGGAGGAACATGGGCTAGTCCTGGAGTCTGGAGAAGGCTCTGATTAGGGCTCTATGTCGGAGGCAGAGATTGGGCCAGGGCCGTCTGACAGTTATCAGCTGCCTTCAGAGTCAGACATCAGTGAGGCAGACAGACAGCTTGAGCCTGTTTCCAGTGTGTGCATGCACAGAGTTGCCAGACAAAAGGAACAGCTAAAGAACAGGGGTCGACTTGGGAGTAAGGCCATAGGTGGAGGCTGAATGAGCCCTCCCAGAGGAAATAAAAGAGGAGCGAAAGGAGAGTGGAGTTTGCAGGATACAAATAGTTCGCTTAATTGGTTCATGACTCTCCCAGACACCTTGCCAAGTTTTGTATATATCAGCCTGGCAGTTCTCCAAGCCAGATAAGGTCTGTGACTGTAAATCCTCCCTTGAAAGACTTTGCTGGATGTGAATGAGAAGAATTCACAGCAAATTAATAAAAGGGGATTTTGTCAGGACCAGGAGCTTCTTCATGCTCTTGGGAAGCTTAGGTCAGAACATAGTGCTCCAGTATTAAGTCTGGTATTTTTGTGAAACTTTCCAGGCTGCTCGTCTTTATGCATTCATAGAGCCTTTCTCGCTCTAATGCCTCTTCCCCCCCAGGGGCTGTACTCAAACTCTTATTATCTCTGACAGCCCAGTTACAGGTAGTCTTTGACTTACGACCAAGATTGGAACCAGAATTTCCATTGCTAAATAAAGTGGTTGTTAAATAAATCACACTAAATTTATGACCTTCCTTGCCAGTGTCATTAAGTGAAACTGTCATTGTTGTATGAAACCTGAAGTCATTAAGCTGATCCAGCTTCCCCCATTGACTTGGGTTGTTGGAACCAAGGGCGTAAATGGTGATCACGTCACCCTGGGATACTTCAACTATCATTCGTTCCCAAGCACCCTAATTTTCATCGTGTGATTGTAGGAACACTGTGATAGTCGTGAGTGGGATGACCTGTCATAAGTCACTTTTTTCAGCGCCATCATAACTTTGAACTGACACTAAATGTATGGTGGTAAGTCAAGGACTACATGCATTGTGCTGGTCCAACACATTTAGCTAAAATATTTCAGATGGCCAACCTGAGGATTGTAGAAAGTTCCTGCTTTGGGCCTTTGAATGCTAATCCAGTTATAACACTAGAATAAAGGATCAATGGCCTAATGTCCTGTTCCATAATTCGGGGCGCAAGCACCATTCTTCCCCTTTTACAGACCAAGGACCTTTGCCTCTGAGAGTGGAACAGGATGTTCCCTGTTTTAAACCTTGTTGAAATTTGGAAATGGGGTGGCATGTGGGTTTCCTCTTTCTGCTTCCTTCCTTTCTAATCTTGAAAACAAAGCATTGCTTAAGATAATCTTTCCCAGCCTATTAACTAGACAGGTAGCAAATGAGAGGTATGTAGCCTACGCCATGCACATTTGGAAGACACCCATATGGAAAAACCAAAGCTTTAAAGTTAGCAGGGAGAAAGAGGCATAAGGCAACCATGTCCGCATTGAGTCACCTGCTTGCCACTGTTGATTGACTAAACAAGGGGCAAAGCACAGTGGCCCTTGAGAGATTCTCTACTGGAGTGTTTGTGTGAGTGAGTTTCAGAGAGAGAGGAATTCGAATGATCCTTTTCTGATTTTTCAGCTGTACAACTATTCAAGGGTCACCCTTGGCCTTTTTGTGGCACATCAAGGGTTGCATTCCAAAAAGGAGGTAGATCTGGGATGAGATTCAATCTGCTTTAATTTAAACACAGCGATACATTAACCATTTTTCCCCTTTGCCCATAAAAAATACAATTTGGGAAAGTGTGGAGGGTTTCAGTCCGGGGGGGGGGGGGGTGCACATGCAACTTTTGGACCAAAGCTGTAGCCTCAGCTGATGGCCTTCTCCCATCTCAGATGCTTTGAGGATACTCCCAGCTTCAGAGAAGAAAGAAGTCCTGCGATCCTTTGGAGATTTATGGGCTCATTGCAGCTTCTGTAGGCTTTAATTAATACAATACAATAGTAGAGTTGGGGACTTCCGGTTTGTTCCCGGTGCCGATGGCAGGCTTTTTTTTAGCCTGTCAGATCAAGAGACAGTTAGAGGTGTTTTTTTACGATCTTTAACACCTCGGACACTCGTAAATTCTTGGAATTTATGAGGGAGAGATTCAGCTGCTGGGTTGAGCCCTTGTGTACCCTCCGGAGTCCGGAGTCTGACGAGGTTTGCCCCCCTTCGCAGTTGTTGTATTCTCCTGCCTTTTTGATAACCTCTGCTAAAAAAGCAGAACCAGTCGCCGGGAGCAGCCTTAACATCTTAACATCTTAACATCCCAAGAAGGAAGCAAGACTTTTGCAAGTATTTTAAGTTTTAATTGGGGGAAGAAAAAAAAAAAAAAAAGAAATCTCCTTAAAAAGAACACTACTGCTGAGTTCGAGAGGCGTGGGCTTAGAACAAAGGATTCAAAATGGCGTTGATTTATAGCTGAAAACCTACAGAAAACGAAAGCTAATTACCTGCTGATAGCCGGGGCAATAAAGGCGGAACGGCTGAAACAACCCTAACTATTAACAATCTTTAAGCCAGTTTACATAACCTGAACTACTTAAATGTCAAAGTTTTAATTTCGAGCAACTTAGAAAGAAACATTTGCAAGTATTAATTTACAGCTGAATACCTAAGGAAAACGAAAGTTAATTGAATGGTGACAGCTAGAGGCGGCTGTAAGAATTATTAATTATGGCAACGGAAAAAAAAGCTTCACCAGGTGCCACAATAAATTATCAGGATTTCAAGGACTTTATAAGGGAAGAAAATGCTTTTTTACGCAAAGAAATTAAGGAGGTTAAAGAAATGGTTCAGGATACCATTAAAAAACATGATCAACTTGATAAAAAATTACACACTTTAGCCACAGGTCTGTCAGAAGTTGTTCTTAAGGTGGACAGCAAAGTTAATCATCTGGCTTTGGATTTGGAAACTAAAACGAAGGAAACAGATTTGAAATTTGTTGAAATGGAGGGGAATATGCAGAGGATGGATAAGGAGATTATCATGATGCAATTCAGATCTATGGAGTACGCTGTTAGACTGAGGGGTATCAGAGAAAACCCTAGAGAGGACTTAAGAAAAGTTTGTGCTGATGCTCTGGCCACGTTATTGAAGATCCAGAATTCTTCTGAGATTTTTGCAAGGATTGACAAAATTTACAGAGTTAACTCACGTATTGCATCACAAAGGCAACTACCAAGGGATGTTGTGATATACTTTACTGAGAGAAATCTTAGAAATGATATTCTGCAAAATTCTTATTATTCATCTTTGCAATTAGATGGGAAAACGATC